>NW_024543875.1:4437500-4800000 GCF_018167655.1 Microtus oregoni
TGGGTGTGTAAGATCTCTACCCATGAAGCAGGTTGGCACCCTTTGCACACCTTAGTCTTTTTAATGTGACCTGTGGACGTGTGGCTGAGGAAGGGCCTGTGTGGTGTGCTGGAGTCACACCTGGGAGAGGCAAGGAACCTGGTGAGATGGTGGGTGACCATCTCTATAGGCCCGAGCTTGTATCCGGACTCAGAAAAGGAAAAGGAAACCTGGGCACTGAGAAGACCTCAAAAAGCCAATACCTCAGATAGTGTCGAGCTGTAGAAATAGAATTTTATATTCCACACACCGGTTGTGGTCCTTAGCCTCACAGGGGAGGGAACTTTGGAGAGCCGGAAGTGGCACCTTTCCTTCCTGCAGTAATGCTAAGGGAAGACCTTCCAACTGCTCTGCTGCTGCAAAACATCAAACATGTTGATTCCAAGAGTTAATGAGATTTCAGAGGTAAAAACTTATTTTAGCAATACTGGGGGCAGGCGTGACAAGGCTAGGTAAACAGTTTTTCTTGGTGGCTGCTCTCTCTCTCTCTCTCTCTCACACACACACACACACACACACACACACACACACACACGTTGATATCCCATGGGAGGGGCCGTGGCATGTATTTACATGTGTTCCTTTGTTAGTATTTTGTCAGCTACTTAAGATTGCCCTGATCTGCTGGGAGCATTGTGTGTGTGTGTGTGTGTGTGTGTGTATGTGTATGTGTATGTGTGTGTGTGTGTGTGAGCTGAGGTGAAACCTGGAGGTTTTGGTCAGGCTCATTCATTCATTCACTCACTCATTCATTCACTAAAAGATTTTAGGTGTCACCTGCATATGCATTCAGAATATTTAAGTTTAATTTTGTTAATTATTATTTATTCATACACGGTGATGAAAATAGTGAGAGTTTTGAATGAAGACCGAAATAATCTTTTTTTTTTTTTTTAATTGTAGGCATGTCTTATTTTCTACTCTCCGGCATCTCTTTTGCATAACTGTTAGCAAACAATGGATAATTTTCTTTCCTTGCTTATTATGTTAATATTATGATAATGTATTTAAAAACATCTAGTTGTGTAGTATACTTCAAAATTACTCTTTAAAAAAATGGTGGTATTCTAGTCTCCTACGGAGAGACTCTAGAGGTTTATTTATGGTTGTGATAAGCTGTTCTAGGCCCAATGTAAGTAAAAATGGATTTGGTTAGAAAGTTAAGAGATCTAATGTTAACGTGTTGGGAATCATAACAGATTTCAAAAGTTTGCCTGGGTCCTAGCAGTCAGTTCTCTCAATTCTGCTGGGCATCTTTTCCCCAGGCAGATCATTCCTTTGCTTGGATCCAGAGTACTGTTTTGGAAATGTCTCAGCCCTGTTCTGGTCATTTGATGGATGCCCATGGTGCAGATCTTTTAAGCTGGTTTTGTTGATGGTTTTCCAAGGCGTGTTGGCGATGGAGCTGAACCCAGGACTGCATCCGGAGTGATGCCCAGGCAGGCACAGAGAGCAGCTAGGAGGTCTGGACGCAGGGTCAGGAGAGTGGCAGCTTTAAGTGCTTCTGGAGAGGCCTCCTCTGCTGGGCTGGGCCCTCACTCCTCTTTCATGCTGGGTGTATTCCCACCTACATGCCAGCCTTGCTGTGGAAGAGGCCAAGGGCAAAGGTTAACTGCCGTGTGCGGGCCAATCACGTGAAGGACTGCTTTCACCAGCACATTCCTGATCAATGGTGCCTGTCCTGGAGGCCAGCTCCAGCTGTGGAGGGAAGAACCCCAGCCAGGGGTTGCCAAGAGTTTTGGCTGCTGAGGCCTAGACCAGGGTCCCTGTGGGTGGAGCGGGGCCTCGGCTCCTGCAGTGAGTTCTTTGAGCCTTAGGAAAGATGAACAAATAGAACATCTCAAGAAATAGATAATTATTGATTGTGTGGATCTGAACTGACAAAGAACTTGCGACAATAATTTCATCGTAGGCAAACAACTCAAACTACGTGGGATTTTCGGATTTGATTATTAAAAACCAGCTTCCCTCTCCCCCACTCTCCTAAACCCCCACTTCTGTCTGTCTTTTCTTTTATTTTATAGACTAAACGGATCCCTCTCCATGGCAGCTCTCTCAATAGCGGAAAGGAGGGCGGACTGCTGTACTCTGGAGACAGTAGTACAGTTGTAAATGATATATTCTGGATTATCCTAAAAAAAATAAAAACCAAAGCAGGTTGTCCTTTAGAGTGAGGAAGCCCTGCGCACTTATGCCTTTGAACCCCTCCCTCTCTGCCAGACCACAGCTTCAGTGTCGCCAGGCTTTTGCACTCCCTACACATCAGCATGCGAGTGTGTCTACCTGTGCAGGGTGGGAAAGGGGCGTGGAGGGACTTACTGTTCCCAAGTCCAAGGAACTAGGAATCAGGGTGACGATGGAATAGTGACATCCATCTGTCTGGAAGTGAGAAGAGCCAAAATAAGTTTTTTAAATAAATTAAAAATATACAGACCGTTCAGTACGCCCTACCTTGCTGAGTTCTTCTGGATTTTCGATACACCTTCCCATCGCCTTTTCATTTTCCTAATCAAACCCTAAAACCTTGACTTTATGAATACGATGGGTGAGATTATTAAATCATAGATGGGCAGATATTAGGAAGGGATTAGCTGCTTCCAAAACCCAGGTTTCAAACAAAAGCCAGGACAATTTAGGTAGATTAGAGCAAAGGAAAAAAAAAACTACATGCATAGGAAGGGTATTAAAGCTGACAGATGAACAGAGCGAGGGACGGAGTCTCCTGCAGCAGCTGCGACTGCGCCATTATCTTGACAGGTGTCAATTAAGAATTACTGCCGGCTGGAGTCGTTTTTTCCAGCCCAGCTGTCTGCGTGTGAAAGAAATAACACTTTACCCTTGTCACTTTGTTAGTTCTTAGCTATAGCCTCAAAATGAGTGCTGGTGTGCTAATCGATAACTAGTGTATTAGCAATTTTGCACATTGATTTATGACGGGAGCAGCTCCTCCCGTGCGGTTATTAGCTGCTGATTAAATGTGCTTGTGCCCAGCTCAGGGTGGATATATGTTCCCTGAGAGGCCAGGTCTAGAACAATCTTCTACGAGACTATGGTTCAAAACACTTTCATCATTGTAAGTCGTTAACTAGACAAGCCCCACTTAGCCAAGGGCAGGAGCCGCACCTGTGCACGGGAGCCGCGGGTGAGAGTCCCCATCCGGGCAACCTGCCCTCACCACATACTGTCATTGTTGTCCCGGTTCCTCTCGGAAAACCCTAGACAAAGTATTGGTAAATTCTTCCAAGACAGGCTCAAGTTCACAGTGCACAAAGAACAGAAGGCATTTTATTGGCACCTTCTTAGGAAGGAGGTAGCACCTCCCACCGCCTACCTGTCTACCAGGAAAGACAGTGCCCTTGACAAGGGATGGTTTCTTGGCTCAGGGGAAAGGGACATATGACTTTTTTTCTTAGCTCGATTTTTTTCCCCAAGTCAAGAATAGCATTTATGATAATAATACAAATAGATCACGACACAGACTATTAAAGATCACGAGAACCAAAGACAACATGGATATGTGATAAAGCGTTGGGACATTTGTGAATGAATTCCTTTGTCATGAGGGGGTAGATATATATTATTAAGATATTATTTTAGTATTGATTAAAGGTAACAGGAAGCTGCTGACACAATTTCCAAGGAAAGACTCTGGCCTGGGGAAGCGGGGTGGTGAATGTACATTTCAGATGCTTGACGAGCGCACCAGGAAGGTGTGGCTTGGCAGAGCAGAAGCAGGTAATTTTTAAAGTTTTTATCAATAGGGTTGATAGAGAAGGCCCTCACCAACACCGCTGCATTCCTCACCCAGGAAGGTATTTATTTATTAAGTTGATAACATTTTGAAAAGCAATGAATATAATTTTTGGGACAACAGTTTGCTGGAGCGATAACACTCCTTGAATTGTACCCAAGCCGGGAAGGATCATTTGTCCTTGAGACACACGAAGCACCATTGTTATGACATCAGTTAGGGGGAAGGAAAGGTTAAAGTGTACACATACTTCAGGGTCTTTCTCTGGTTACAGAAAAAGAGGCTTCTCCTTACAGTGGCTGCTTTTTGATAGAGCCCTGTTCGTTAGCTTTGTTGTTCTTGTTCGTTTGTTTGTATCTGGAGCTTTTTTTTTTAAAGAATAATTTTGGGAAATTACCACCACTACCACCACCAGTCTTCTTCAAGATTCTCAGTATTTTCTAATCATGGTGATTTTTGATAATAGACCTCACGGCTAGGAACGTTAAAGCGAGATCGCGAGCTGATCATGGAGCCACTGTCCTCCTGTGATGCTGTTTGTGCACATGTGTGTGGAGGGGATTGGTTTGGAGGCAGAGGTGCTTAGATGTGTGTTTGCTCACGCCCCTGGAGGTGTGATAACTGAGGTGG
The DNA here is from genome assembly GCF_018167655.1 of Microtus oregoni. Taxonomy (NCBI): domain Eukaryota; kingdom Metazoa; phylum Chordata; class Mammalia; order Rodentia; family Cricetidae; genus Microtus; species Microtus oregoni. Next base: position 4,441,921 of record NW_024543875.1, read on the forward strand.
TCACAGTCTCTTCTGGAGACAGCAGCTCCCAGGGTGGCACGCTGTGCTGCCAAGCCTGCTGATTATTTATGTGACCCACCCCAAATTTAAAAATCTTAGCACTGCCAGGAGGAAGGGGCTGAACACACCAAGCAGTCTTGTTCCCTTTTAAAGCCAGTTGCTGGTGTTTGCTACTGGGGAAGCCTAGTGGGTGCACGAAAGCCTGCCCTTCCAGGCAGGTCCTTCTGCCTTTAAAATGCAGTGCTCTGTGGACGGCTGAAGAAGTGGCTGACAGTGACTTAAAAGATTAGTGTTGTGTGTTCCTATTTTTTTTAATAGACATGGACAAATGCTGAGTTGGGTAGGCATACCTGAAGCCCTTTTTACATTTTAACTTTACTGAAGAAATACACTGTCAAATTTATGGACTTAAGGAAATCCATCAGTGTTGTTCCTGAGACTGCAGTAAACAGGCCTCCAGTTACTATTTTTAATGGTTATTGTCAGGCAAGGAAAAGAAGGTCATTTTTAGAGGGATTTTTGAGCTCGGGTCTGTTCTAGTACTTCCTGCATTAAATCACCTGCCTGGATTCTCTGGCTTGGGAATATCTGGATTGGGTTTCTATTTTAATTAGCATTAAATTGTTTATAGACTCCCCTGTTCCACTGTGAAATACGCTAGCAGGGAGGGAGAGGCACAACTTTGACGCTTGTTCTATGCCTGCTTTCCTAGGAAGGCCTTTCAGCCCGGCTCCTGCTCACCTTCTTCCTGTCCCCAGCCTGTCCTATCTGGGTTGGCTTTGTTGTTCATCCCCACCGCGGCAGCAGCCTGCAGTTTCCTTAGATGACAGACAGTGTTTTCCCTCGATGCCCACGAGGTTCTATAGCAGCACGAACAAGGATTTGTCTTTGTTTTTTTTTTTAAAGGAGGCAAAAAAGTCAAGTCTCAGTTATTCAGTTGTAGTTTTTTTTAATAGTAATAATTATTATTTTTATTGTTTTCTGGGAAATATCCCGACTGCAGGGTTCCCTGGCTCTTGTGAACGTGGAGCATTCTGTAGGAAAACAGCCAAGTTGAAACCCTGAAAGCTGCCCAGCACAGGCTTTCATCCTGTACCACGCTCGGGCTCCCAGCAGCTCTACACTACCCCCAGCTCCACATTGAGTCTCAGGTGCCTTTTCCAAATCTGAAGTAGGGGCAGGGGCTGGTCTGCTTCAGCTTGCAGGCTGCAGTCTTAAAGGTGTGTTCCCTAGCTTCTTGCTGGAGAAAACAGTGTCTGCGAAATATAGGTCAAATAGTTCCCTGCCTATAAATCCTACACAGAGGCTGGTTGGAAGGTGAGTGTGGGTAGCAGACTGAGATGGGCAGGGGGATGAGGCTGGATTTTAGAGAATTTGGTTATAAAAAATATTCTCGGTTTTTTAGTGAAAAGTAAAAGGCACCGTCAGCACGATGTGGCGAAATAAATTAAACCGGCGGTGAAGGTCAGTACACACTCCGGCTTGGGAATGTGAACTTTTCAGAAACCTGTATTTATTACATTTTACTATTTTTAAAAAGCCAGCGGTAAGATTCATAGCAAGAAATGGCACAGCGTATCAGTGGACACCGTGCCGAGGAGAAGGCCCCGTTCAGAGTGGTTAATGCGCCTTATTGGCAGGTCACCCCTGGGCCTGTGTCACCGCTATGCTCGGCCCTAAAGTCTATGGGGTTAAAAACGCGAGCATTGTGACGAACATTTATTCCCAGTGCAGGAGGTGTCGCAGCAGTGGGCATCCTGTTATTAATGCAGTAAACTGTGTAATACTCCGTAAGAGCCTGCCCTGCTGAATTCAGTTCTTGGCTACATGAAAATAACAGTAAAACATGTCTGGTTTCCTCTGCTATGCTTTATTATTACCTGGGAAGGTACTGGCATCGAGAAGAGCCAAATATGGGCAAATAATGTGACCATAAACAATAGTATTGTGGTGGGTGTAAATCCCCTTGAACTGTCTCCAAACTTTAAGAACATGTGTGCGTTTATGTATGTATGTGTGCGATATATGTGTGTCTGTGTGTTTACAATAATTTAAAATGGAAGGAATCTGCTAGGACTCCACAGAGTAATGGGATATAAATAATATTGCGCATCAGCCAGGAGGTACTTCAGCATGTTAGCACTCTGGGCACTGCAGAGATCTTCACACGCAAGTGCACGGGAGCTTGAAGGGATAGAAGCGTGCAAAGATCTATACGTCCGGGTTTTATACTGCCTGGTGTGATTGTCCATGTGGTGTGGTGCTAAGTGTTGGCACTCCAGTTTGGTCGCCTAAAGTTCCCTCCTTCGTGCCCCTAGCCCACACCCCACCCAGCAGGGATTGAACTTGTATTATCTGTCAACTTCAAATCCGCTGTAAGAAGCTAGGGAGAGAAAGGGAGCCGAAAGACTGGCAGAGCTGGTCAGAGGTCAGGCACCCAGAGGTCACCCAGAGTTCATAGGGGAAGCTTCTCAATTGCCCTTTTTATTTATTCAGTGGACAAACCAGTGTCTTGAAAGGTCTCGAGGAGAACAGACTTACATCTGATACCCACAGAAGTTCTTGCCTCCTCCTTCCTCTTCTCCTGGCTCACACTGAGCCTGACCCCGATGTCAGCTCCAAGCTAGGACGGCTGCCCTGCAGTTAAGGCAGGGAAGGGTGGTTTTGGCCTTAGCTTCCCTCTGTTCTCCTGAGCTGCTCCAGATGAGGTGTTGACTGTCTGCGAGAGACAGGCTGTGTTTATCTCAGTTGCCCTCCACCACCGTGGCTCTTTCTCATGGAACGAGTTTTTGAATCTGGTAGGAGTCTGTGTGCACTGTAGCTCAACCCCAAGGTTCTCTAGCAGTTTCTGAGGGCAGGATCTTGTGGTGTTTGGCTAAATTTCTGGGAGTAACTGGCTGAAGGCATTAGGCTACGGAGTCTGGCTCATTCTCAAAGGGGTTCTGCAAATTAATCACCCTGCAAGCTAAATTTGTTTATAGACATATTTGGAATGGAGAGCCCCACATGGGACACATTCTCTTCATTTGTGGTGTGGAGCACCTGCTCAGAGCTGTGCAGAGCCCGCTGCTCCCTAGTCTGCAGTACCTGAGAACCCACAGTGGGGTGAGGGCAGTGGGGAGGGTAAGAACACATCGGTCTCTGGCCACCTCCTGGGGGGGCATGCAGTCATCCCAGGAGACAGAGGTAGTGCACAGGGTTTAGGACTCCCAGGACAGTGTGTGTGTGTGTGTGTGTGTGTGTGTGTGTGCGCGTGTGCACACATATATGTATTTATACATGTACACACACGTATGGTTCATTTGTTTGTTTCTGCAGCAATTGCCTCTTAAAAACAATTTAGTAGTTTAATACAAAGGCAGTGGATAGGTTTTATGTGCTCGTATAGAGAAGATTTTTTTTTTACACTTTTGGTTTTAATGGGTAATAATTACATCCTTGTATTTTGGTGTCAGGCTGGTTATAAGGCCTACTTCCTGGCTACTGCAATCTTAGAGGGCGAGAGTCCCAAGCCAGAGTTGCTTTCTGTTTTTAAGATAAGCTGTGCTTAGCCAGGGGCCCTTCGGCGGCATTTCAACACTCAAATTTACTTTCTTGGCCTTTTCTTCTGGAATCAAATATACATATGGCATACTGGTGGAGTCTGTTTCGAGAGATGGATTTCTTTAAGAGAAAATTGCCTCCATTCCCCCAGCCCTGGGTTCTCTGTCGAGATGTTCTCTCTGCACCTCCTCCCTCCGTGGCGTGGTTTGCAGGCCTGATACTCTGCAGCCCTGGCCCTGTGTATGCAGGGAAGGCAGTAAAAATGAACACCCATCAATCTTCTGCGGAGAAGCAATGGGCATTAGAAGGCCACTATCCTGTGACTAAACACACCCCCTTTATGGAGTGTTGGTACTAATAAAGGGCAGCTTATTACTGAGGCAGAGACCAAAGCCTGGATGAGGTCAACCATGACTGACAGTCATCAGTCATTCTTAATGATACTTTTTCCCGAGCTTTCTGAGGGATTCTCAGCAGACTGCAAATCACTTGGGGTCATTCATAGTTCATGTACCCACAGATGGCAGAGGTTTGGAAAGACTTCAGTTTAAACTTGTGAAAAAAAATCCCCACTTTTTTCTTTTAAGGAAGGGAAAATACCCCAAAACAAAACATCGATTTTTTTTCTCCCCCGTATTGAAACGTTTTCATGTTCTTTCAACCTAATAGATATTTTACACACTCCGCCACTTGTGCATTATTAAAATAGACATAAATTTATGTTTTATGACGTCTGTCTTCTTTAATTATTACCTTTGATGTCTATTGGTGACTAAAGAGAGCTTAACAGGCTTTCTTTCTCTTCTCACACTGCGCGTCACGGAACCCAGCTAGTCCCTGACAGATGTCTGCTCCTCACCTTCAGGATTATTTTATAAAGCCCTTTCTGATGAGCGGAAGTGTCAAACCAAGGACAGGTCATAAAGCAAAAGTAGAAACCTTTTAAAGAGAGACCTAGGTCATATATAAACATTCTGCACACTATCTCAATTTTTTATGGACTAAAGAAAAATTATATTGCAGCTGGAGGAAGGGAGGCGTTTAAACACCAGCCTATGCTGGTGTTTAACGTATACCCCCCCACCCGGCCCTGCCATGGTCTTACTTATGCCATCTGAGAAGTCATTGGGTTTAGTGGCCTTTAAAACATTTTGACTGGATTTGGAGCCTGTCTATTAATTGTATGTGTTTCTGTTAAGGAGGTTGGCTTTAATAAAAAACCAATCAATTCTCGAGTGTATCTGGGTGTTGTAGGCAATATTAGGTGGTAGATGCAGGCTTGGAGCTTTGTTCCGTCACTGATTTTTTTCTTTCTCCAGGCCTCAATTTACTTCTCTGTAGGTGAAGGGTTTGTATTAATAGAGAATTCTGAGAGCCTTACTGTTTTACAACTCCAGGATTTATTTAACTACAACTGACATGAGGCAACAGCTTTGATTTTCTTCTTTCTCTCCTTTCTTTCTTTCTTTCTTTCTTCCTTCCTTCCTTTCTTTTTTTCCTTTTTTCTCTTTCTTTCTTTTTCTTTTTTTTATGTAAGAAAAGCTGATTGTGCTTAGAGAACTTACTTTTGGTAGCATCTCAGTTTGTTTTCACTTGGTCAATGGGAAGCATTGAAACAGGTAGCTTGGGTCCCTTCTGCTGTTTTGGCGCCATGGAGCAAGGCATCACATCTGCCCACGTGAGAGCTGGAAGTTGTGGGGCATGGGATGAGCACAAATGGACGGGCTTGCTGGCTGTGTTCCCCATTGCCCTGGGAGAGCACACTGGAAATGCGCCTCTAAGGAAAAATGAAGATTTGCTATTCACCAGGCTTTGAGCATTGGCTTTATGTGGGCCAGGCATGGTGTTAGGGATTGGTGGATGCAGCTTCTGGTAGCCCCTGCCTGTTGGCTGTGTGGTACTTTCTCCTGGCTTCCTATGGTGGTCTAGGTTTTGTGTTTTCACTAACCTCAGCGTTTACTTTTGAACACCACAAGTCTTCCCTCAACCTCAGCAGATCTCTTAGAACCTGAACCCTGTGGGAGAGAACTCATCAACACGGAATGTCACGGGTCATAGCTAACTACCACCTTCCCTGTCCTGGGCCCAGAGGGGATGTTTTCCTGAATGAATCCTTGGTGAATTCTGTGCAGCATGCACGGAGCATAGAGCAGTTGGCTCTTCATGGTGGGCTTCAGTTCATGCTTATCATGTCCCATTGTGCTTTTATTACTTATAGTTCATTCTTTATTAGGAAGAATGGCGGTACCTTAAGGTCAGTTTTGTGTGTGTATGTGTGTGTGTGTGTGTGTGTGTGTGTGTGTGTGAGAGAGAGAGAGAGAGAGAGAGAGAGAGAGAGAGAGAGAGTATTCTCTTGATTGTGCATGGGTGGGTGGTAAGTAGGTTGTGAATTGCTTACAACTCAGCCACACATAAAGCCACTTGGCTGGGAGGTGGATTTGGATAGGCTCAGTGATTTAATCTATGTGAATGTCAAGTGTCAGTTTGAATAGTAAAGTGTGAGCATTATCTCTGCTAAATAATTTTGAAATAAATCCCATCTCTAGGGAAATTCCTTTACTAGGGATCAGTTAAACTTATAACTTGGTTAGGTCCAGGTTCAAAACTGGCAACAGATTTTTTGAGACAAAAAGTCTAGGGACACACATTGGCAACATATAAATACCCTGAATATTGAGGAAAATATAATAGGTCCTGAGGGGGAGCATTCGGAAGTTGCTGTCCAACTTAGTTTTCCTTACACAACCAGAAGGTCTGTATGGAATGAGTCTCCCTTGCCCTGCTCACCCCACCTTGTTTTCCAGAACTTTCCATGTGTTCCCACTCAGTGGGGCCCCTGAGCCTTCGGTTCCTTCCTGATTCCTCCCTGGGAGACATCTATCAGCCACCATCTTATCTGTTTATAAAGCAGCTCAGGCCTCAGATTTAAGTCCCGGGTTCTGGCTACAAGTTAGCGTGTGATTAATAATTGACTAATGTAGCCTTTATTTATCGCCAGCTAGCACATTTCGCCATTACCCTGGTTAATTTATGGTAAGTGTAAGCTGTCGTTCAATCTGTTTTCCAACTCCTCCTGCCCCCCCCCCCCCCCCGCCGCCACCCCAATCCTAAGTCTATCTTTTACTTTTTTGAGAAACAAAAATCCTTACACAGGGCACAGACTCACTCGGTGCCAAAAAGTTGATTTCCTTTTCAGCAGAGCCATGCATCACCAGCCCTCCCAGCTGCAATGTCAGCTCTGACAGAATGACATGTGTCATTTATCAAAGGGGCCAGCCTGGGCCTTGGGAAAGGCGGCCACAAAGCCTGAGAGAGTTCATTCTGCAGTCCCCTCCTACCCTGGTGAGCCCTTGCCAGGAAGCTTGTGTGTTGTGTCTCCCGGCCTTACTGTTAAGTCCTGCAGCCCAGTTAACCCTCCCAGTCCAGGACCAGGAGACTCTGGGGCCAAACCGGTGATTGTTCCCAGCCTGGGAACAGACATCCCACAAACCTCTGCAGCAAACCCCAAGGAGTCCCAGTTTCTCTGCAGGGAGCTTGTGCCTGTTCTCAACCACTTCCCTGTTTTAACAGACCCTGGGTGCCCCTTCCATGGTCAAGGTCAGAACGCCCGAAGAACCTGGCAGAGTGGCTGCCCTCTGGTAGGGGAGCAAGTTTGGTCTTATTTAGTTTAGAGCCTTCCTAACAGTGTTTTACTCCAACCTGTTTTTGGAAACTATGTCCAAAAACCGGGGAGATGTGTCTTTCTCTTGCTTGTTTAGCCTGTGTAACCTGCTTCCCGCCTGCCTGCCCTTAAACCATGCTCAGGAGTTTGAGGACTCCAGTTTCTCAAGACCCATCTTTACCTCAAATTATTTACTGTCTCTGTGCTTTCTAAGACCACCAAAAAAGCAAACATAAATAAATAAATAATATAAAAAAGCAAGCAAGCAAAAGGAACAAAACAACAATAAACTGGCGAGGGGGATAAATGATGTTAAAATCTAAAAAGCATTTGCCTAAAATAAAAACTCCCCCCCTCCCCAGAAGAGTAAAGTTTTGCATTTTAATTGTGCTGGGAATGTGAGCAGTTTTCTTTCTCCTGCCCCTGGTACCGTGTGCAGGCCTTCCCCATGGCGGTCATTCGCAGCTTCAGATAGTGTTTAAAGAGAATACAGGGAGATTGTTGCCTCAGCCAGGAACTTTCCAGAAAGATGTCCTATAAATTAGCCAATGCTCAGGAGTGGCTGCTTCCTAGGCAGAGCTGGCCCTTCCATTTGTCTGCATACGGCTAATTTATTTTTGCGGCCAGATGTGGGCTGACAGCCATCACTCAGGGCCTCCCTCCCCCTCCGTCAGGAGGGCTGGGAGACAGTCACGTTTCCCATTTTACAGAATCCCCATCAACATTATTGAAGATGGATGTATCTTTAAAGCAAAGATTGATTGTGGATATCGGAGTTATGGTGTCATTTATCATGGTGAATATTATTTAGACTTGGGTTGTACAAGGCTGTAACTTGAGACACAGCCAGGGGAGGGACAACCTGAGAGCTGGGATCTGTGAACTTTAATGGATGGATGCTTTTTTCAAAGCTCAACTCACTATAGTATGATTTACTTTTCTTACTGGAAGGGAACAAGCATTTCGGTCTTAAAGGGACAGCGATCCAGATTGTCCCGTTCTCTCAGTCTTGCTCTCCCTCCCCACCTCGAAGGCCAGGGCTGCTCAGAGCCAGGCAGAAATACCAAGGCAGCCTGAGAGACGTAAGGGTTCATAGCCATGCAGTGTGAACAGAGGGCGGTTTTCCCAGTGACCTCCTTCAACCTCCTGAGATTCTGTGGTGCTTGAAGTAGACAGGAAACTTATGGCATACTTGTGTCTGGGGACAGTGAAGATGGTGTTAGCTTGAAGCCTGTGGGTCAGAAGACAAATGGAACCCAGAGTACTCCAGGCCAGGAACTGGGGGGACATATGGGTATCTACAAGGGCCCAAAGTAGCAGTCTAAATCGTCAATCATAATCAGGGCCTTCACTTGGCTTCCATGTGGCTCAGGTCCCAACATTTGCTTAGTTATAAGCTCCCAGGAAGCTTGATGCCTAGGGTCTGAGCTGCCATAGTCAGGCCTTTCGATCGCCCTGGCCCCCCTAGCTCCCTCCTTGGGAAATGGCGAGTTTGTGGTGCTTTGCTGTACACAGGAATCCATCTAACCCATGGTCTGTGGGCCTTCCTGTGGGAGGTTAGCTGTGAATGCAGGCTAGCACAAAACCGTAAGCCGACTTAAAACATGGAAGTGTTTGTTTGTTTGTTTGTTGTGGTGATTTTTTTGTAACTCTATTGCATTGGTCTTGAGGAGAGATTCTGTAGATGACAGCATCATGTTGCAGTGTGAAGAGGCTGGATGCTCCTGGTAGCAGCTTTATCCCTTTCTCCTGTAGTATAGATTTAGGAATTCACACCTGAGTATGCACACCAGCAGCAAGATGGCCCACCTCATTTCTGATGAGTACCCAGTGCCTGGAGGGTTGTGTTGGCTGCTTAGGCCATGGCCCCTTGGCTCCTCCAGCTAACTTTATTTGTCTTTGTCTTTTCCGTCTCAGGAGTCTAAAGTGGATGTAGGAACTTTTAAAGCCAGTGTGGGGCATACTGGTGCCTTCTGGCCTGTCCTAATCAACAAGGCTACGAGCAAGCATGGTCTTAGTGACACTGGGCCACCCCGAGATGCAGGATTGTCACCTGGTCTGAGAGCCATGTGGCCATCCTGGCTTTGGTCCTGAGTACAGCTGAGCATCTTGCAAGCCCCTCCTGGTTTCTTCTATAGAGAAGGGTTCTTCAACTGTGGAGTCTGTTGAACAAAAAGTAATCCGTTGGGCACTCTCAGCTTTGTGGGAGAATTTAATGATGTGAACGAGTTTTAGTGTAAAAGATTCCATACTCTGGAACTCATCAGAACATATGTCTCAGTGCATCTAAGCTCTCTGGGAGGGTGGAGCTCTCTTCTGCTGTCAGAGCTGAGCACTGTGCCTGGCCCACAGTCAGAGCATCCCTTTGATTACCGAGTAACTGATATCCTCCGTGGAGTGTGCCATCGTACCTAAAGACAAGCGAGTGTACAGTCTGTTCACTTGGGCAGCCCCAGGAGGCTGATAGTATTGATGGGCGAGGGGGCAGGGGCCCTACCGATTCTGTGTTCAGCGAACTCCCGGTGGGTGGTGGATCTGATTACTGGAGAGCAACCTTCCTTGTAAATTTGACCTTAGAAAAGAAAAGAAGGAAGACAGGAGTTGAGACAGCAAGAAGAATTGCCTTCAGAGTCAAGGTGAGGCACCGTTAGTCACATCTGGAAAATGGGAGCCTGCCCATCATCCCTCTTGTCTCTGGGACTCACTTTGAGCAGGGCAATATGGGATTCCTTACAGAACAGATACCAGGAACATATCTACTGTGACGCATGGGTCTGTGTTTACCTGTGAGTTTAAAGCACATTTGTGGTCTTTTAGGACCATATGAAACGTCTACAAACAGGAAGTAGTTTATCAAATTCATATGAATCATGGCATCTGTAATGTTGGTTGAGGTCAAGTCATTACACTAAATATACCATAACCGTTATTAATGTACGGGGCACTCTGCTGTCTTTGTGATATAGGACCTCCATTTCCTGATGAAATGGTGTTTAGGGATGAGGGATCAGCAGCGACTCTGTCTCGGAGTGACTGACAGGCGCACAGGGGCCCGTGTTTCTGACAAGCCAAATCTATGGAGAACTAAGAACACAAAACACAGAAACCAAAGGGACTCAACTCGAACAACCCGGGCTGTGCATCCACGAGGAGGGCCGAATTTATCACGGCGCATTATGGAGTGCAGCAAATGCCATGAAAACCATTGTTTTTTAATTTTTTTCTTGCAGAGTTTGAATGAGGTGATTTATGGTAGTTATTCATCTTAAGGGTCATCCATCAATTTTTAGTTGCTAGGCAATCAAACCAGCAGCTGTTTGCTTTGAATCAAGCTGAAAAGTTGTCAGTCAACACACGCAGGTATGACCTTAGTGGCTGTGAACATCATGCGTGCAAAATTAAAGAGATGTCGTCTTTTCCCCCAGTCCCCTGGTCTTCCCTATGATTTGTTGGTGCTGGCCTTTCCTGGCCAGCACCAGAAGAGAACGAGAACAAAGGAGTCTGTGGAAAATTCCTTGACGGGAAGCTCAGAAATGCTCCTTATACAGCTTGTTTCTCTTGCATTCCGTATTTGTGCCACACAGGACGGATTACTGAAGTCACTGCCTCGGGTGGGTGGAAGGTGAATCGCTTGATTTATAGATATACATAGTGGTTGAAAAAAATCTAGTTTCTTGGGGGGAAAACCAGACCTCCCTGGGTGGCACACACATTGGCAGCCAGTCTGACAATTCCAGGTGGGAGGTGGGTGGCAGGAGGTATGATGGGGTTTATACCTGCAGTCCAGGGTAGAGAGGACATTCAGGCAGGAGGTGCCCATGACTGCCTGGCTTGGCACCTGCCTCCTCTAGGGTCCTCCAAGACCCTAGACCTCTTTTAAAGCTGGATGGTGACTGTGTAACCCCAGAGCCCGACTCTGTTTGCCAGTCTCTGCTCTGTCCTACTTTCTTGTCTCCCTCTAGTCACATGGTGTGGCCCTCAGGTCATTTAGATTTTCTGTCACTCTCTCCAGGAGATGTTTGAACTTTAGTGGTTGACTTTGAGGGCGCCCTACTAGACATCTGTGTTCTGTGTTGGCTGATGTTTGAGCTCTGCTTCTTCCCTATACCCTATACTTTTAGATCCCAGGCCTTCAAAATTGATCCCAATGAGGACGAAAAAAATGCATGCAATACCTAATTTTTAATAATTTGGGCCAGGTTCTGATCTTGGTGAACCTTCTCAGAAGGACCTATTCCTCTTCTTGTGTAACTGTGCAGGGGATGTAAGCCAAGAGTGCTGCGTTGATGACTTTGTCCACTCGTGTCTTTAGGATTCTTTCTTATTTCTTGATTTTGCCAGTGACCATTTACGCCACTTCACATATACTTTGGAAAGTCTAAGATACATTTATTTTGGAAATTTGGTTTACCTACTCAACTTTTCACGGAGATATTATGTTTTCCATGCATTTATTGATAGATAGTTTTGAATCAGAAACATTTCCCTCTTATAGGAAAGGGAGTTTTCTGCTCAAGGCTTCTGGATCTGGGAATTCAGGGTCTCCAGGAAGACTTAAGGAACATGAACGGCCTGCACTCTTGTGCACTTTCAGGAAGGACTCAGTCCAGATACAGAGTGGAAGTGTGTTGTGTGTGTGTGTTGTATGATGTGAGTGTGCAAGCATGTATGCCTGTGTGCATGCGTTCAGATGTGAGTGTGCAAGCATGTATGCCTGTGTGCATGCGTTCAGATGTGAGTGTGCAAGCATGTATGCCTGTGTGCATGCATTCAGATATGAGTGTGCAAGCACGTGTGCCTGTATGCATGCGTTCAGATGTGAGTGTACAAGCATGTATGCCTGTGTGCATGCGTTCGGATGTGAGTGTGCAAGAATGTATGCCTGTGTGCATGCGTTCAGATGTGAGTGTGCAAGCATGTATGCCTGTGTGCATGCGTTCAGATGTGAGCGTGCAAGCACGTGTGCCTGTATGCATGCGTTCAGATGTGAGTGTGCAAGCACGTGTGCCTGTGTGCATGAGTTCAGATGTGGGTGTGCAAGCACGTTTGCCTGTATGCATGCGTTCAGATGTGGGTGTGCAAGCACGTGTGCCTGTGTGCATGCATTCAGATGTGGGTGTGCAAGCACGTGTGCCTGTGTGCATGCGTTCAGATGTGAGTATGCAAGAATGTATGCCTGTGTACATGTGTTCAGATGTGAGTGTGCAAGCATGTATGCCTGTGTGCATGCGTTCAGATATGAGTGTGCAAGCACGTGTGCCTGTATGCATGCGTTCAGATGTGAGTGTGCAAGCACGTGTGCCTGTGTGCATATGTTCAGATGTGAGTGTGCAAGCATGTGTGCATGAGATCAGATGTGGGTGTGCAAGCACGTGTGCCTGTGTGCATGTGTTCAGATGTGGGTGTGCAAGCATGTGTGCCTGTGTGCATGCGTTCAGATGTGAGTGTGCAAGCACGTGTGCCTGTATGCATGCGTTCAGATGTGAGTGTGCAAACATGTGTGCCCGTGTGCATGAGTTCAGAGACCCGAGAAGGATATCCTGTCTCTCTCTATTTCTGTCTTATTGGTCTCTCACTGAACCAGTGGCCTTTCTGGCTAGGGTAGCCAGGCAGCAAGCTCTTGGGATCTGAGTCTCCTGACTGCTGCTGTCACTGCCACCCTCTTCCCTCACAGGCCACCACACACACATCGCTGGGGCTAGGGACACACATGCCCGTCTTCTCACATGGGTTCTAGGAATTCAGACCCTGGGTAGTTATGTTTGCAGTGCTAGTGCTCTTATTCCCCAAGCTACCTCCCCAGCTCCAGTTTCAAAAAAAAAAAAAATCAGTGAAATAAACAGTCTTTTTGCAGTGCTCTCAGCCTAATAGAACCTGAGTTTTCCTGCAGTGATGTCTGAATGTTCTTTTAGGATGGAGAAGATTTTGCTACTAGTTGAGCTCTGGTCAGGTAGATCGAAAAAAAATAAACCCCCAAAACAAAAACCAAAAAAACAGACAAATAAACAAACAAAAAACCCAAAACCAAAAAAAACAAGCAGGGAAACTCTCCATTTCACAGAGCTGTCTGGATTGTGGGGTCTTGTTGGCTTGTGGTAGTCACTCTCCCATGGCCTCACAGGCCTGGAGTTCTGGGCTGGTTTTCAGTTTCTTGCTGTGGTGGGAATTCTCCTTGGAGTTTTGCTGTACAAACACATATAAAAGTGGTATTAGTTGTGTGTAGCCCTGAAGCCTTTTTTGGCTATCTATTTAAAACATTAAACTGTTACGTTCAGTATGTTAAACTGTGGAAGCGTGTTGTCTTCCAGTGTATACAGCTGTGACTGGTAGTGTACACTCTTCTCTTCACTTTCAGGGGGAGTTGGGATTGTAGGTTGCTTGTCTAGGGGAAGAAAAGCCCTGCACATCTCCCCTAATCATGCTGCTGTGTGTGTTGATCTGAACAAGTAAGCACAGCAGCGAGACTCAACCGAGCGTGTTGTGCAGCGTGTGAGCTCTGCAAGGATTGCACTAGAACTTGGGCTGGTGTTGGGCACATGGTTCCGAATCCTCAGTGGCTCACGTTGGAGAAGCGCCGATGCCTTGGGTCCCTTTTTACTTTGGGCTGGGGGTGAAGGAAGTGAGTCTTTCTAGTGGGCTCCCTCGAGAGAAGTTCGCAGTGGTAGAGAAGAGTGCTGTAGGCACTCCATGGCCTTCCTGATCCCCTGTGTGCGTCCTTGTGTGGGGTCTCTGCTGCACCTTGGTGCATTTTCTGCAGTTCTGTGCTGTGCCTCGTGTTGACACGCTAGGGGAGATGCGGAAGATGTTCCTCACGCGATTGGTTAAGATCATGAATGAATGGATGTCTCCAAGGCCTTTACAGCCCTTTCCAGGGCCCTGGGAGATGTCTTCGGGTAAGGTGTCTGATGCTGAAGCAGGGAGACCTGAGTTTGATCCTTAAGACATGTTAAAAAGCTGGGCGCGGCTACTGGCATTTGTAGCTCCAACACCAGGGAGGGAGGCGGATCGCAGGGCCTGTGCCAGCCAGTGTAGCTGAAGCAGGAAGCTCCAGGTTCAGCGAGAAACACTGTTTCAAAGGATAAAGTGGAGAACAATCAGAGAAGGTTCGATGCCAATATCAACCTCTTCGTGGACATGTGCACACGCCCGCCCACATCCACCACACCCCACACACCTGCTCTTGTAGGCGGCATGTGAGTAGACCTGTTTGCACACAGTAGGCATTCTTCGCTGTCTTCCGAACCCTTTGTAGTAGGGGCTGCCACATTAGGGGCTTTGTTCCGATTCCCATTCGTGTACTAGGTTCATAAGACGTTTACTCTGAACGCCGCCTTACTCCACAGACAGAGCAGAGCTTAGGTGGACCCTGCAAATCTGGGGGTGGGGGTATTTTTTTTCCTGGCCACAGCCAATGAGCACCCACTGGCCATGACCACCAGAGCTGTGGTGGGCCCGGTAGAAATGTGGCAGCTCACAGAACCGCAAGGTGAAAGGACCCTGGCAGGCTACTCCATATACCTCGCCCCTGTCCTTTTTGGCTCCTCTCCTTGGCACCTCCTTTCCCCACATCTTTCTGTCTATTTTCTTCTCTTCCCACCACCTCCTCCAGCAGTTTTCAGTGATAGATGCATTTCCTGTAAGGTTTTCTCCATCTTAAGTTATTTTGTAGCGTTCTGTGTTCTTCAGCAGACAGTGGACCCCGGATCTAGTAAGTCATTATAGATACAGTCCGGGAGGACACTGGCAGTGATGGGCAGGGAATGCTGGCTTGTCCAGACCTTGCACAGCTGTGTGGAGGGCCTTTCCCCCCAGCGAGTGGTGCGTGAGATGGCCTTTGTTAGTGTGTTTCGACACTGGTTGGTTGGTTACCGGGTTGAATTAAGAACATGCCCGGTGGTTCTTCATATTGCTGTTAGCTTTTCCGTTAAATATGGTATGGTCTCACATGCACATATTTCTATAAACTTAGTTCAAGGTATCTGTAAAAATATTTTTCCTCCTTGCATTTGCTGTTCATAAAACACTCAAGGGAGAAATTGTTTCCGTGATATTTTAGATGGTTTTTACAATAAATTTTAGATATTGTGGTATGCCGCAGCACCTTGGATTTCATCTTCTCAATAGACTCAGAGCATCGGGAGATTTCTGGCTATTGAGAAACTTCTTTAACCGAATAATAATTATTAGTTTTTTTCCATAATAAAATCACAGGTCCCAGTGCCTTGGATTCCTGGGACTTATGAAGGGGGCTCAAGGGTGCTGGGGAGTGTTTGACACACATCGTCCCGTGTACACAATTGTGAGGTTTTAATCAGCTGAGCCTTCTTGAGCATAAATCAAACTGCCTTAAATCCTCCTCGAACAAGCTGGGGATGTAAATAAGAAATAAATATTGACATTAAACATATAACCCCCTTGGCTTCTTGGCATACGGCCCTGGGTCTCTGACTCTCATTATTGCCTTTCTGGAATCTTCCAAGGGGGCCCCAGTTTGTGTATTGGAAAGAACACTGGAGTGGAGAGGGTCACGTGTGTCTGTGAATGTTGGAGCTGCTGTGGCTGGCACTGGTCCTACCCCACGGAGCAGTAAGTTCGTTTGCTTGCTTTCTCCGCCACTGCCTCATTCATTGGTTTATTTATTCAATAAATACTTATTTTGAGTACGTGCTTCTTTCCAGACAGTTCCGGGGAAAAGGAAAATCACGAAGTGGGTCCTCGAGATAATGACTCTCACAGGATGGCAAGAGCATGTCGAAGACTAAAGTGGTTATCAATATTAGCTTTATATAAAATATTTTATTATGCATCCCTTGGATGTAAAAATCTCATTGAGTAATGAAATAAATGTTATCAGGATTGAATGTGTGAAACAAAAAAAAAATCCATTTTCCAATTTGTCTCACCTGCTGTCTTCTCTTGGCCTCCGCATAACTCAGCAGCCCAGAGCCCCTTGCCTCTGGCACTGGGGAACTCCCAGCTCTCTCCACCCTCTGCCTCCATTCTCAGGTGGGAAAAGGGAGCTATGATTTGGAGAGCGGGGGCTCTCCTAAACTCATTTTCAGCGCCAGCACCCACAACTGTATTTAGTCAGGGCGTTATCTATTGCCCAAAGTAGACCCGTGATACACAGCTGGTATCTGAAGATGCTAGCACACTCAGTTTTTATATGTGGGTCTCTTTGTTCTTGCTTTAATCTTTCAGGGATCATAAAGGTCGGTGGGCATGTTTTTTTAGGTAGACCCCCTTCCAGTAGTTTGACATTTCTTGAAAACCTGCTTCTTCCTGGTGGGGACTCTCAGCCCTGCTCTGGAAGCTGGGCAGGGAGACAGAAAGCCTGCTGTCAAGGTACGGCTGCTGCAACCTTGGGTTGCTAGACTGTTAAAATAAACCATGAGTGCAGAGAGGTGACGTCTAGCAAAGTACTGGCCCAGCAGTCTGAGTTCAGATGCCCCAGGTTAAGGCCCGCTCCAGCATTGTATACCTACTTCTAATTTTTTGCCTGGACAAGAAGGGAGGGGAGCTCCTTGGTCGTCAGGTCTAGCATAATCAGCGAGCTGCAGGCCAATGAGAGACACTATGTCAAAAGTAAGGTCGAGAAAGAGAGGAAAAACATTTGGCATTGACCTCTTTCTTCCACATGCACCCGCACCTCTCTTGCACACACAAGAGCATACACCAACACAAACATGGACACGGTACACATGCATACACACCCATGACGGAAACCACGTGGGAGGGGTGGATTTAACTATTCAGTTACTGAATGCTGGGTGTGACTTCCTTCTGTTACGCCCTCTGCCTTTTGGGTCCCGCTGTATACTGTCAGTGTCAGCATTAGCAGCAGAACCCACTCTAGAGCAAAAAGTTCATGGACATGGGTTTTGTCCCTTGACTGCTGTTGCTCTTCGGCCAACTGTAATGCTGGGCTGGGAAGTAGTGGGTGCTCCCTGGCCAAGCCAACTAGATCCCTGGCACCCTTCACTTGCATTATGTAATTTAATTTTCCTATGGATCCTATTATTATCTGTTTATATGCTGAGGTCTACAGAATTTGAGGTTCCTTTAGTGTAGGGCTGATAATGACGTCCTGAAGGGCCTGATTCCTCTGAAACTGTTCGCAGGTCTGAGTGTTTCCAGTTCAGACCTGTGTCTGTGTCCCACTGGTTTGAGATGCTGTGGTGTATGGAGTGGAAGCTGAGATGCTGTTAGCTCCTCAGTTTCCTCGGGTTGTAGACAGTGGATATTTGGCTGACTGGGGCCTTAAGATCTTTTCCTGGCTGTTATATGTCAGCCTGGCTCTCTTACCTCTTCAGTGACTCTTCCTTTCGCACAAATGTATGAAATAGGAACAAAATCTTACCCACCGTGTACAAGCTCATGAGTATGTGTATATGTGCTCATAGACGCACAATACACTGTGTGTGCACATAGACGCACAATACACTGTGTGTGTGCACATAGACGCACGCATACACTGTGTGTGTGCACATAGACGCATGCATACACTGTGTGTGTGCACATAGACGCACGCATACACTGTGTGTGTGCACATAGACGCACACATACACTGTGTGTGTGCACATAGACGCACAATACACTGTGTGTGTGCACATAGACGCACAATACACTGTGTGTGTGCACATAGACGCACAATACACTGTGTGTGCACATAGACGCATGCATACACTGTGTGTGTGCACATAGACGCACAATACACTGTGTGTGTGCACATAGACGCACACATACACTGTGTGTGTGCACATAGACGCACACATACACTGTGTGTGTGCACATAGACGCACAATACACTGTGTGTGTGCACATAGACGCACAATACACTGTGTGTGCACATAGACGCATGCATACACTGTGTGTGCACATAGACGCATGCATGCACTGTGTGTGCACATAGACGCACAATACACTGTGTGTGCACATAGACGCACAATACACTGTATGTGCGCATAGACGCACGCATACACTGTGTGTGCACATAGACGCACAATACACTGTGTGTGTGCACATAGACGCACAATACACTGTGTGTGTGCACATAGACGCACGCATACACTGTGTGTGTGCACATAGACGCACGCATACACTGTGTGTGTGCACATAGACGCACAATACACTGTGTGTGTGCACATAGACGCACGCATACACTGTGTGTGTGCACATAGACGCACGCATACACTGTGTGTGTGCACATAGACGCACACATACACTGTGTGTGTGCACATAGACGCACAATACACTGTGTGTGTGCACATAGACGCACAATACACTTTGTGTGCACATAGACGCACAATACACTGTGTGTGCACATAGACGCATGCATACACTGTGTGTGCACATAGACGCACAATACACTGTGTGTGCACATAGACGCACAATACACTGTGTGTGCACATAGACGCACAATACACTGTGTGTGTGCACATAGACGCACGCATACACTGTGTGTGTGCACATAGACGCACGCATACACTGTGTGTGCACATAGACGCACGCATACACTGTGTGTGTGCACATAGACGCACACATACACTGTGTGTGCATTCACATAGACGCGCGCATACACTGTGTGTGTGCACATAGACGCACGCATACACTGTCTGTTGTTTATGCTTTCATTTTTCCGGTGGCTTCACTGTTATGCTGTAGGAGAAACTAGGTATCCTCCATCACACTTTTCTCTGCTCTTTTAACCTGCCTATGGTTAATGCCAACTTCTGTAGTGTGGGAGGGGAAGTGACATCCCATGTGAGTAGGCAGGAGCCATGGCACTGTGGACTGAATGCTTCTGGACAGCACAGACTGCTTGAGCATGGATGTTTTGAAGGCCTTCTTTGGGTGGTGTTGGTCTGGGTTGTTTCCTGGCTGCTGACAGAGGCATGCTGGAAGCTCTGGGGTTACTGTTAAAAGTTGGCTAACTAGGGCAGGAAATCAGTGTCCTAGGAAGACAGTCTGTGTGGATGGTGTTGCTTTTGTTCCCTGTGCGTGGGTAGCATGTACTTTAGGGTGAGATTAACTATCCACCAGAGTCCCTCAGTAGATGTGGAGTGAATGACATCACAGGCTCACCTGTGTGAGATGAGGACCAGATAGCCTGTGTTTTCATCATGAATAGTGCTGTGTGAGGACCCTGAATTTGCTAAGGGGGGATCTTCTAGAAAAAACACAGGGTTATGTATATTATGTACAAAGGTCGCTCATGTGAGAAAGGAAATTACAACAAGCAGCAAATCTTAAGAAAGCACATTATGGCAAGTCCAGAAAAATAGTGTATCCTTATTAATTAGCTGCCTGATATGTATTTCCTTCCCTGTGTGTTTTAGTCACATAGAAAGCCCAGTCTACTCGCAGCGGTAACAGGAGTGGTCCAGACCGTCTGTTTCATAAGTGGTGTTACATCAGCTCAGCCTTCCCTTCCATGCCAGTGGGAGAGAGGAGGAGCAGGCCTCAGCTTCCTCAGCCGTGGACACCACCAGTGAAGGGTTTTCCACAATGAGGCTCTGGGGCTTTGTGGTGACATAGCATGTCTATCTTTGAACCCTGTTTGTTAAGACCATCCTCTTAATTGTATGTGTAGTTGAAAGTATTTCTGTCTTTATTTCTTTCAACAACTTTGTATTAGGCAGTCTTTTACCCCGTAGCCTAGTGTGATCTCTAGCTGTTCTATAGCCCAGGTGGTTGTCTAACTGAAAGTAATCCCTCTGCCTTAGCTAGTCCTGCGGTTACAGGTGTCAGCCATCCTATCCAGCAGCAGTTGGTAGTTCTGTTTGAATTATTTTTTTAATTCAAATTTAAAGGGAGGCTCAAAGTTACACACCATTAGTACACCTGCAAGGCTTATTCATGTATGTGCATGTGTATGCACATGTAGATTCATGTGTGCATGTGTGTGTGCACACAGCTTTTTTTGACTCATATGGTAGTGTTGATTTTATTAAGGGAAGATGTTGAGACCTCAATCATGCATTTGTTTTAATTTACAAAATTGAAATTTCTTTTAAACTATTAGTTGTGAAAAAAATATCATCCCCTTGAACATATCTCTGAGTGAGATTAAGGCCCCCAGTACTTCTTAAAAATACATTTTAAGTTTCCATTTCCCTCCATAGGAGATCCATATGTCTGCTAGAAAGAATAGACTCTGGTCAAGCACCCAGCATGCTTCCTGTCATGAGAAAACCCCATATTTCTTGACAGTTCTCCATCTGTGGTGGGGCCATTTGTTTCCCTGGTTTTCTTTGTCATCTGTTATGAATATGGGAAAAATAGGATTAAAGTGTTTAACACTCCTCTCCTTGGGCCCAGTGGTAGAATTTATTCTTCAAAGATAAATTGTGAACTTTTGACCTTAGGAAATATAAATATCCTTGGAGAGTCTAACATTAAAAAAAAATAAATTGTGGTTTTACCAAGCAAATCTAAATCCGTTTTGCTGCTGTCTGTAGTATGGAATTTCATGTTCAAAGACTCCCCCTCCATTTCTCTCTTATGTGTGGTTTTAGGCATGTCACTCTTTCCTCTGGAAATAATGCTCATGAAAATTTCAAGGACAGTGAGTTAATGTTTGAGAAAGAAATTAGCACATTCACATACACACACACCACACATACATGTGCTTGCATGCATACATGTACATACATGTACATACATGTACACACGTATTCTCTCTCTTTCTCGGCCACGTCTGGAGTTTTTGTGATATACTTTGAGAATGTAATGCCAGACTGTCAGAATTCCAGTGAAACACTGTAGTGTACAAAGTGGCTAAGGTCTCATGGATGTTTGAAAACCTTGGTCACTTACGTGCTGTGTCCCTGAATGTATCAGCCCTTCTTGGTTGCCACCTTGGCTCTCTTTCTCTAATAACAGTGCCATTTTCCATCCTGTCTCTGGCTGTCTCTTGTGGGTCTGTCAGTTGCATGGGTCCCTGTGTACATTGAGGATGTCCTCTTGTGATGCCTGCCTCTCTGGTGGGCACTCCAGGGCTCATTTAGTCCCTAGGACCCCTGAGCTTGGTGGTGAGTACTGCAGCGTTATCATTAAATATGGAAGCTTCTTGTGTTGTTTGTGTCACCTTCCCTTCTACTGTGAGATCTTTTAACAGAATGCTCCCGGTTCACAGTGCTAGGGAAGTCCCAGAACACAGACCTTCTTAGTGTTCATGGTTAGAGTCCCTCTGTGACTTAATAAGCCCTTCAGTCTGCCATCTGTTTGAATGGTTAGGATTGGCCTATGGGATGTTTTCTGTATGAAGGGACCGTTTTGGTATACTCAGATAGAAGTCTCTGTGTGGCATCTTGATAGGACTGTCACCATGTGCCCTGGCTTTGAGATACATCTGCGGGGCTCCCTAGGTTGGCCTTCCCCTAACTGCATGTGCTAATACAGCCACAAGCAGATCATATTCCTCATGAGAGTGGACTTGTCAGTAGGTCTGCAGTCTTTGGATCTTCTTTGGGTCTCATTGTTTTTGGAAGCTCCCATTTCTTGCCCCATTTCTAGCAGGACCGTCTAGAACAGTGGTTCTCAACCTGTGGGTCAAGACCTCTTTGCCAAACCTCTATCTCCAAAAGTATTTACAATTCACAACAGAAGAAAAATAATTACAGTTTTGAGGTGGTAACAGCATAATTTTATGGGTGGCGGTCACCACAACATGAGGAACTGTATGAAAGGGTCACAGAGTTGGGAAGGTTGAGAACCACTGTTCTGAAGGTGTGTCCGTGTGAGCATGTGGTTAAGAATGCATCATAGGGTTTTCTGGTTGGGGCTGGCTCCTTTGCCCATCCTGGAAATCACTCATTGCCTTGCTGAGCAAGCCAGGGCAGATTTTTCTACACTGATCTAGGAAATGGAGACAGAGAATGACCTGGCAGGGACAATGCCCATGAAACTAGACCATCCCAGCCATTTTATTCTGATATGGGGCAACCACATGGCCAGCATTATTTCATGATGGTTACAGTTCTTTTCGCTAGCGTCTTTGAATTCCTCTTTAAATCACACTAATGTAGAGGTACACATTTAAAATTTGAAGAGGGCTTAGTCGATACACCAGTCATGAAAGCAGGCATTTATTCTCCTGGTCCTGGAGGCTGTAAGTTGAAGATCAAGGCGTGGGCAGCCACGTTGCCTGAATAAGCTCCAGCAGAAGATCCTTCCTGCTTCTTTCTGTATCTGGTGGCTTCTGGCAGGCTTTGGCCTTCTCCTTGGCTTCTGGCATACACTCCCATCTCTGTCACTGCCTTCATGTGGCCACTGTACTCCCTGACCTCTTGTTCAGAGGCCACAGATTATTGCATTTAGGACCAGTGACTTTCAGTGTGATGTCATCTAAACTTGGCTAATGGCATTGGCAGAGCCTCTGCTTCTAAAGAAAGTAACATTGTGAGATTCTGGGAGGGCCTGGACTTTGGGGGAAACTTCAGCCCTTTAGAGACACCACATAGAAAATTGTGTGAGCAATTCTCATTGGAGCAACTTCTATTGAAGGCTAGCTCTCGTGGTTTGTCAGTTTTGAATTATAAATCTACTCAGGGTGTCTGAATTAGTCTTGATAGCCAATAGTTATTGTTGGCAACAGCTAAGTGACTAGCCATTTCTCTTAACTCCTTGGTATTTTGAGCTTGGCATTGTGAGCCCACACTGACAAGGGAAGGACTCAGCTGATCTTGGACAACAGCTGTAGCGGGCCCTGCAGCTTTGCCAGGTGGGAGGGTGAGACAAAAGAAGCCCCCCTCCCCCATTATCATCCAGAAACTTGCATTATGACTCAGTGGAGCATCTTCAAGGCAATCGAGGTCAGTAAATGGGGGTCCCATTTGTCATTCTGAATATGTTTCCATAAAACTTGACAACTGAATAGCAAACTATCCCTGCTGGTGTCATCCTCAGACAGAATGGCCCGATGTCTGACACATCAACTACAGACATTAAAATAGCCGAGGAAAACCTTGTCCGGGGTCCAGCAGCAGCGGCAGTGGCATTGGTATCAGGAGAGTGCTTCTTACTCCATCTGGTGATGGGGCAAGTGGGAACAGCTCAGCAGCCAGCAGTAATTGGTAATCCAATAAGGTTGGGTTGCTTGAATTTTTTTGGCCTTATGTTAGGTTTTTTGGTAGCTTGTAAGTCATCACTTTGAGACAGAAGGTAACCTAAACCCTGAAACATTCCCTCCTTCCTCTTTTATACTTGTGTCTCCTCCCCACCCTGAGGGGACTTACCAACAAAAAGAGTGTAACCTTAACCTGTATACTGGTTTTGGCATTCCCCAGAGTACATACACGGGGGGCCTGGAAACCTGAGGAACACTTAACCATGGAGATAACTGAGGAATTGTATGAGCAGGATACCTAGGTGGGCAACCATCTTCGTGTGGGGTTCTGAGGTGTTTGGGGTGTGCAAAGCCTGTATGCACATCAGACAAACCCATTTCACTCTTAGAGGTTTCTATGTCAGTTGTGGGGCTAGAGGATCATTCACACAATAGAGTGGCTCTGAGTACTTCCGGTTCATTCCTCAACCTAGGTGAGCATCTCCATGCCCAAGATTCTCCACTGAATATTTGGAGAAATGCAACAGTTACAGCTCTGTTAGCTTTCCTATCTCCAGGGGGTGCAAACGCATGCATGCAGGCATTTCTCTATAAAATAAAAAGAGGTGTGTTTGTGTATGTGTACATGTGCACGTGTGTGCACACACACCATGTTCACACTCAGGGGTGCCCATGGAGACTAGAAGAGAGTCAGATGCCTTGGAACTGAGTTAGAGGCAGTTGTGAGCCATCCAGCATGGGATGTAAACTCTGATCCTTGTGATTGAGAAGTTAGTGCTCTTAGTCGTTGAGACCAGCCCTCAAACGTTTCTCAGTAAAGTAAGGTGACATAGGTAGTCTCGGATAACTTGTCACAGGGAGTTAGCCCAGAAAGATGCTTCCTGTCTGGGTGGTTCCAGGATGAGGGAAGGCGAATGGATAAGGGGGTTTTGAGAAGTGGTGGCTTTTATGCAGCAGTGTAGATGGAAGTTTCTGTCCCACCCGGTCCTGCAGTCATTCAGTCTCAAAGAAACACACAGAGGCTTACGTTAGTTATAAACTGTTTGGCCTATTAGCTCAGGCTTATTACTAACTAGCTCTTACAGCTTAAATTAACTCATAATTCTTGTCTATATTTAGCCACGTGACTTGTTACCTTTTCTCAGTGGGGCATTCTCATCTTCCATTGCATCTGTCTGGTGACTGCTTCTCTCTGCCTTTCCTCTTCCTAGAATTCTTAGTCTGGTGGCCCCTCCTATACTTTCTGCCTGTCTACTGGCCAACCAGTATTTTATTAAAACAATATGAGTGGCAGGTCTTTACAGTGAGAGCATTATCCCACAGCTCAGCACGGGGAATGAAGTGGATATGTGGTTTACACAGCAGCCCAGAAAGGCCCGCACCTGCCATGGTTGTGCCAGATATTTTTTGGCAGATTTGGTAGGAATAACTGAAGAATGTTCAGACTTAGAGAATGACCTATTCCATACATTTTTGCCTGGGACATAAATCCTTTGGCTTAGCAATCTTAAATTAGTTCAGGAGCCCAGAGATGTGTACATAGCCCTCCTTTTAGTTTAACTTGGATAAATTTGCCTTTTCTCAAAGTTATTAATAGGGTCTCCGTGCAGACTTTTAGCTATACATAACGTTAGTGCATTCCTTACGGGGCAGGGCTCGTGGAAAAATAGGGTCACACCATTCAAAACCCTTGTATCTTAGTAACAGTGGGAAACATACTGGAAAGAAAGAAACTAAATTTCTAGTAAATAAACTGATGCTGTAGCGAGTGTGACACACTTAGGAACAGGTGATGGTGGCTGGCTGGGGACCATGAGATTGGCAAATTCAACAGACCAGGTGAGGTAGGAGCGAGCAGAAGGCAGGTCGAAGGCAGTGTGGGGCTGAGCTGTGCTGGGAGTTCCTGTATAGGAACCCTGGGTTTCCCCAAGCTCTCGTGAGTTCTGATGGAGATGTCATTTCCCATTGTGTCGGCTCTCTTGCAGGAGTGTAAGATGCGTCTGTGTTGGAAAAACCATGTGTTAACCAATGTGATACCACATTGGCCTAACCACGTGTCTCATTTAGCCGAGGAGGATGAGCTGACCCAAGTCTGCAGGCAGGCCTTGAGTGGCAGGCACAAAGTTGTCAGCTCAAAGCATGAGGCGGGAGCCTCTTCCTGAGAGCTTTCTAAGGCCAGTCTCTAGCCTAGCTTCGTGCTTGCCTTTTCCTGGGAAGAAAACTGTGGAGTTCCATAAGGCCTCTGAGTTTTCACTAAAGCTGTGATAGTCTGGGAAGGCTCTAGGGCTCCAGGAAGACTTTAATCTCTTGTTGAGCTGTGGTCCTGTGTGCTCCCTGGAGGGCTTTACCTGCGAGTCTCACTGTTGCGACGTAACAGACCTTGGCTAAGGTCTTATTCTAGGAATAGTTGGCTTAGATGACTGAAAAAGGAAAGAGTATTTGACCTAATTCTTTTCAAAGAACCCAGCCGGGAGTATGCAGAGTATGTAACCGCTCCCATCTCCTCGACTGTCTGTCTGTCTAGGTCTTGCCACACCTCCGCCCAGCGCTCTAGGAGAGAACTCTTTTAAAAGTTAATGAAGGAGTTCCAGTAGAGCCCTATTAGATTTTCCTCCCATTAAATGCCTGCTGCAGACTTTTAATGGATGTTTTAACTAGGCATTGTTATCAAAAGGACTGTTGCACAAATTAAAACCAGGCCTGCAGATCTGTGAAGAGAAACTGGATTTACTTTTTGCCTTTAGGTCAAAAAGAGAAGAGCAGAAGGGTGAACCTCCTCTTGGTATTTTTAGAAGTTGGTTTCAGGAAAACGGTGCTACCAAACAACGTGGTGTGTTGGGCTTAGCACGCCCCTTTGTGAAGGGGGGCTGTTTGCAGGGACCCCTGACTTTTGAGAGCACATCATGGTGACGGTTGGTTATTGTCTCCTGACATTACACTATGCTTCCTAGTTTCAAAGCTCTACCAAAAAGAAAGCCAGCACCCTCAGACCCTCACTTACCCGCCCCTCCCCCACTACTGACTGCAAGGATATTCAAAGATCTTGGAGTTTCCCACTTTATCCTGGTTTATTTTATTTTTATCAACCCACCCCCTCGCTTTGCCCCTTTAAACTCAGCCTGTTCAAACTACAGACTGTGTTTTCAGTCTAGGGATTCTGATCTCATCCAGGCAGGTACCAGAGGCACAAGTGAGTGATCTCGGTTCCCTAGCCACAGCTTCATTATAGAGTAACTGTCATTTAATTTCTGTCACCAGTTATTCATAATCTCAACACTCAGAAGATGCCACGTTCTTAACCCTTTTATGGAGAACAGAGGAAAGCTGTGTTTATGTGCTTGGGGCTGAGTCTTGGGTAGAAGCTATCTCTGAGGTCTGCCCAGAGGACTCATGGAACAAAGAGCCATGGGAAGGGTACAGTTTGCTCTCCCAGGGACATATGCTCACATCCTTTGTAGCCCTCCGTGACGATCTGAGCATCCTCATCAGAAACGGCTGTTCACATTTTACTGTTTTGAGTCGGACATTTTGCAAAAAGAGTTGAACATTTGTTAGCTGGGCATTCCCATCGGAGGCTGCCCCAGCTCTCTGGAAAAGAGCTGGCTCACAGGCAGGAGCTTACCTATAGCTGCTGTGTATGGATTCATGGCAGAAGCAAAAAGTCCTGTGACCCTACATGGTGGCTAATCCCGCCTTCCCTCAGGAGGGTGGGGTGACAGTGGGCTCAGTGTTGAACACGAATGAATGGGGTGTCATTGATAGCCTTGCTGCTGGTGCACAGACATGGGTGAGTAGTGGGGGGAGAGAAACAGAGACACACGCAGAGAGACAGAAAGAGACCTACATCAGGCTGATGAAGTGCACCCTGAAGCACGGCTCCAGCCAGGGTTGCCTGCCAGTGCAAAGCACCCCGTGCAACTGAAATCTCTACAGTAGATTTAATTTTAGGAGCTGTAGCACCCGAGAATACTAAGCCATTTAGATCACTCCGGAATCATGGGGTTGAGAAAGGACGATGGTCGTTCTCATACAGGGGAAAAGCCTGTGCCTCACCCCCTTCCTTCAGGCACAAAGCTAGTTTAATTGAAGGAATAATTTGATTTGCTGCCGCCACGGTGGAAGGGCATGAGATGTGGCAAATTTTCTCTCCGCTCACCCAAACTCAAGGATTTAATGCCAGCAGGTGAACTTCTGAAGGCTACTATCAAGAACACAGAGACAATAACTGTCTTCAAAGCGGAATTTTGTCAATATTTTTTGCTGTGGGCCAAAGAACATTCACAATAATGGAGGACTAAAGCCCTGCTTGGAAATGCTGTGGAGTGAGAGGGAGTGGAGGATTTATTCCACCGGGGAGCCGCAGTGTAGGGAGGTATCCTGGTGCCTGAATAATCAGTCCTTCTGCTCCAGCCTGTGGGGACTTAACACACTTGTAGGCATCTCTACCCACTGCGCTGGGAGCTAGCCCCCTGTGTTTCTTTTCACAGGCCACCTCAGCCTGCTTTCTGCCTTCAACCAGGTGCTGTGTTTAATGGCAAGCCATGTGCAGTGGCAGGGAAGGCCAGTACCAGGCCCAGTTGCGTTGCTGTCCTCCACGTGGCCAGCTCAGGGAAATGAGGTGCCCTGGAGGGTGCTGTGTCTGGGTGGAGGGAGACCCTGTTCTTCCCTCCTGGAGGGAAGCCCTTGGTTTTAAACATGCCGTCCCATCATGCTCCTATGCGAAGCTGGTTAAACAGCAGGTTGTACGATGGCAGAACGGACCGGCCTTGATGACTTAAAGCAGATGTTAGCGGCGGTTGTCCTAATTGCCTCGCCCTGAACTTCTCTCCCGTTGGAAAGAATTATTTCTTGAAATTTCAGCTTGGAAAGCATGCTGTCCCCCTTTCTGTTGGTGAAAACAGAAAATGGCTTGCATTGTTAAGTCTGTTCCAGGAAAGTTGGTTTTCTGATTGCAAGGTGAAACCACTTTTTAAATTTCGCTAATGTTCTCTGTATTGCTTATAATTAATTGGAGGACAGGAGACCTGGGAAAGTAGCCACACATGAGTGTGAGCTCCCACACAGCAGTGGAGTACACACGAGTGTGAGCTCCCACACAGCAGTGGAGAACAGTTTAGTCCTGCCCAGGAAGTGTGGGAACATCTGTGACCTAGTCATTAATTGTACTTGTTTGTTTCTCTCTGTGTGTGTGTGTGTGTGTGTGTGTGTGTGTTTAATGCTTAGATTTTAGTTCATCCTTTTTTTTTTTAACTTCCTGTTCAATTAGAATGAAAAAGGTTTTATTTATTCGGGGCCACAGCGCAGGCAAAGTGAAAGTAAATCCCAAGCTTCCGGTGGCATTTGAGAAACCAGAGAAACAAGACATTGTTTTCCAAAATGAAAGGATAAAGAACGGAGACAACTCAGATTCTCAGAGGAAGTTTGGGAGGAGAGAAACTTCCAGAGCTGGTTTTCTGGGGAGATGTAGGGAAGCTTACAAACATCTTTTTAATACTGCGGACAGCATCCAGGCAAGCGGGCTTCTGTGTGCTTGCCAGCGGCGGCAGCAGGGCAGCTAACTGGTCACAATATCAGTGGCCCCAGTAATTGCGTTCTACCTCAAGTGTAAAATTCCTACCTGGGCCTGACTTAGTGATTATGCTGGCTTTAATGAGGCTTTTCCTTCAGAAATATGTGACGAGGGTGGCTGTGGAATGTGATAGGATTGGATTAACCCTAAGGTGTGTCTAGGACTTAACAGATTCTGGCCTACTGGTTTATTCCACGCTTCTCCTGTGTTCGTTCTCTCTCTCTCTCTCTCTCTCTCTCTCTCTCTCTCTCTCTCTCTGTGTGTGTGTGTGTGTATTTCAAGCATTAATTTGAGACTGCTTAGGTTCTCATTCATTATTTTATATAAACCAAAGCTTGTTTTATTATTAGATAGAGTAATGATGAACTTAGAAATACAGAGCAGAAAATGAAAAAAAAGTATCTTTGTAAATACACTTGACAGTTAATTGGCCTGTATTAATGGAAGGTTGAAATGAAAGAAAATAGAGCAGCCACTAATTAAAATTTTTTTTCCTCATTTGGAATTCATTTTATACACATTTTAGGAAGCGGATGCTTCGGTTCGGCGTGACATGCGTGTTTACGTGCCCACTTATATTTTCAACAACCTTTGGATTATATAAAATAATGAATGAGAACCTAAGCAGTCCCAAATTAATGCTTGAAATACACACACACACACACACACACACACACACACAGAGAGAGAGAGAGAGAGAGAGAGAGAGAGAGAGAGAGAGAGAGAGAGAGAGAACACAGGAGAAGCAAGCATGGAAGAAACCGGTAGGCCAGAATCTGTTACTTCCTAGACACACCTTAGGGTTAATCCACCGTGCGTCATGTAGTTGCATAGTGGGGCCGTCTAATTATGCCCTCTGTGTCTGCATTTTCTGCCGTGTCTTGGGAGACCCAGCCTGGGGTTCTTTATAACAGGTCTGGAGATGTCTGCAGAAGGCAGGGTGTCAGATATAAAGAATCAGCACACAGACCAGCAGTCTGCAGGCCATCCACAGATCCCCTGCCAGAAGACTGGAACCTAGCTCTCCACTGGAGGAAGGGGAGAGGACATTTGATGGGCGGCCCAGTGGCTGTAGCTCCATCCTGCTGCTCACAGACAATGTTCTTTGGTTTTGTTTCTGGAGACGGGGTTTCTCTGTGTAGCCTCAGCTGTTCTGGAACACACGGAGATCTGCCTGCCTCTGCCACCCACACAGTGTTTTCGGTGTTCCCCTCTTGCCCAGTGTGTTCTCCGGACCTGGACTAGCCAGTTTCTATACTGGCCCCTGCAGCAAAGCCCTGGTGATTGGCAGCACCTGTGACTAGGCCGAGCAGTCCAAATGCCCATCTTCACTCACTGTCTCCCAGCAGCTCTTGCCACGTTGATCAATGGGGCGCATGTAAGGTGCAAGAAAGGCTAAGACTACAGGTTCCTCACCACCCCAGGCACTGTTCTGGGGAGCTAAGGAGCTGCTCTGCTTCCCCAGTCTGCACAGGGGGAGATGCAGGTTGTATGCTGCTTGTGCGTCACCCATCAGCAAGGGACCTCACAGTCAGGTTTGGGCATCCCAAAGTCCCCCACTTCCAGCCCTGGGCCTGGAAGGGCGCCTGTGGATTGGAGCTCCCAGTCCTCACTGCTGTCCATGGGCATCCGTGCAGTGCAGTGGCCAGCTGTCATCCTTGCCAATTCTGTTCTTGGCACTACGAGATCAGCCCTCCAGCTGGAGCCAGGGCAGCTGGAAGTCGGAGCCCATTTCCCTTTCCCTGCCCTGGACAGTGCCCGGCCAACTGGACAGTAAGTAAGTGTTTGCTGAGTGAATGGGTGAGTGACAAGCTAGCCAGTGAGGGAGTGACTGGACCTGTCTCCCCTGCTGCTCTGTCTTCATTGAGGTGGGATTGTCCCTTCATGGAAGTGAAGGAGCCATTGTATAGTCAGGGACTTGATCTTGCCAGAAGGCGGTACACGGTTCCTTAGAGAACTCATGAATCCTTCTACTAACGAATGAAGGCCGTAGAGCCCCAGATATTGGAGCTCAGAGTTCATAACACTGCTACTACCAGGCTTGCAGGGACCAGCGAGAAGGAGGCCATCTTGAACGATTCCTTGTGAGGGTCGTGGGAGGACTCCAGCACAGATAGGCTAAGCCTTGCCCTGCAGTTTCCCAGGGGAGAGCCCCAGCTACTCATCCAGGGCTCTGCACTGGGTCCAGCTCGCACCCCACTACTGCTGAGGGGTTTTATTTTTTTCCTTTGCTTTTATCTGCGGTCTTCTTTGTACTGATAAAGTCCATCTTTGGAGAAACTGCTGTTTCATGTTTCTAGTTACAGAAGAATAATTAAGGCTAATAACTCCTGAATTATTTAAATTTTTTTTCTCTTTTCGCAAAACTATTCATGCTACATGGAAGGTTTAGAAAACATTTTACCTGATATAGCTACTATGGAAATTTTTATATGAATCCTTCCAGAACCTTTTATTTTCTTCTCTTTTTTCTAATTTTTGCCTCTTTTTTTACAAAACTGATGATAGTATTTTCCAGCCTACGTTTCGCTCATTGTCTTGTGAACACTTTGGGCACACACTCCTTCATATTCTTTCCACAATTATCTCTTTAGGCATTTTTTCTTTCTTTTTTTGATCAAGCATTGGCACCTATCGAAAATCTGACTTCAAAATATTTCCAGGTACCTTTCTAGTCAGAGCCTGTGAGAACGCCCACATCTCGTCATGCAGTGCCGCTGCCAGTGAGGGTGGCATCCCCTCCCCCGCAGGCTTCATTAGACAAATGTGTTTCTTCCCTTTTGAATTGGTTTTGCTTGTGGTATTTGCTCATTTTTCTGTTTCTTTGTTCATTTGTCTTGTTGATTTGGAGGAGTTACAATAACGACATTACCTCATCTTTCTAGAAGGTAGTTGTAGATGATTCCCCTGGAAGGTTTGACATTGAGAAATAGTTCCTCTGCTTCCGCTGCCTCCAGTTACCTTTTACGATGATGTGGACGATACGTGTTTATTTTGGAAAGATTTGAACACATTTAAAATTGAATGAAGCTTTTGCAAAACCCCACCATTCAGAAATAATCCAGTGTGTGTTTCTGCATGTCTGGATGGCGTCCTCTCTGTGCACACGTATGTGTGTTTCTGTGTGTCTGGATGGCGTCCTCTCTGTGCACACGTATGTGTGTTTCTGTGTGTCTGGATGGCGTCCTCTCTGTGCACACGTGTGTGTTTCTGTGTGTCTGGATGGCGTCCTCTCTGTGCACACGTGTGTGTTTCTGTGTGTCTGGATGGCGTCCTCTCTGTGCACACGTGTGTGTTTCTGCGTGTCTGGCTCGTCCTCTCTGCGCACACGTGTGTGTGTTTCTGTGTGTCTGGATGGCGTCCTCTCTGCGCACACGTGTGTGTGTTTCTGTGTGTCTGGATGGCGTCCTCTCTGCGCACACCTGTCATCTTCAGTGTGTGGTACACCCCGTTTTATTGATATGCACGCTGTTGTGGAATGTAGGGTTGTTGAAAGGCTGGGTCTCTCTCACATTCACCCTGGTAAGCAACTGTCTGTAATTAATATCTTGATGGTCATCTCATCATCTTCTTGATAAATTCCCACAAGTAAAACTCGTCAGGTCAAACATTTTACATGCTTCAATTCATTATGGTGCCTTTATTGCCAACAGCCTTCCCTACTTTCCCTACTTACAACAGTTTCTCTGGGTTATGGAATTTTATTTTTCAATGTATTAAGTTGTTTTGTGTAGTTTAAATGACCCTTCTCTGTGTATTTTCTACCTTTGAAGTAACGCTTAAAACCTCCTTTCAATTCTCAAGATTATTTCAATATTCAGTCTTATTTTCTTAGATTTTTTTAATTTAAATAGTCAATGACCATGAAATTAATTATTACGGCCTTCTGATATGTTTTAGATGGCCTGTGGTTTCCTACCCCCATGGCTCTTGCTCTGTCTGTAGTGTATTTTGTTTATCTGCATTAGATGAACCATAGAATTATTGGTCAGCTTAAAATAGTAGTTTCGGTGGTTCCATCAGAATGGTATTGCATTGATAAATGAATTTAAAATTATTTAGCTTACCTATAATAAACTTTCCAATCCTAAAGGTAAAATGGATATCTTCTCAAATTCATTCAAGTGTTATTTGCTGTTGTTATTTATTGTGATATTTCTCTTTATGGACGGAGCTGCTTTTCTGTTGTATCTTTAGCTGGTTGTTATTGCGGAATTTCTGTGCTGTTGAGTTTGTTTGCTTCCTAATTATCTTTCTGTATTAACGGGGTTCCTGTTTGTCTCTGTGTGATAGCAAAATCTAGGTTTTAGTCTTTACCTTTTTTTAATGGCCTAATCCAGCAGCTTTCTCTATTCTGAGGAAAACATGGTAGCCTTTCAACATTTGTGAAAATCAGTGACAAACGAAGTTTAGAAAAAAAGGATTCATTAGTATCTGTTGATGATCTCTTAAAATGTCTTCTGCAGTTCAAATGCCCACACAGGAACCCTGGCCAAGATGTAGGTGAGACAGGGGTTCTCTGCAGATATGGGAACAGAGGGACACCAGTGATGAGGACAGGGTACTGGAAACCCTCACCAGTGTGTGAAGACCGACTATCTAGGAAGTGAACCTTTTCAGAGTGAGCTGGCAGGGAGAGGGGCTCGAACACTGAGTTAGGGAGCAGAACTGTATTTGAATATAAAAGGTGCCTCCCTCATAGGGTTTGAGGCTGATTGTCACAAGGAGCATTAATAATGAACTCCTCTCCGTTCCTCAGCCTTCAGGGTTGGGGGCCTGTGCTGTTATCTGCTCCGTGCGCCACTTTATAAATACTTACAGCTTTTCAGTAAGTCAGCATTATCTGGTGACAGTGAATAAATCTTTAAGAACTTGGGGCATCATATCTGTTTGTATTCTGGGCCTTTGTTGTCATGGCACATGTCTAGTTCCCCGTGAGCACTCGGAGCCTCAGGGGCCTGGGCTCGTGTCCACTGCAGTATTGATATGCTTGGAGGTGATTCCCTTTGGTCGTCTTTTGCCGCTGTAAAGTAATTTCCATTGTTTTATTTGTTTTCTGTGTGGGTGTGTTGTACTTGCTCATGTCTGTGCTAACATGCATGTGTGTGTGTGTAGGTGCATATAAATGTGTCTTTGCTTATAGAGGCCAGAGGTTGAAATATATTGCTTACAAACGTCTCTTCTGTGACTTGGTCTCTCACTGAATCTGGAGCTCAGCATTTGGCCAGACTGCTGGCCAGCATCTTCCAGAGATCTGGTTCTCCATCCCCAGAGCCGGAATTATAGTCTATCCGGCCACACCTGCCTTTCGTATGTGAGTGCTGGGGATGAAGTCCATGTCTGTATGCTTGTACGGAGAGTACTTCACCCATGGGAGCCATCCCTCCAGCCACCCTTTGTTTTCAAACATACAACTCAGTATGTTTCATTATGTGCTGCAGCCTAGGAGGGAAAGCGAATGAGTTGACAGGGACATTTCTGTCTGTTGTGATCATGGCGTCTGTGTCTCTGACCTTGTTTCTACCCCGTCTGTGCACAGGGACCCAGGGATGAGAGAGTGCTGTAATACATAAACAAGGCTTTGGGGCATTAATAAGGAAATACATTTTGAAACATAGTAAGACATCAGAAATGTATAAAGGCAGTAATTACCATCTGCATCTCCCGAAACAGAGCCGAGAGCCAGAGGTGAGGCGTCAAAAGTCGGTGTCCTGAGTCGAGGTATTCGCGTATAGCCCCAGCCCCTCCACCGTTCTCAGTCACCGTTTTAATCTCGCTTCTCTGTTGCTTACATAGCCATAGTATTCATGGCTCTCGGCGCTCGCGAATTAAAAGTCGTAAGTTGAGGTTGTTGGGAATGGTACCCAGGAATGGCGAGAAAGGACGGGATGACCTAACAGACGGCGAGAAGAGCAAGCTTCAGAGCGGTCAGCAGAGGCCTTTCTTAGAACTGGCGAAGATCTTCGCCTTAGTTGCCAGTCACTCTTGTTCATTAGTTCTGTTTCTAGTTTTCTGGAGCATTTTAATTTGTACTCAACATGGTTTTAAAAAAAACATCAAAGCAGATATATTCCATGTCGATTTCTAGTCCATACACTCTTAATCTATGTAAAGTTCTGGTTTAAAAGGGAAGCTCTGTGACCCGCGCTGCTCTCTGCCTGGGCTCTGACTAGCTGTAGTATTACCTTGAGATGTACCATCAAAAAGTGGCTGTATAAGTTCCTTGTGTATTTTATGGGGATTTCTTTTTGCATGTAATTTCTCACAGCCAGGCACACTTTCTACATCTGTTATACGGTGTGTGTGTTTTGAGTGGAATTGGCTAGATATGCTTGGTTTTGTTCTCCTAGTCTGCATTTCCTCTCCTGCTCTCTGCCATCTGGAGTGCTTTTCCTCTTGCAGTGTTTAGAAATGCATGGCGCTCACTGGGTTCTCCCCACACATGTGCATGGTTACTTCCCATCTACCCATTCGCCGCGGGCTGTCACCCTCATGGGTCTGCGGAAAGCCGTGAGCGCTTCCATGCCTGGAGAAGCTGGGTCAGTTTCACAGCCATGTGATCTGTCCACTAGAGTGACCGTAGCTCAGTATGAACCACATGTTTCATATGCAGGTAACATGCTATATGCATGTACATGCATACAATAGCTTGTGTGCTCTAAACAGTCTATTACCCCAACAAAGCTAGAGATATAATACGAGCCAACTGTTGCATCCTAACATGTATTTATTTTATATTTAATGCAGTTACATAATATTGAACAATAACATAGGTATTGGGAAAAATTTCACTTGCATATTTTAATAGTTATATGCTTTTTAATTGTTAAGAATGTATATTTAAACTCTACATATATTTTACATATTTGTGAAATATGTAAAAGATAGATATTTTTATTTTGGGGTAAGGCTATTATACTAGCATGTTGCCCATGTTCCATTGGATGACTTCACGCCTGTACACATACAGGCAGAACTGATTGGACACCATAGAATCTTTATGAAAGGAGGAAATAAAGAGGACATGAAATCGGGAGGGGATATGGTAAGAGGTGGGGTCTAGGGGCGTGGAGCAAGAAAGTAGGGGTTACATATGAGTGTATTACATTGTATACATTTATGAAACTTCCAAAGAATAAATAAATGCACAGTATAAATTGTATATACTCACGTACAAATATAAAATTTACCTGTTTCGATTTAGCATGATGATATAAATGAAATCTAATATTTAACATCTTTAGCAATTTATTTCTTATGTAAATAAACAACCAAAATGTCTGATCTCTGGTAAGCATGACGGGGTTTTTACATCAATGCCCTAGGTACAAAACTTAAAGAGAGCAGACTGAACACTTCTTCTGTGGCTGTTCTACTTTTAGTACTCAGGAGGAGACTGAAGTAATGAAGAAAAATAACATCTGTACTTATGTCCTAGAGAATGTCATAAGAACTATTTATTACTCATAAAAGAAATTAAATTACTTAACAAAGGTGAATTATTAATTTATTAGGAATTTAATTTAGGAGCTATTTTCATAGGGACACTGGCCAAGGTAAGAATGCAAGCCCTTTAATGAAGAAAGACAGTCGGATGACTTTGAATAAGCACATAAGCATGTTTCCATAGAAGCAGGACTTTCTGTGCTTCATAGAAAACACAAGGCTCTTAAAAAGACATGCTATCAATATAGCCATGCCCTCAGAAGGGGTGTATGGCTTAATTAAGAGAACCAAACTGGGAGAGAAGGAGAGATCTCTTGATTTTCATGTATGAATTAGAGTCACAGTGAAAACCAAACTGCCCTCCTCTAGGAAGACCACAGAATTGTCATCGTGTGATTCGTGGATCAGAGAGGAGGGGATGGAGGAAAGTTTCTACTCCCTCTTACAAGAAGCTCTTTATCCGTTTGAAGCTTTGCAGTTTAGGAGGTCCATGATCATACACAATCATGTCCGTATATCCACAGCCTTCCAGTAAGTTCCAAAGCAGCACAAGTTGTGTGAGGAGACACATTTACCTGCCCCCCACACATCCGTAGATAGCCGGGTAGCTGGAGAGAGGTGTTTTTATGCTTGAAATGAAGACTTTGGTTTTCATTTTGAAGCTGTGTTATTGCAGAGGAAGTATTTCTACTTATGACAGACTTATGGGGAAGTGCCATGGCTTTTAAATACCCAAATAACTTGACGTTATTGCCTATGTATCCAGAAGCAGCAGTGATGTGTATTTATTGTCCTGAGGATGCATGGGAGGTACCTCTGTGCCTGCATCCCTGAGGCGCAGGCCCTT
Organism: Microtus oregoni; assembly: GCF_018167655.1. Taxonomy (NCBI): domain Eukaryota; kingdom Metazoa; phylum Chordata; class Mammalia; order Rodentia; family Cricetidae; genus Microtus; species Microtus oregoni. The sequence goes on from NW_024543875.1 coordinate 4,479,056, forward strand.
CCTGTTATTTGCTGCAGTTTTAAGGAAGACAGTTAAAAAGCTTCATCAAATTGATCTTCAGTTGGGAGATCATTAATGAACTGGCCTTCTTCACTGACAGACCACTCAAGGCCACAGATAGCATGTGATTTCCTTTCGATGGCAGTAACTCATTTGAAACATTTACCAAAAACCTTAATGCATACAGAAGATGCTAAACTATTTTTAAGCGATGGGTCCTTTTTTATTGCTGTGATAAAACCATGCCTCTTCTTGTCGTACGCCAAAGAGGAACATGTGATTCTCCACATGTCTCAGAATCTTGGCTTGGGCAAGGTGGGGGAAGGGCAAGAGTTGGCTCGCAGTAATAGGATGAACCTGAGAGAGAGAGAGAGCACAGCTTCCTGTGAGAAAATGCTGTGGAGCCATGGATTATCTGAGGCTGTTAGGTCAATTAGTAAGCTAAAAGATCTTCATTTCTAAAATGTTGGTATTATATTGCTCAAGAAGCCCTGTTCTGTTGTTGGGGATGGTAAGATGGCTCAGTCTGCTGTACAGACATGAAGACTTGAGCTTGATCCTCGAAGCTCATGTAAAATGGTGGACGTGGCATCAGTGCTTGTGAGGCCAGCAGTGGAAAGACAGAGACAGGCTGACTGGCCAGCTAGGCTCCCCAAATCAGTGAGCTACAGGCCGGTGAGAGATCCTTCTCAGAATAAAATTAAGGGGAATGACATCCAAGGAATAGTACTGAAGGTTGACCTCTGACCTCCAAATGCACACTCATACACATGCACTCACTCGCACATGCACACACACAAGAGCATGCACAAACATGCACCTGCAATGTAGTTTGCTGCTAGGAGAAAAAAAAAAAGTTGTTACCTATAGATCCATTAGCAAATTTTTGATGGGTCTCTGGCATGTTTCCGTGTGACTTGGTGTCTCTGTTTGGGATGCTTTGTACCATCGGTCCTGGTCCCCATTGCAGCCTCTGTGTCCTCTGTGCTCTCAGATGACATTCCTAACTTTAATCTGTATCAGGCCTGCTCATTTGGATACAGATCCCCCTCCCTCCTCCCTGAGGCCTTGGGTGCATCGCCTGCCTCTGTTTCTCAGACTGGAAGAGGGCAGAGTTGTGAGCAGTGAGAAGTGAGCGAATCTGACGTTGATAACGGTGCCGCCTTTTGGGAACGGCAACCACTGGCGGGTGCCCTACGTGTACACTTGTGATTTCCAAAGGTTTTGTTAGCATCCCTGGTTGGATTGTGTAAAATGTTCCAGGTTTCTGTGTGAGGCCACATGGGATTCACACTGGCTCTGTGTTCTGTTGGCTGCTGTCGTCGGCTCCTTGGTGCTGGCTTGGCTTTTGAGGCTCAGTCCTGAGCGTGAATAAGTGCATGAAGGAAGGAGAAAGAGGGGAGCAGCCTGAGGAGTCCTTTCTGTGTCCCCGCCTGGCCTCGTGTTCCCCTGGCCATTGTCCACCAGTGAACAAATGCATTGCACCAGCAAACTTTTACATGTCTGGCCACAGACAAGACAGACATTCACTCCTTTGCATTTTCTTATCTTTTGACCTGTCACTCCCGCGAAATGCTTGGAACGTTTTGTCTCTCGTTGTCATGCAGGCCGAGGGCATCCTTCCCACACCGGCATCTAAATTTTGTGACATCAAAATCAGCATTTTTTTCTTGCACCCCAAGTGGAAGGGGCCTGGGGTCAAGCAGGTGAAAGACGGGCCGTCGGTGTGTGATAAGCAGACAGAATGTCTGTCCAGCCCTGTGCCAGTCCCTCTTGCCTTCCTCTCCTGCCTTCTTCTGCTTCCTTTCTGAGTTGGAGAGATGCAGATGACTGTGTTGGTGGCGGCCGGTACTGGGGAAGGATGACCACTTCCCTGCTCCCTCACCTTGATCCTCTAGGAACTCCTGGCTCTAGGGCACCTTCACCTGGCCTTGACCAGAACAGCCCTCTCACTGAGTGCCCAGGTCCCAGCTGCAGCCTGCAGTCCTGATGCACGATGTGTCAGGACAAACTCGAACTTTCCCAGCTTAAAGGGACCCAAGGGAAGAGCTCCTGTCATTTTTATGGCACCCCTCTCTCCATGTAAGAACGATGTGTCCCGAAGGCCAGTGGTGGTGGGAAGGGCACCCTTTCTCCTGGCCATTCCTTATCCTGGGTCTGAGGTCTGAGGTTTCTCCTCCGTGGCACCTTACTTTTCAGCCAGCTCCTGCGACTGTTCACGAGGGGCCCAGGCTAGCTGAGCTGCAACCAGCCTGATCGCCCGGACACAGGAGGATAGAGGATAGGGATGTTGTGGGAACAGCCCTACTCTTGAGTGGCAGAGGATACACTGTTGCTCACCTCCATTTCTGTGTGCATCCCCATAGAGGGACAGAGCGAACATGTCTGTACCACCTGCCTGCGAAGCTGCTGATTGCTGGGAGGACACAACATCACTTCCGCCCATACATTACCGCCAGTGTCCCATCTCAAGGAAGCAAAGAAGTGCACCTGTGTCGTCCTCTCAGAAGGGAAGATCGTGCATGTTGACCCCCTAATGGCTACATCACAGCTAAGTAGAGAGGAAAGGAAGGGAGACAGAAAAGTGGGGCCCACACACAAGAAATTCTCGGGAGACTAGCCAATCCGATTCATGGCAAGAGAGGGGCCAGGCATGCTTAGCTAATGGCATCCAGGTTGTTAGCACACTCGTGGCCTTCTGCAGCGACTCTTGTAAGGGACCAGAGTCAGCTCCAGAAATCGTCCTTTTTCCTCAGCGTTGTGCTGCTTGCATGGTGAATTTGTGGTGTTCCAGAAGATGTGTTTAGAATGCAGTTTCATTAGCTGTTACAACTGTCACCTGTGGTCAAAGCTGTTTGTTAAAAAAAAGAAAGGACGTGGAATCGCCAGGAGCGAAATTTACCAAAGAACATTATTTCTGTAGAAAAATCAGGTCCAACTTTTATCTCTGGATTAGGCTTGCCAGCAGGCTCCACCTGCATTTCTGCCTGTGTTGCCGCTGTTTTAATAATCTTTGGACTTCTTTGTTCTTAAAATGAGACACACTTTCGTTTTAAGCTGAACAGCCGTACGAATGAGGTACCAATCATCAATACAGCCTATGAGACCACATTGTGTATTTTAGAAGTACCTTCCTTACATGCAGATATTACCACGCTTAACCCTTAACACAGTTAATTTAAGTATGTGTTTATCAGTTGCGGGAATGGCTCCCTTTACTAGTGATGCCAGGACAAAATAACCGTGTCCGATATGTCTGTGCTCCTTAATTCCATCCTGGCCATTAGAGCATAGAGATTTTGGTCTCTGTTAGTCTTGGTGTAGGTATCAACATTTTATACAGCTAAAACAACTCAGTGTGAAGGAAAAGCAGTGTTTTTCTGAGCCAATTTCCATATGCATGCCTGATCTAACTATGCTGTTTTTATGGCATTGAGGAAAACAAAATGACCTTTTAACCAAGTTTGTTTTTTTTCTCCCCGTATTTTGTCCATGGAGGGAGCAGTCTGCAGTTGTTGATTTATACCATGGCTCCAGCAGCCGTCTGGAACCGGGGATGCTTTGGAGCTGTAATTGTGTCTTCGCTCAAGGCTACTGTACTTAGACGACGTTAAATTCCTTTGTCAGCCCCTTAAGTCTAGAGGGGAAGCAGCGGATACTGACCATGGAATAGCCCAAAGTGTCCCTCTTTGTGTTTCTTCTTCCCTACGAAACACAGGGTTTCATAGACGGGTGAGCCCTCTTCACAAGGTTGGACCATGACACGCATTTATAGAATTACGGCATCGTCCTTACAGAGATACGTTAAAAATTTACCTCGCTAGTTATACGCTTAAAGTCCCTGGGTTTTGTTATGATTTTTTTCCAAAAATAAATTGAAAACAAAATGTCATGCAGTAAATATGTGAGCAGCAAATATCTGAAATGGATAGTTTACCCTTAACGGGAACAGCAAAACACGTGGCTGAAGCTTTCAACCGGCTTCTATCAAAATAATTATCCTAGCAATTATCTCTGCTGCTCAGTTAACTTTCGCATTCGGATGGTGTTTCTCTGCCTTTGTCTTCATCAACCTCACGCTTAGCATTCTCCCAGGAGCTATTACACTGACAGACTTTTTTCCCTTTTAGTATAGAGAAAAGGAGACGAAAGGGGAAGGACTGTTTAAAAGGGATTGCACTCTGATACACAGGTAGTTAGCAAATTATCCCCAGATCAAGGTGGCAGTCGGAGGTGGGCAGGGTCTCCCGAAGGCTCATTAAAGGTACAGCAACCTGCTCCACAGTCACAGGTGGCAGGGCTTCTGAGGGGTGTAACCCTATGGGCATGAATCAGAACAGGATGTGTACTCCGTGTCCTGTAGGAAAGTTGTTGTTAGACTTTAGGTGCATGTCTGTTGTTTTCTTTTACTTGAGGGCAAGGGGATTTCTAGCTGCAAACTCTTCAGGTATGTCTTTGTGTGTGCATGTGCGTGTGTGTGCATGAACGCGTACATATATGTGGAGGTCAGCAATAAGCCTTGAGTGATATTCTTAAAACATGCTGCTTTTTGAAACACTGTAATTTTGTGACTGTCTGGTTGGGACAAGCTGATTGGCCACTGAGTCCCAGGGATCTGCTTGTCTCCACCTCTTCCTCCCAGCACTGGGGTTACAAGTGAGCACCACCCTGTCTTCCTCCCTCACACGGATGCTGGGGATGAAAGCCAGGTCCAAGCGCTTCCAAGCTCTCTTCGTGTTCTGTAACAACATATCCAGTCAAGAATGTACATACGCAGCAAAGCACTTTCTCCTTCGGCTTCTTCTGACTTTTCAGAAGAGTTCAGCACAGAAGAGCTGTAGTAAAGATCTGCTTTCTGCTCATACGGGTACTTTAGATATGCCACTCGTTTAGAGCAGTTTGATGGAGTGATTTTGACATGCCGAATGTTTGCGTCTTGGACCACGGTAGTGATGTATTGAAAGGGAGCCTAAGCTGGCCTCCCCTTTCACCTTCTCACCTGTGACTCTACAGCTCACCCCGCCGCACCCCTTTATTTTTTTAGGATATATTTGCCTCACAGTGCACCGCTTTGGCGAGGTTCCCCACTGAGGTTGGGTCCCATGTCGTCTTCACGCGCACGCATGGGATCCAGGCAGAGGCACTTTGGGAAAAGTAAACTCTGTTCTCTTCTGCTGTCCTGTTGCACTGGGGCTGTGTCCTGACATTGTTTGAAGCTAACACGAAGTGCACTGTCTGTCTGACCCATGTGAGCAGCCCATTATCATAATTTCACTGTCGTATGGCCACTGAGTTAATGTACTTACAAATGACAGAGAAAGTGTGTTACATGACCTCAGGGTTTTCAAAAATTAAATGACGTCTTAGGTCGTATTTCAAAGAATAGCTAAGGAGAATGGTTTTCTTTCCTGCATGAAGTGTCGCTGTGCGTGGCAACAGGATATTGTATTTCTTTTTTATTGCTCAAAAATGTGAAGCTTTTAAATTCCTAGATTTCCACATAAAATTTAATATTGGGGTAAGGAATGATATATCAGTGGATAAATCTGTTCTCTGATCACAGCCCCTCACTCCAGACTAGACTCCTTCAAACTCAGGACTGTGGGGATACTTTGTAATTCTTGCCTGATGATGAATTTGGTCTTTCCTACCCGTATACAGCTCATGAATTCCCACCTAAAAGGCAATAAAGCACTTACATTTAGTGAATACACTTGCCAGGACAGCTTAACTGTACATCATTTTTTCCTTATGTGCTTGTGCCTCAGGATTAGTTTTTGTTACTTTGATAACGTGTGTGTGTATATATGCGAGTGTGCGCGTGTGTGAGTGCTTGCATGCATGCGTTTGTGTGTGTGTGTGCGTGCATGTGTGAGTGCTTGCATCCATGCGTTTGTGTGTGTGTGCGTGCATGTGTGTGTGCTTGCATCCATGCGTTTGTGTGTGTGTGCGTGCATGTGTGTGTGTTTGCATGCATGTGTTTGTGTGTGGGTAATGTGCATGTCCGTGAATGTGCAGGTGTGTGTGTGTTCACAGAAGTTAGAGCCAGGAGCGGTTGTTCACCTTGTCTTTTGAGAGGATCCTTGACTTCCCCTAGAACTTGTAGATTCAGCTGTGTTGGCTGACAAATGGGCCCCAGGATCTGCCGTTCTGGCCTCCTACCTGCGTGCTAGTGTGCTTTTTCCTACTATCGTGGTTTGCTTGCTTCTTGTGAGCTCTAGGAGGGCAGACTCAGGTCCTGGTGCTTTTGTGAATGAATGGAAGTACTTCCTCCATCCCCACTTCTGGTTTTATAATGCCTTGAGTCCCTGGAGATCTAGAGGAAATTCCTAAGCAAGGCCAGCATTTGTCAGCACCCAGAATCCTGTACCTGGTTGTGGATGGTGGCCCAAACCCTACTTGTCACACAGGGAATACTGGAGAGGTGGCTGGCTGCAGGCCATGAAGTATGTGTGTATCCTTCATAGCCAGGGCCTCCCCGCCCTCATACTTATCCATTGAGGTTGACCTATCCGTGTGCTCCAGAATTTTCTGTGCAGTTCAAGAATATCATATTAAGCAGTAGCTCTTTTGAAAGGAAGAAACCTGAGGATGTTTAGCTCTTAGATAATATAGGGCCCCATGACAAGAATCCAGTCTCCTCTAGTCATGTGAAAGTACAGAGGAGGCCCTGGGAAGGAGGGAGTTGTGGGCCGTGTTGAGCCCACATCGACTGGCCTGAAGTCCTAGTCATTAACGTAGCCGTAGGATGCATGGAGAAGTCCACACTGAAACCTGAAGTCCCTGGAAAATCAAAGCCTGGGGCAGACCTGGGGCAACCTAGGCTTTCTTTGGGTTGTCTCCCTCCACACTGCAGTCGAAGGTGCCTGGATCACAAGTGCCACATAGGCTCGCAAGATCCTCCTGCAGCAGTGTGTGTTCCTGGCAGGGGACTCCCTGGGAGTCCTTTTGATAAAATTTGCAACCTTATAAATGTCATCTTTTTTGAAGCACCCTGGCACTATTGACATGACGAATATTATTTAAAGTTACTGCAATTTGTTGAAGCTTCTAAATTTAATCCATACTTTATTATGTACTAAGATTAAATTGCAGGGGGAAAGACGTAGTTGCAGGGTGTGCTTAGAGATGACTTGATATAATGGAGAAAAAAATTAACCCAAATAATTGGAACATTCAAAGAATTTTCTGACATAGCCAATTTTTTTGTTTCTCGTGTAGATGTAGAGTTTCCAGAACAGTTTTATTTCCCTGATTTAAATAGACAAAAGTTGCAGCAGTCTTTTCTTCCTGGAAATGAATGTACGCCCTGATTACAGAAATATTTAAAGTGCACCCCTGAGAGAAGCTCCTTGTACAGCTGACCTTCACCCATGGTTCGCAAAGGTGACCCCAAAGCTTCCTCATGGCCTGAATGAGGGATGTCCACAGAGGACCCCATGGCGTCTCAGACATGGTCATACAGTAGACTGTCCCACCCACAGAGCACCGCGCCCCACGTTACACCACTTCCACAGAGGACTCCATGGCATCTCAGACATGGTCATACAGTAGACTGTCCCACCCACAGAGCACCGCGCCCCACGTTACACCACTTCCACAGAGGACTCCATGGCATCTCAGACATGGTCATACAGTAGACTGTCCCACCCACAGAACACCGCGCCCCATGTTACACCACTTCCATGCTCAGTGGTAGAGTCCTTAGGAGGTTGCAGAGAGGTGGGACTCTAGAAGACGGACTGTTTGGTTCCTGACCCAGGGCACAAACAGTGGGCGGCTGTTTCAGTGGGCCTGACACCCAGGGAAAGGGGCTTTGTGCTTTCACTGTGTCTCAGGTGTGTCCAGAGGGAACCCAGTTAAAGAGCAGCTGAGGGATTTGTGTGACTGTTCAGTTCTGACCAAGGAGTTCTGTGGTAAGGGAGTGGTGAAGATTGTTCTGAATCTGTGGGATAGTAAGATGGGGTGTTTGTAAACACCAGGAATGGCAGGGATGCTGGAGTGTGGTGGTCACACTGTCTCACAGACACAGGACAGACAAGGCTGTACCCGTGACTTAACGTCCAAATGAATCCCACAAGCAAGGTCGGAACCCCTCCCCCCAGTTGACTTCTTAAGAAGTGATAGCTACAAAGGGGTTTATTAGTACCATAAATCGCTTCCCTGTCAGTCAAATGCTAAGAGACGCAGAGGACATGATACTGGCCATTTTGGTGACGGAATATAAATCACCAAAGATTAAATTATTAGATAATTTGGAAACTTAACCGTTTGCGTTTTATACTTCCAATTGTTTTGCTGACTTGCACTTCTCTTAGCTGTCCGGGATTTTATTAAGTGTCTTTAAGACATCTATCACCTCCTTCCTCTTCATTTTCCAATGGGCAGATTTTCCCAGGAAGGAGAGTTGCAGTACTGATGCCTGCAGTCGCTGCTCCAGAAAGATTGCTGTATTTTCATTGACGTGCGCTGCATTACCATAATTGGCTTTTCTACATGATGGGAGAGAGGAAATAATAATGTCATTTTATTTACAGCCAGAGTGTCGCTTTATGAGACTTCTCCAAGTTTCTGCCATGCTGTGTAGGTCAAATGACATCTTTTGATCAGTCCTGTCCAAAGACATCAAAGCTGAGTGGCATGTAATGGAGACCTAGTGACAAACCAAATCTAGAAAAGAAATAAGACTGCCAGCTTCCCATTAAACAGCCTGCTAAACAGCACAGCTTCCCCGTGTCGGCTGCAGGACCACTCTGACCACCTAAATCAAGGGAATGAAAGAAGGCTGAATTGGACATTAGTACCACAAATGACTGCGGCGATTGCCGCGACTTCCCTCCCCTCCTCCCCCAAAAAATCAGCAAGCAAACCATGCGAGTTACAGCCCGGCTGCTCCGAGCCCCTTCATTTCTCTCCTGCCACTTGCTGGTTTTCTGATCTGGTTTATTTAGGTTTGACATCAGCCAAATGGTGTAGCAGGCTATCTCTGACAGATATTCTTACTGATTTAACGGGAGGCACATCTCAGGAAAGATGGATCTTCTGAGACAAGATTTCAGAGCGGTTGTTTTTTCCTTTTCCACCCCATTTTCTTCCTTTATGATTCCGCTTGATGTGTTGTTCCTTTTCACAGTCAAATCATGAGGGCCGTCAGAACTTTGGCAGAACCGTGTTTGATTGACGGCCGAGAGGTGTAGTGTTGACAGATACAGGTGCTCGCTGGCCAGCACGTGGAAGTGGGCTTTTTTTTTTTTTTAAAAAAAAAAAGCAAGTATTTTTATAGTAAGGATTGGTAAAAGAAGTTTCTCTGCTGTGGTTCAGAAAGATTCTTCGTTGCATCTGCGTGAAAGAAGCATGCATTTATCTGTGTCAGTTTGCTCTGAATTAAGTCACTGTCCGCTCTCTCTCTAATTCTTTTCTCTGGCCATCGTTTGTGAAGCATCTGTTGTGTTCCAGGCACCATGCTAGCTGCCAAGATCTGCCAAGGTGTTGGTCCATGTTCCGGGAGACCCACACCGGCAGGAGGGCCCGTAGCCACCTCATGCCACCATAGCGAAGCCATAGGAGGCGAAGGCCACACAGCAGGGGGCGTGCTGGCAGGCTGGCCCGGCAGGAGCCTCTTCAGTGGGAGGGCCAGTGATGGCAGAGTCAGTGGAATCCCGCAGAAGGAACCTGGGTTGAAATGTTTAGGATGAGACCGTTAGGATCAGAATTGTGTGTGTGTGTCCGTGTGTGTGTGTGTGTGTGTGAGCACAAGTGAGCATGAACATGTAAACGCTCTCACTATGACTTGGAGCTTACCAATTCCTGGACTGGCTAGCCAGAAAGCCCCGGGGATCCTTCCATGTTTTCTTCTCCAGTATTTGATCACAAGTATTTGATCATGACCAAATTTTTATATGGATTCTGGTTGTTGGACTTGGGTCCTCATACTTTAGTAACCTTACTGACTAAGCTTCGGTGACTAAGGTCAGCTTCACTGACCCAGCCAGGCCTCCCTTTTCTATGGGAGTGCACCACATACAACATAGCATTGCGGCATTAGGGTGAAGAGCCACAGAAACATGAGCAACACGGACAGCATCAGGCATCTGTCACCATGCACATTCTCAGGTCCTCTCTGGAGAGTGCTGACCTGGTTTTGGTCTGTGTGACAGAATCTGGCCAGATGTGGCTGAAACAGCCCCACGGAGTTCTGCAGTAGTTAGTAGTAGCAGGCCTTCAAATGTCCTGCGCTGCAGCCTGTGATGACCAGAACTGCAGCTTGTAGGCGGGGCTGCCCAGGGCCAGTGTTGCTGACCTCAGTGAAGATGGAGACCTTCCGATACTGTCTATTTTGAACTCAAGACTCTTGCTGTTGTTGATGGAAAATGCTGCTTAGCAACCACATGGACGTATTAGGAGCCCAGGTTGGGAACAGGTTCCTGGGGAGAGGCCTTTGGTATTTCTGACTGTGGAACTCCTCAATCAAGTTCAGTTCCTCACCTGAAAATAGGCAGGTGATTTCAAGACAAGGGAGGGCGCTGCGGAGTGCTTGGTGCCGAGCCTGGTCCAGTATAGGGTCATGACTGATCCTCTGCCACACCCTAGTGATCTTCCCGTGCCAGCCCTGGTGCTGGTGAGATGCTCTGTGGGCTGGCAGTGCTAACCCAGACAAGTCAGTTGTTTCCTTCAAGATAATGCTGTATTCTTCATTCTCCCAATAAGCTGCTTCTTTAGGGAGGGAATGCTCGTCTCAAAGGGAATTCTTTTCCATCGAGAGAACGTGTTTTGTTTCTGTTTGACATTGGGTTTCACTGTTGCCACAAGGGAGAAAATACTGGTGCTGGCAGTAATGGGCTTCCCTCTCCTTCTAGCGGTGTGTGTGTGTGTGTGTGTTTACGTGTGCACGCACATGCATGTGTGCTTTTTCCTGCATCTCCCTGGCTTTGCTGTCTTGTCCTTTGGAGCCCACTCCTGTCCTCTTGTTTAGATTCTTGGAATATACAATATCTATCTTTCTATCATCTTGTAGTCTCATCATTGATTTAAGCACACTCAATGTTTCCTTCCCATGGTTTCATGGACAGAACCAAGGGGGGGGGGCAAAGGGACAGAACGAGGAAGCGTAAGACTTAGTTGAGATGCTGTGGTTGGGGGATCAGCCGGTCTCAGGAGGACTCTCCTGTATACACAGACAGAACATAATCTGTCAGGCTTTTGCACACCACAAATGGAGCTTCCGGGTGTAGAGTGTCTCCCTAGAAATCCCGCTGCCTCCACCTTGAACATTTTTAAGCATGCTGCCTCTAGCTGCTGTCTGGACGTGTTCAGTGGAAGAAATGTCCTTAGACTAGGAATTAGTGTTCAACACAGAAAATTTAAATGCAAGTCCCGACTAGTTTGTGGGCAAGGAGTGTCATTCGTACAGAGAGCTGGGGTGCCCGGGAAGGATGTTCTGAGCCTGCACTGCGGCTTCTGCGCCCGCTTATCCTTTGGGAAACTTCCCCCCCTTTACTCCAGGAGGCAAATGAAGTAAAATCCACTGCTGCCGACTTCCCTCCTTGGGTGCCGCAGGCATCCTGGGCCTGCATGCAGTCTTCCGGAGTCCCACCCTAGCGTGCTCAATAATGCAGCAAGAGACCTGTCGAGGTGAGTTATGCCCGCGCCTATCTGAAGTGACAGCCATCTTTGAGGACCAGGGGCTCCAACCGATTTCCCTTTCATCATTCCCTGGGGAAGGGAACATTTCGACAAGGTGTTTCCCCTTCCAAGTTCTTTCTTCCTGCTTCTCCTTCCTCCCCTCGTCTTTCTCCCCCCTCCCCACCCTCCCAATACACCTGATCAAAACATTACCCCTGACAAAGGTTTCTCTCTCCAAATTAAATGAGTCCAAACAGCCCGGGAATTTTCGCACAGAAAGTGCAAAAGCTGACGCTCAAAGTTAATGAGTCCGGTAGCGGAGCTCACATGATGGAGTCAGATAATGCGATCCAGCCGCCTCCCTGCTCCTCACGCTCCCGTAAAGGATGTACGGAAGTTAGTTATATGGCGTGATTCTAACATCTGTCCTACCCCATAATGGCAATTTGTATAAGTAATGGAAACAGGTTAAATACTTCCATTCTAATGCTGCCGGCAGGGATGAAAATGAACATTTCAATGAAATCATCCGACAGAGAGGAAAGGGGAGGGGGTCCAGACGGATTCATCTCCACTCCCTTTGGTGATGGGAGCCTTAATGAGAAGGCTGGGATGGATAGTTTATCAGATGGAACAGGAAGAGCCAGTGAGTCTCAGAGATGGAATCGCCGTAGAACCGCACTGGCTCCTCAGGCTCCCTGGTAGACCTCCGCTAATAACATGCTCTTTTCACTGCAAGGGAGCCTGGGAGGGAGAAGGTGGGGGTGCTCTGCTTCAGTGTGTTCCTCTAATGGGGTGTGGCGAGGGTCATCTCCAGCTGCAGAAACCACTGGAGTAAGCTTCCTTGGTGGTGGAGGATCCTGTCTGAGATGTAAGGGAGGGAGCACCGCTCTTGCCCTCCTTGTTTTCTTCTTAATTATAAATAATCCGCTACTGGAACGGCTATTTCTTTGCCGGTAAAACTAACGTGTTTCCGGAAGATGCTCCTGTGAAGAGCCATTTTACGTGAACTGCTGATGCTATTTGGAAATCTTTCTAAATTGGAACCTAGCTCTTTGCCGCCACAGACTCTATAAAAGCCCCGTGCCTCTAGAACAGCATCAGGCTGCTGGCTGCTCAGCAAGGGACGTTCAGGTGTGCCCAGGAGCCTGCGGCTGTGTGAATTAACGCACGGATGTGGAGTATCTGACAGATTCTCATGCTGAATCGCTGTGTCCAGGATCACTGCCACCTCCTACCCAGACTGCATTGCTTGACATCCTCATGGGTAAAAAGGGGGAAACCCTCCGGAATGGGAAAATGGCTACGTAGATAAAGCACCCAACTCATTGGGCAGTTGTGCCAGGAAGCCCAGCAAACTCTGGAAGCTGAGACAGGAGATCCTCGGGGCAAGCTGGCTACCTAGACTAGCAAACTCCGCAAGCCCTGGATGCAGCAAGAGAATCTGTCTCAATAAATGCAATTGAGGAAGACACTCCTGGCTTTCCCAGACAGGCACCGACGTTCTATGTGCGCACGTGAATACACGCATACACTTTACATACAAGTCCAACATACACCCCCTTCCTTCCTCCCTGACACACACAGAGGAAGTGAAAACGGTTGGTTAGTCAGGCCGCTGTGTTGTACTGAAGACGGACCTGTGAAAGGTTCCAGCCACCCACATTTAGAGCATTCTTTCCTTGAGAATGACTTCCGTCCTTCAGCAGGGGCTTCCTGTCAGAGAGCAGAGCCACAGGTGCACGTTACTCTGCCCCGGTGCAGGGTGTTGGGGGCAACCAGCTTGGAACCTCTTGATTTTCCACAGTGGATTCCATGCCGCCTTCCACAGAGCAGAGCGTGTTCCGGGAAGCCTTTCTTCTATTGTTGCTTCAGCTTGTTGCAGAGCGCCCACACTTAGGTGCATCTACCCGGGGAACAATGGGGATGATGAGGCAGAATTCTGGGAGCATTCGCCTCTGGTGGAATACAAAACAGGGTGGCGCAGGAACGCACCTTTGCTTTGTGCATAATTGGGGTGCAGATTAAGATGCGGGTTCGGGGAGGGGTATAGACCTAATTGCTCAGAGCCAGTGTTAGTGAGGCTCAAGGGAATGCAGAACTTTACTACGTTTAGCCGCTAAAAAACAAATACAGCTGCCACTTCTCGCTGTCTGTAAAATGACGGCTGACAAGAGCGGGCTGTGTTTTCTTTAAGGAAACAAAGATGTTTTAAACAATGTTGGGCTGCGAATCGAGGAATACAGTTTTTATCTAATTTGCCAAAGATACGATGTTTGCGCCTCATTATATAGTTAGGATTTGAGATGAAAATATTGTTTCAGACAATATGTGTGTATTTACGTTGTAAACCGTCAGGGCACACATGGTTGGTGTCACATTAGGCTGTAACGGGGCTGTATACATTGCCTTCTGTCCACTCACATCAGAACACAGAGTCTGCTGTGGCTCGGGATGACAGCACATCTTTAGGGACACATTGGCATCCAGAAGGCACATTTTATAAAAAAAAATAATAACAAGATTTAATTTTTTTTAAAAAAAATGGAGTCTGGTTATAGATTCCTTTCTCCCTTTTCCATCTTGGGAACGGTGGGGATGAGAAGTGTCCCAGGTTTGCACACTTGAGCACACACCTGTATGCGAAAGCATTCCACGCATGTGCACACACGTGTACATGCTCACGCCTGTAGCCCTCTCTGGGCCACTGCCCCCCAGGAGGACACACTGTGTGTGTTCACACTGTCAGATCGGCACCACCACCACCGTGCCTGGCTCGGGAAGGGCGGAGGAGGCTGGCAAGGCTGTTTTGACACAAAAAGAAATAGCAGAAATGATGATTCGGAGTCTTTGTTTTAGTTGATGGGGGAAATGTCATTTATTTCTGCAAGTAATTGTGAAAGGAGAATTTTATACTGCAGTTACCAATTCTTGGCTGCTCATTCATCAGATTTCCACGTTGGGGGTGGGGGCAGGGGGTGTGGATGGTTCTAGGGGGTTCCTGGAGAACATGCAATGGGGGGGGCGTTACTTTCCTGGGGTTCATCCGACTCTCTCTTTAAAAATCCATTCTGCCGAAAATGCCATCCATCCACCTTGTGAAGTATTTTGTTCCCTCATTTTCATCTGTAGAAAAAGCAACCCCTACAAGTATCATACTGTATTCCAGTATATTTGTACGCACGGAAATGAAAATTTTTCTGGAAAATTGTAGCCTATATAAAACAAAAGATTTTTAGGAATGTGTCACGTGTACTGGAAACAAATGGTGGTGATAAATAATCCCACTAGCTGAATTACTAAATTCTCTCCTCCCCCTCTTAAAAAATTCTTTTAATCTTTTAAGAAAGCATCCTTGGAAGCAATTATGAGGATTCACTGATAATAGTAGAAATAAGCCTAATTATTCTGATAAAACTGCAGTCTCTGTCATGATAGGGCAGATAAAATTCAGTTCAGGCACCAGTATGTGTATTAGAAAGACTTAAGGGAAGTCTCCTGCCGTGGGACCTCGTGAGCAGTTTCTGACCATGTTTTGAAACCCTCGTGGGCTATGTTGGCTCCTGGTTCATCATATTCCTAGAAAACCCGTATCTGCCCATCGTATACTTAAAGACGAAAAGGTACCCTAACGTGGTGCCCAAACTGGCTCCTTAGCGCCCCCTCCGTGTCCTGTTACCAGCTGGCATTACTATGAGCCACATTCTCTAACCAGTGTGTCTTAGAAGATAAGACACTTGTCTTTCTAATGGAGACTCAATTCTGACACCTGCGCTTCCAAGTCTCAAGACCCCCAGCTGAGGCCCACAGAAAAAACTTCCTAGAAGATGTCATCTCTGGGTCGCAGTGAGGCAGGGAGCAAGGGGTGACTGTAGGTGTTGGTGATACTTCTTACAAGCTTTTCACACTGGTTGAGGTGTACGTCAGGGTAAAGACCCTGGTCCTGAATCGTGTTTCTTATGTCTTCTATCGTGGGAGACCCACCTGTGTTTTCAGGGTGTCACACAATACCAGACTGGGGCCCCACTGCTCTGGGGGTGACTTGTTAATACTAGGTGATTAGACTTAGACTCTTTCTCTGCCTTAGGATGAGGGAGGGTCTGTCCTTTCTGATTTGGGGTTTCGACTATGAGTGTGTCTTTCCCTGGTGCTTGTCTTTGGGTTCATGCATCTTGAGTGAAACTTGATCTTGTAGAACCAGAGAATGTTCCACTGTGGACCTTTGTGCAGGCAGCTGTCCTGTAGTGCTTAGCCTCCCAGGAGTCTTAGTCCACCCTCCCAGCCCACTGGTCTTCCCGAGTCTCTCTTCTTTTTCTTCCTGACACCATCTTGGGAAGCTTTTCATTGTTTTATGCGCAAGTTTGGCTACCCTTCTTGTAAAACTGTGTTGTAACCTGCAGTCTGTGTGAAACAAAAGATCAGTATCTGATTCACTAATGGGCAGGCCGGGCAGGGTCCTGGAATGTGCTTCCTTATTCCTAAGCTAATTTTAAATTGAATTCTGGGGCAATAAGGGAAAGAAGAAATTGTATTTATCTTAGGGCAGTTACCTATGGATTCCTAATTAAAATTGGAATCGAGGGGAGGTCATTTTTATTTACCGACCCTGCACTTCTTAAAGATGGCTTCTCCTGGGGCTTAAGTAAAGAAAGACTTCTGGTGCAAGTCGAATGCCTCAGCAAAACGGTGCGTTAACAATCGCGACCAGCATCTAAACATTTGCAAAAGTGATAGAAACCTTTTTGTCTCTATCACATGAGAGCAGAAGTGGCCTTTCAGCCTTGCTTGGCAGGGCGTCAGCTCTCCTGCAGAAATCAGAACCACGCTAGCAAATTAATGTATATCTTGCTTGCATTTTTATGTTCTTTTCAGACTGGGAAGGGAGGCGCTTTGCCTGTGTCTGCTTTCTCTGCATCTTTTCCCCTGATAGATTCGGACTCCTATCCAAACCACCTGCTCTCTCCATGCAAAGGTGAAGTTACTTTACAAGAGATCAATTGTAAATTTGGAAGAAGTTGTGTTTTGCAAGATTCTATGATGCACTGAAGGCACACATCCTCCTTTAGGTGTGTGTGAGCCCCTTTCGTGAATTGGTCCCTTGGAGTAAATGTATTTTGATATAACGGCCATCTGTTCATGAGTATCACGTTTGCCAGTAAAAAAAAGAAAAACAACAACAACAACAAAAAACCAGTTTGGTGTAGATAAACATGCAATTTGGTCTGATTATAGTTTCACCAGGTGGCAATACAATAGCAAAGTTGGTGTTCACTGTAAGGCAGTCACCAAGCAGCGACTAAAGACCTAGGCTTTTTATTTGATACTTTTAAACACCCACTTCCCGGATGGCAGGGCCTAATGAGGAAAACAGAGCATGGCTGGAAAGACTTCCCAAGCCCTCACCTGTGTGGATTTGCCCCTCCCCTTGAGAGGTTCCTGGGAGCTGCTCTAATGCCTACTTTGGGCTTCCTGCCTTTCTTCCTTGGAGCTCTGGAACATTCCTAAAGCTGGTGACCCGGATGGAAGGCACATGGAAAGAGGACTCTAGGTAATCTACTGGGTCACACGTCATGCCCGGTATCAGGACACTGTCTATACTGGGTCAGCTTCCCTGGGGACAGGCTGATTGGCATTTTCTTCCTGTTGTCCCTGGGGTAGGCTGAGTGGCATATGGCTAAGCTGGGCACCTGCCTTTCCACAGCAACACGAGACTATACCAGTGGGCGTGTCCGTATGTGTTTGTTCTGTGTGTGTGTCTTCCGGGTGCAGCAGTGATGAGCAGGTGTTCTGGTGCCATCCAGCTACTGTGACCGCATCAGAGACCGGGTGAGACAGAAACGGTGAAAGCTGAATTTCTTCCAGTTCAGAGGCCAGAAACCCAGGTTAAGGCATCAGGAGATCTCATTTGTCTTCTCACTTTGTTCCCCGTGGAGGAAGGGGCACAGCAGCTTTCTAGACCTTCCCTTATGAGGACACTAATACTACTCACGTGGGCTCCGCCCTGGTGACCTGATCGCCTCCCAGAGTCCCTCCTAATCCCCTCACACTGATGATTAGAGTTCATAGGTGAATTCTCGGGGAACAGAAACATTCAAATCATGGCAACAGATAAACCCAGAGTTGGGCATAATGACCACAGTGATTTCTATAACCTTAAAAGTGAGGTTGCATTTTGGGAGGAATCCAGGCCCCAAGGAATGAGTTTGTGCGTTGGACTGACCCTGTCCACAAAGATCAACAGACCTGGAGTTATCTGTCCTTCTTTCTTTCTCTCTTTGTGCCAGACTGATGTCAGAGGCAGGTGAGGTGACTGTCCCTTAGAAGGGAACCACAGTGGTCAGAGACCCAATCAATACAGGTGTGTTTAGTACAAGTGGTCCCCGTTTCTTCAGGCATCTTGGGACACCCTTTTGTTTGGATCACCCCCAAATTCTAGGGTCACTGGGTTGACCTGCTTTTGCATGACAAGTATTGCCGTTTGGGGCCTTTGGTGCATGTCTTCCTGACTGAGACCGGCCTGCTTTTGTGATTACTAAAATCAGGGTGTGGGAAACCCTTCCTGCTGTCAGCTTGCAGAATCCAGGCTGGGGAATTCTTCATGACCTTTGCACCATGTCGTCGCCACCCTTTTCTCTGTAGGTGTTGAATGCTGAAAGGAAATTCTGAAGGTTTTGGATTCTTATCTGGCTGGGGATGCCAGACCTCTGTCTGCCTCTGGCATTTGGAAGTGAGGTTCTCACAGGTGGAGCGGGGAACTGGCTGGGTGCTCAGTAGTGACTGAGAAAGTAGAAAGATCTGAAGGGCGGTCTCAGGTATCCAGTGGGATGATCTGGAAGACAGATGCCTGTCCCCAGCCATCATGCAAGGATTTGTACTTCCTCGTGTGCTACAGAGGAAAATAACTAATTAAAAATAGATACAGAACACTAATGAGCATAGGCAAAAGCGAAATAGCTGAAACTTGGGTACAAGAAACTTGAAGAGCGTGTGATGTGAGGGGAAACAGATTAGAGGTGGAGGCTGGAGTGAGCCTCACCAGCTAAAAACCAGAAGACCAGACTGCCTGCTTGCCTGTGCAAGAGATTCCACAGCTGTCTTCCCAGGGGTCACTCCATGAGGACATGGAGTGATGAGCAACAGGAGGCAGGTGAGGGCATGCTGGACAGGTGGGGAGGGGCCGTGCATGCTCGGTCCTGGGCCACTGCAGCCCTGATTGATCAAGGAAGTGAGAGTAGTGATGAGCACAACTCTCCGTTGTCCCTTCCCAGTGGGCACTAGTTATTCTCGGTGCTCTTTGGACTCGGTGGTGGCTACACCCACTGGGTGCTCAGGGAAAGTCACGTATGTGTAGCTGATTTCAGAAGTGGCGGGTGGTAACTACTATGAACTGAATGGAAAACTCTGGAGAAAATTTTGAAGGTTCCAGTATTTATTAAGAGGCATTTGGGCCAACATTTTAAAAACCCATGCATTTATTAGCTTGAGGAAACTCGCTCTGAAAAGTGTCCCACTTTGTTCTGGCCACACACCTTTGTTCTGACTTCCTCCATGACATTATATATATGTGCATATGTGTATGTGTACACATGTGCATATATGTAGGTGTATGTATATGCATGTGCTTGTTAAGGCTGGAAGTCAGCCTCAGGTGTCATTCCTCAGGATCTGCCACCTGATCAGGCTCCTTAGGTGACGCTCTCTGAGTGTCTCGTCCTCCCAGTGCAGGGATTCTAATGTGCCATTTACAGATGGGGGTCTGAGGATTGAACTCGAATCCAGACCCCCATACTTGTGCAGTGAGCGCTATACTAACGGGCTATGTACTAGAACATACATTTTGATGTTTGACTGTCATTTCCTTCAGTGAGTGAATTTCTGCTCCCCTGACTGTCACTCACTATTGACTAAATGTTCCGGGCAATGATGTTGTCCAGAAAGTACAGTTGCTTCATTTCACACCATCTTAGGCTGCATTCCCGAGACTGAAGGTTTTGGGTTAGATGGTGTCAAATGTCACACAGGGGTAATAGCCATGAGGCCTGTGGACCTTTGTGACCCCCAGGAGTATATGCAGGGCAGAAGACACAGCAGCCACCTTGAGACGGGGGTGTCTGCCAGGTAACGAGCTGAGTGGGACAGAGAGAAAGCCGGCCGTCAGGGGCCCAGCTTCCATGGTGCACTGCCCCTTCCTCATCCTGCCATGCTCAGGAAGCTGCATTGTCCCCCAGGACATAGCTCTGGGGGTCAGGTGTGGTACATCTCTTCGACATCCGCCTTCCAGGGAGCTGGCAGTGGCCATGGGTATCGGGTGGGGGGTAGAGGTTGGAGAATGGCCCCTAGT
Organism: Microtus oregoni; assembly: GCF_018167655.1. Lineage (NCBI taxonomy): Eukaryota > Metazoa > Chordata > Mammalia > Rodentia > Cricetidae > Microtus > Microtus oregoni. Next base: position 4,499,019 of record NW_024543875.1, read on the forward strand.
GTGGGCAGCCCTATGCGGTGTGCTTCGGTTCCCTGTCCTCAGGCCACTGTCTGTTGTGCTGGCATTGTGGGATTGTTCATGGTTTACGTGTCAGCTCAGTCTAGGAGCTCAGCGTGCAGACCTGGAGGAAGAAGAAGTTATGATCCCCGTGACTACACTTTGGCTTGGACAAGGGGGAAAGCACACATGAAGGATGGCATGAGAAGAGGCTGCCAATATCAGACATCCGTGGTCTGCATTTCTGCCCATACCTTTGTACCCTTTACCTTTTCCCCACCCAGGACAGCCCAGCCCAGCTTCCTATGAGGGAAGCAGGCCTTATGGGTCTCCACATGGTATACCAGAACTGGATATCTGAAACACTTAGCTCTTGTGGGCAAAATGGAAATGAGTGTGTGTGTGTGTGTGTCAGTGGTCACCTTAGGATGTGGCAAGCCCTCCATTTCCTAGAAGAGCTATAGAATTATTTGGGGCACAACCCAGGAGTTGATGCCCAGAGACGAAGCCCGAGACCTCCCACCCTTGTTCATGTCTCACATGTGACACAGCATTAGCAGAACTGTAACTGCTGTCTTGTTAATGAACTGCCACTCCACCCCAATGTGGAGGGACCCGGACCTGTGTGCTCTGACTGCAGAGGCTCAGTGTAGAGAGGTGTGCACAGGTGTTCTGCAGATTCAATGGTCTCACTGTGTGTGCATATGTGTGCACTTCTGTGTGTGGGGTGATCACATATACATGTACTTCCATATGCATGTTCATACATGTGAAGTAGTCACACATGGGTTCACATGTATGGTGGAATCATGTACATGCTATCCTATGTGTGCTTGTAGATATAGGTAACTGAATATGCTGTCAAGTGTGCACAGGAGTAATCAATCATGCATGCATGTGTTCTTGCATGTACAGGAATGATAGTGCTGTTCTATTGTTTATGTTTATTCTTGCACATATGGATGACTATGTCTGTACCCTCATGTGTGTGGTTGCATGCATAGGATGACCATGTATGCATTTGTAATGCATGTGTTCATACGGGTGGGGTGACTGCGCATGTACTGTCATATGCATGCTCATATATGTATGTGTGCGTGTAAAGTACATGCGCTATCATGAATGAGCTTACACATACTATGTGATTGTGCATACACCGCCATGTGTGTTTATTTATATAGGGGCAGTCATTCATTTACAGTGAATGCCTGGTTCCCTGCAGCCTGGAGCCTTTCCTTTTCAGGCGTGGAAGCTTCCCAGTGTTTCACCCACCCCTGGCATCCTCCCCTAGGGCACAGAGATATTCTTTGTCCCTCCTGTCACTCCTCTCTGAAAATGCTTGTGCTCTTTGCCACGTTCCCTTAGGATCTGGCTCTGATAATGTGATAATGAGTGATCATGTTTAATGAGACGCCCCTCTCGGGTCACGTCGGTGCATTTTAATAGGAGCTTGCCGGAGATACCTCAACCTCAAATCTACTTTTTCATGAAACACTTGGTCACCTAGCTTTTCTGTCAGAGAAAGGAAGGGCAGCGCGGGGGGGGGGGGGGGGGCGGGGTGCGGAGGGAGAGCACATTGCTCAAGTAAGTTTAGGAGGTGGTAAAAAGTATGTCAGTAGCAAAATATGTCACACATCAAAGCATTTAAAATGATCTTAAGAATCAAGGTTTTGCCTGGTACCTTATGTGTCCTTCAGCCTGAAGTCCTGCAGGCAGTTGTGGGCCCTTGGCAGCCATCGGGGCCTACACTGCTGCCTTTCATAATTAAAGATTATTACAGTAAGGTTTTCATAGCATCAGAGTCACTACTGAAACCGTTTTCCAAGGTGTAGTCCAGTGACATCCCGAACATTCTTGCCACTAGGCTGTGACTTTCATCTCCTAAGCCGACCTTTTCTCATCTTGCAAAACTGAAACTGCAGCCCTGAGACATCATGTTCCCATTGACCTCACCTCGCCCCAGTTCTGGCCCTGCCCCCCACCACTGTCTGTGTCTACGAACCTGACCGCAGTGCAGGCCTTGCTCGAGGGCACAGGGCAGTGTCTGTCCTTTGTCAGTAGCCAGTCTCCCTCTGTGCAGTCCTCAAGGCTCACCCATGTCTTCGCAGGGTCAGGGGTCAGTGTCTTCCTTCCTGGGACTAGATGGTGCTCCGTGGGCTGGATGACCACATCTGTCCATGTGATAAATGTTTGCCTTATTTCTTCCTTTGCTGTGTGTGTGACGCTGCTCTGGGTATTGGTGTGTGGCGGTGGCCTTGGTCACCCTGCGGCTGTCTTTCATAGGTAGCACTGTGTTTTGTCCCTAGCCACAGACTCACAATGTGATAAGCATTTGTTTTTTAGTGAAAACCATATTAATTTTACTGCTTGCCTTGAAGGAGAATTTTTATTTATGGAAACCATAGAATATTGCCTGGCAAATATATTGTCCGAAAGAGAGAGCTGGGCCCCTCCTGATTTCAACAAATTTGACTTATAGAAATCACAGAGGGCTTGCAAGTCACATGAGGATAGCATGTGGGAGGAGCCCCCCGGGTCACTGTGGGAGTCCTTGCTTGTCCTTAGCCTCTCAGCAGAACTGTCTTTAAGAAGGGGGTGCTAGTGTTGTTGGTGTTGCATGCCTGTAATGCTAGCAGGAGGTAGAAGCAAGAGGATCAGGAGTTCAAAGCCAGCTTGGGGTACTTGAGACCCCGCCTGGAAGGAAAGTGGGAGGGAGGGAGGGAGGGAACAGGAAGAAAGGAAGTTAGAGACAGCAGTGTGGAGGTTTGTGCTTCTGTGCTGCACTTGGTGGGGGATGGTCTCAGCGTGGCCTTACTCCTGCCCTGCTGCTGTCCAGTGGGCAGGCACATGGAGCTGACGTTGAGGTGGCCTTGTAGTCTGAGAGCCTGGCTGAAAAACATCTTTTTAAAGACACCTAACTGCTGGGGAGGCTGCGTCCTTGAGGATGATTTACTCCTTCTGACTGCGCTTCATTTTTCTCTCCTAGCTTATGTTCCCGAGGAAGAACTGAAGGCAGCCGAAATAGATGAGGAACACGTGGAGGATGGTGGGCTGTCTCTGGACATTCAGGAGAGCGAATTCGTGTGCAGCGAGGAGACAGAGATCAAAGAGGCCCAGAGCTACCAGAATTCCCCAGTCAGCACTGCCACCAATCACGATGCTGGTTATGGCTCGCCCTTCAGCGAGAACAGTGACCAGCTGGCCCATTTCAAAAGCTCCTCCTCCAGAGAGGAGAAGGAGGAGCCACAGTGTCCAGAGAGTGTCTCCTACCCCCAGGACAGCTTGGCACAAATCAAAGCCGTGTATGCGAACTTATTCTCAGAGTCCTGCTGGTCTAGCCTAGCTTTGGATTTAAAGAAGTCCGGTTCGACCACCAGCAATAACGATGCCAGCCAGAAGGAGAGCTCCACCCCTACCCCTACACCCCCCACCAGTACCGCCAGCACCGCCAGTACCACAGCCACCACGGCCATTACCAGCTGCAGCACCAGCACCAGCCACAGCAGCACCACCAGTAACAACAGCAGCTCCGGGTATGACTGGCACCAAGCCGCCCTGGCCAAGACGCTGCAGCAGACCTCCTCCTACGGGCTGCTGCCCGAGCCCAGCCTGTTCAGCACGGTGCAGCTCTACCGGCAGAATAACAAGCTGTACGGCTCGGTGTTCACAGGGGCCAGCAAGTTCAGGTGCAAGGACTGCAGTGCAGCCTACGACACCTTGGTGGAACTGACGGTGCACATGAACGAGACGGGCCACTACCGAGACGACAACAGGGACAAGGACTCGGAGAAGACCAAGCGGTGGTCCAAGCCCAGGAAGCGCTCGCTGATGGAGATGGAGGGGAAGGAGGACGCGCAGAAGGTGCTGAAGTGCATGTACTGCGGACACTCCTTTGAGTCCCTGCAGGACCTCAGCGTCCACATGATCAAAACAAAGCATTACCAGAAAGTGCCTCTGAAAGAGCCCGTGCCCGCCATCACCAAACTGGTCCCGTCCACCAAGAAGCGAGCGCTCCAGGACCTGGCATCCCCTTGCTCCCCGGAGCCCACAGGCATGGCCGCTGAGGTTGCACTGAGTGAGTCATCCAAGGACCAGAAAACAGCCAACCCATACGTCACACCCAATAACCGTTATGGCTACCAGAATGGTGCTAGCTACACGTGGCAGTTTGAGGCTCGCAAAGCCCAGATACTCAAGTGCATGGAGTGTGGCAGCTCCCATGACACCTTGCAGCAGCTCACGGCCCACATGATGGTCACTGGCCACTTCTTAAAGGTGACAACGTCTGCCTCCAAGAAAGGAAAACAGCTGGTGCTGGACCCTGTGGTAGAAGAGAAGATCCAGTCCATCCCCCTACCCCCGACCACTCACACCAGGCTGCCTGCCTCCGGCATCAAGAAACAGCCAGAGTCCCCTGCAGGCTCTGTAGCCTCAGAAGAAAAGAAGGAGCCAGAGAAGGAGAAAGAGAAAGCTCCTCCAGCCGCTGGGGATGCAGAGAGGAAGATCAAGGAGGAGACTGAAGACACCACAGAGAAGTTTGAACCCACCACCCTCTATCAGTACTTGCGTGAGGAAGACCTGGATGATAGCCCCAAGGGGGGTGTAGATATCCTAAAGTCACTTGAGAACACTGTGTCCACAGCTATCAGTAAAGCCCAGAATGGTGCACCTTCGTGGGGCGGCTATCCCAGCATCCACGCAGCCTACCAGCTGCCCGGCACAGTGAAGCCGCTGCCGTCAGCTGTGCAGAGCGTGCAGATACAACCGTCTTACGCCAGCAGTGTGAAGTCACTGTCCTCCACAGAGCACAATGCCCTCCTGCCCTCCCCGGGGAGCCTCACGCCCCCACCCCTTAAGAGCAACGTGTCAGCCATGGAGGAGTTAGTGGAGAAGGTCACAGGCAAGGTCAGCGTGAAGAAGGAGGAGAGGCCTGCGGAGAAGGAGAAGGCCTCCCCTATCAAGGCTGCCTCCCCTGTGGCAAAGGAGAATAAAGATCTTCCCAAGACAGAGGAGACTGGAAGCAAGCCACAGAAGAAGGGCTCAGATGCAGAAACTGGGAAAGCCAAAAAGGAGGGTTCCTTGGATGCTCACACCCCGAATGGTACAGAGCCTCTCAAAGCGAAAGTCACCAACGGCTGCAGCAACCTGGGTATCATCACGGACCACTCGCCGGAACCGTCCTTCATCAACCCCCTGAGCGCTCTGCAGTCCATTATGAATACTCACCTGGGGAAGGTGTCCAAGCCTGTGAGCCCCTCTCTGGACCCGCTGGCCATGCTCTACAAGATCAGCAACAGCATGCTGGACAAGCCCGTCTACCCCACCACCCCTGCCAAGCAGGCCGACGCCATCGACCGCTACTACTATGAGAACAGTGACCAGCCCATCGACCTGACCAAGTCCAAGAACAAGCCCCTGGTCTCCGGCGTGGCCGACGCTGTGTCCTCGCCTCTGCGGGAGAGCGCCCTCATGGATATCTCAGACATGGTGAAGAACCTCACGGGCCGTCTGACTCCCAAGTCCTCCACGCCCTCCACGGTGTCGGAGAAGTCCGATGCGGACGGCAGCAGCTTTGAGGAGGCCCTGGACGAGCTGTCGCCTGTCCACAAGAGGAAGGGGCGCCAGTCCAACTGGAACCCGCAGCACCTGCTCATCCTCCAGGCCCAGTTCGCCTCCAGCCTTCGAGAGACAGCAGAAGGCAAGTACATCATGTCAGACCTGGGTCCTCAGGAGCGGGTGCACATCTCCAAGTTCACAGGCCTCTCCATGACGACCATCAGTCACTGGCTGGCCAATGTCAAGTACCAGCTGCGGAGGACAGGGGGAACGAAGTTCCTTAAGAACCTCGACACAGGGCATCCTGTTTTCTTTTGTAACGATTGTGCCTCTCAGTTCAGAACTGCCTCCACCTACATCAGCCACCTGGAGACGCACCTGGGCTTCAGCTTGAAGGACCTCTCCAAGCTGCCGCTCAGTCAGATCCAAGAGCAGCAGAGCGTCTCCAAAGTGCTCGCCAACAAGACTCTGGGCCCACTGGGGTCAGCCGAGGAAGACCTGGGCTCCACATTCCAATGCAAGCTCTGCAACCGAACTTTCGCGAGCAAACACGCAGTAAAACTGCACCTTAGCAAGACGCACGGCAAGTCGCCAGAGGACCACCTGATCTACGTGACCGAGCTGGAGAAGCAATAGTGTCCAGGTATGCGAGAGACTGCGGAACGTTGCACTACCGCCTCATCGTGCTGCACTAGGCCTGGCCTGAGCCGCTGAAATCAGTCTTTCCCTTTGTTGATGAACTGCCTACATCTGGACTTGGGTTTTCTTACACATATTTTGTAGTTATATTTATATGCTCTTTGTCTGATCTGTGCATGTTATTTTCTTTTTTTTTTCTTCCGTGAGTCAAAGTCTGACCTTTATTTTTGGCACCCGTTCTTGCTGTTAAGCTATCTTTTGTAGGAAATAGTGGGGCACGCTCGGAGACATTGTTTCGCGGTAAAGAAAGATACAAACAAGCAGCGATAAAGAGACATCCTAAAATTACGAAGTTGCCATGACAATAAAGGTCACAGGACCTGGTAGTGTCAAGTTTAACCCTTTGAGGACTTTATCTCTGTGCCTTTCACTCAAAATTAAAAAAAAAAAATTAAAAAAAGAAAGAAAAAAGGGGGAAAAGGCGCTTAAAGGCTTCTCATTCAGATCAAAAGCTGTGTCAGACACAAAACTTATTTAATAATTAAAAAATGAGCTTTTATATGCAAGACTGGTTTGTGAAGAGACATGCATGCAGCGGTTGGAGACAGGGAGCTGTCTGGGACTCACGGGGTTAGGAAGCCACACTCTACATGTTCCAAACAAAGACAACGTATACCCCAGTTGCCACTATGCCCAAACCCTCTGGATGCTAAAAAATGCCACTTTTGGCAAAAAAAAGTATGCAAGCTTATTATTTAAAAAATGTGTAAAAATGCTATTTCTTCTTTTTTTCTGTAAAATATTGCAGTTTATAGTTATTTACAAATGTAAGCTTTGGTATCGGCTGACCTTTCTATAGCGTGATGCATTGGTAAATGAAAAAAAAACACAGAAAAAAAAACCAAAAAAAATGGGGCAAATGTTGGATCCTTTCCTTGTAACTCGCCAGAGTCAGCTTACACACGCCTGTATGTTACACATCATGTCATTTTAATCTCTCCAACTTTCTTTGTACCTTCTGGCTGGATGCTTTCTCTTTTAACTTTTTATATTGTCATTTTATATTAAATTTCTGTGTATATAATGTAAAACCACAATTTTTGGATAAAATTTAGTTCCTGCAGCTTGATTTAAATAGAGAAATTTTACTGGCACCTGCGTCTTCTCAGATGCATGTACTCAGAGGAACTATCAGACAAAAATAAATAAATAAAACCAGAGCAAGCAATGCACTATTAATTATACATTTTGATGTCCCGTCATTAATATTGTACAGTCCATTTTGGTTCACACAATTAAACCCACTGTTTTCTCAAATGTAAAATAAACCCACACGCAGTTCTTGATTTACAGATTGTCATGTCGTCATTATGTTCCCTTTGAGATGTTTCTCCATCCACAAGAGGTGTGGCATATGCAATCAACCAACAAAAATTTTACTCAGACACATTCCATGATTTGTGTGCAGACATACTTCAGTCAGATGAGAAGTACTGAATGTTTAAAAGTGATAATAACATCGGAACCTGCAGTGGTGGTCAAGGATTCCCAGAGTCCAGTCCTTCAGCGATGGCCACTTGGTCCCTGGACGACTGTGGTGATTTTTTTTGACAATTCTTTCATACTGTTAGAAGCTGTCATGAGCCTCTTGTGTGCTTGGGCTTCGTGGCCCGGCAGTAGGCGAGGCCTCAGTGCAGCTCAGGCCCTGCGGATCTCACGATGAATTTTGCTGCAAAGAATAAAAAACTGGTTTGTGAGCTTTGAAAACTGCCTTTTGATTATTATTGCCTGGCTGTTTTTCCATTCAGTCACGGAGGAGAGACTTGCTCTTGTCGTCTCTTAGGCACCGGACGGCTCTACCCAGAATGCCCAGCACTGGTCCTGAGATGTCCTGACTCTACGCCTAGATTCCTGAAGTTGTTGTCCTGGCCCATTTTCAGCAACCAAGGACACTGAGACCTCCGGTCTCTTCCTTCAGAACACTTAGTAACATGTAGTTGGCCTTTGTTTTGATCTTTACCATTTGCTTAAATTTTCATAGAATTATATCCCATGAAAGGCAAGAACCCACGCTATGTTCAGAGGTGTCTAAGCCGTCATGGTGTTTTGATGACTCCCTGACTGGCTCCAAGATGCAAGCCTCCATCTCTTTCTGCTAATGGCACGGGGTGGCCTGGCCAGTCATGTGTGCACAGGGATGCTTTCTGAGTTCTTCTGCCCTTTTCCGTTGCTAAATAGCCTTGTCCTTTAGAGCTTCAGCTATTAGACACATGAGTTCCATGCCTGGAGGGGTGACAGAGCGGGAGAGCCATCAAGCCTTTGGCATGGTACTTGCATACCCGTGTTTGGATGGTAGATCCGCAGACATTTCACCCTCGCAGTGAGAACCGTAAAGCCGCAGTGCAACGGAAGAGGGCAGTTCTGAGGAAGAAGCCCAGGAGCACAGTCCTATGGCCTCAAGGTCACTTACGGCTTGAGTTCTGATCACCAAGGGACAGATACAAATTTCCCGATTTCTTAATGTCTTTTTCTTTGTAAATGCCTCCGCTTGTTGGCATATTATCCTCATTCCAGTTCCCCAGTTGGTGGGTGGAGGCAATCTCAACACCATGAAGACGGTGACCCCAGGTGACATTGCTGAGTGCTTCTCCAGCGCCAGACCTAGTGTTGCAGTGTGAACTCATTCTTTCCGCACAGCTCTGGACCAGGTCCCTTCCTGCCCAGTTTGCAGACCTGGATCCCCATCATAGCAATGGGCAGGTGTTTATCCTCGTCACATGGCTTGTCATGGACAGAAGTTGGACTTGGAGCCCCTGAATTGTGGTATCCAAAGGACAGACCAAGGGTGAAAAACTCATGCAAGGCCAAGGAAGTGTTTTGTTTGTTTGTCATCAGGGTGTTAAGATAGAGCATTGCCCTAGAAAATGGAGAGATGACTTGCCTGGGTTGGTAGGCAGCTACCAGAGCAGTGACAGTGAATTGACAGCTGAGCATCCTTCCAGTCACCTCCAGCTGTGGCTGCAGCAGGTCACAAGCTTCAGTGACTTTATCCTCTGCTGGATCTGGGAAATATCAGAATGATATTTATACCTGGACCTGTGCAGCCAGCGCCCAGTGACACAGACACTCAACTTGGACAGACAGAAACAGAGATAGAGGGCCCGGGTGAGAGCTCAGCTGATAGAGCGTTTGCTATTAGCAGAGTACTTGAGTTGGCTCCTCAGCGCCAGGTGAGCCAAGTCAGGTACGGTGAGCACACCCTTCTATCCCAGAGCAGGAGAGGAGGGAAGGCAGGTAGATCCTCAGCTCACCAGCCACCCATCCTAGCCTGCTTGATGATTTCCAGCCCAGTGAGAGATCCTGTCTTAACAAACAAGTGGATTGTGCAGGAAGAACAGGAGCCAAGGTTGTCCTCTGACCTTCACGCATGCACGCGCGCGCACACACACACACACACACACACACACACACACATGAACATACACATAGACACAAAGAGACCAGACTAACCTCAGGGAAAAGTCAAATGCTTGCTGTTCTTTCACTGCACTGGGGCAAATATCCACCACTTATATTTCCTGCCTGGCTACTGGCCAATCAGTTCCAGAATACATATTTATGTAAACCATGAGATCTTCCTCGTTTTTCCTCCTGGTCCCTCAGTCCTGAGTAAAGTGGTTGGGGCCGGGGAGGGGGAGAAAGTTACCTGTGTCCTTAGGATGTGCAAAGAGGTAGGGAAGAAGGCCAATGGATGCTCCCTTAGTTCAGCATTCTTGTTAGATCAGCCTAGCAGTTGTGCGTATACAAAAGCAACCATGGCTCGCATCGTCTCTGAAACATGACTATGAGCTTTAATAACTAATTAAACACTTTCCCCCTTCACATGCAGGGTTTTAAAAGCTTGAGCTGTTTAACTGAATGTGGGTTGCTGAGTTGGTGGGATAAAGTCTGTGAACTAACACTAGACAATAGTTTATGTTAGAAAGACTAGCATTTAGGTAGTGCACAGAAGAAGGAATGTTTAAACACTTTGAGATGTATGAAGAGATACATAAACAGAAGTTTCTGTCCCATCTTTGCTCAGTGCAGCATTCTCATCTTGCTTCCTCTGCATCTGGGTGATGACTGCAGACGGAGCCTTTCCTCTTCCCAGAATCCTCCTAGTCTGGTGGCCCCACTTATACTTCCTGCCTGGCTATTGGCCAACCAGCATTTTATTAAGCCAATACAAGTGAAAATCTTTATCACGTATAGAAGCATTATTCTACAGCATTTCCCCCCTTTTTCTCTTCAAAACAATCTTCTTTGTTTAGCTTTTTTTCCCCCTCTGACCATTATTCTTAACAACTTGCAACCAACACACTAAACAAAGGCAAACATCATAATCCATTTTTTTTTGGGAATGTGGGTGTAAGTTTTACTCTCATTCTGAGGTTTTCTGGAGGCAGGAATACCATTTTCAGACTGAGGTCGAGGTAAGGGTCACTGGCTGGCTGTTTTGCTTTTCTGGTCCTCAAGTTGAACTCCAATATCTGTCTCTGAGAGTTTATTAAGTGTGCTTCAGATGGGTAAAGTGCTTTTTGCACAAATAATGACGGCCAGAGTTGCACATCTCTAGAACCCATGTAAAAAGGCCAGATGTGGTAGCAATTCACGCATAAGCTCAGCACTGGGAGGCAGACACAGAAGGATCCCAGGGGCTCACTGTCCAGCCAGCCTCAACAGTCGATTCCAGGCCAACAAGAGACTACGTCCAAAAGGAGATGGATGGGATTTCTAAGGATGACTTCCCAGGTTGGCCTCTGGCCTCAGGCATATATACACATACACATGAACATGAACACACACATACACACAGCTTATGGCTTTCCATTTCGGTGATTGATAATCTTTAAAAGCTGTTTATCTGGGCACTGTCATACACATCTGAAATCCAGCATTTAGGAAGCAAAGCAGATAGATCTCTGAGTCAGACCAGCCTGGTCTACAGAGCAAATTCCAGGCTAGCCAGGGCTACATGCTGAGACTCTATCTCAATTTAAAAAAAAAAGTAAGCTGTTGATATGGACAAATGCATATCTTAGCTAGTTTCAAAATCTTAGAAACATACAAATAATGATTTCAGTACTTTTTATTGAGTTACAATGTTTCTGTTATGTGTTGTAATTTCATAGGAGACAGCAGATTTTACTGAAATCTAATTATTAAACTATACGTTTAAGATTTCTCATTTCTGGAAGAATGAAAGTTTTTTCGAAGAGAACTTGAGCTCTTACTGAACTTTGGTGACAAGGATTAAAGTGACAAGCTCATCCCAGAAAATCTGAACAACAAAATAAGGATATAAGAATCAGTGTTTACAGTTTAGAGACAGTCACTGCTAATATTTTAGTGCAAGTATCTCCCCGCTCCCATGTTATAAAAAATGGGGGTCACACTGAAGTCTTATTGGGGGGTACTTGAACACAATCAATACCTAACAGTTAAAAATGTTAAAAAGTAACCCTTTGGTTCATTTATAGATTTTCACTACTTTTCTCAATATTTTTGTAAATAGTTTTTATCACTTCCTTAAAACCAAGGATTTGGAAGCGGAATTTCTCCCATGGTGTAGTGACATACGTGACCAGCACACCCACAGACAGGCTTGTGGAGATGCCCCCCAAAGACAGCCCAAACCTGCCCTGCTTTGCTCTTTACACAGGAGAGGATTTTTTATTTTTAAGTTTTGGATATATTTGATAATTGTCTAATATTTTAATTATAGTGCTTGCATTATTTGTTGCCTATTGAAGGCATTAAAGGAAATGATGCTTTGGAACAAGCATGACTTTCACGTGGATTGTGATTTTATTTAAATGCAGGCAGTTGGGATATATACTTTATAGACACTCCAATAATGAGGAGAAAAGGCGTCCCTAAGACCTCTGGCTCTCCTGCGGCCTGAGGGCTAGCTCAGTCTGTCCTGCAATAGCTCATTTTTTGTCAGGGTGCTTATCTAGTTCCCCAAGCCCTGGGCTCCCTCACCAGCACCGCGGAAGGCAGGAGGATCGGAAGTTTAAGGCCATCCTCAGTTACACAATGAGGTTGGGGATAGCCTGGACTAGAGGATATATTGTCTTAAAAAATAGCAGCAAAAACAATAATTAACAGACAAAGCAAAGCAAAAACATTCCTAGGCTGGGCTTGGCGATGCAGGCTTGTAATCCCAGCTTTTGAGGAAATTGAGGCAGGATGACAGTTTTCAGACTTTGTGTGCTATGGTGTGAGCTCAAGGCTAGACTGGGCAACTCAGTGAAATCTGATCTGAAAGTAAACATATAAAAAGTGAATTTGGAGTTTAGTCCACCCAAGCAAATGGCGGACCCTGGGTTTAGTCCCTTGTCCTAAAATACAAACAGTCCATCCTGAACAACTCCAAGTCAGTCATGAGTGCACCTTTGAACCCCTTCCAATTAGCCCAGCCTGCTCATAGGTAGCAACATTTATAATACTATGATTTACATGAATAATTAACCTTTAATGTTAGCAAAACAAAAAATCTCAGAATCAAGTAGTAAACAGAGACAGACCACCTAGGGATGGCTCTATCAAGTGAAGTTCTTTTATGACTGTTGGTTGACAAGGGTCTCCCTGCAAAAGCTTGTTGGTTATTGTCCCCCAGAGCTGAGTTACTTCCGGAGTTGCAGCTCATGGGCCCTGCTGAAGCCAACCTTCTGTGACCCAGGTAGTTGATGAATGGGCACAGAAAGCCACCGCAAGGTGAGGAGGACATGGAGGTTATTCAGTTACAGTCAGCAGGTTCTTATGGATGCTTCACCATGAGCAGGGATGTTTCTGAGAACAACTCTGCAGACACAGACTTTCCCCAGTCAGTGGTCCCAGCAGGGCTGACTGGAGCGGACAATGATGGGTCTCAGGTCTGTTTCTTGGAATGAACAGTAGAGGCAGTGGGTCCATACATCTAACCCCATGGAGTCCCTCACGGTTAAACGGAAGCTTATAAAAACTAGGAGCTTTCAGGCTAAGAGGATGCCAGGATTGAAGATGGATTTAAAGGTATATTAAAGTACAAAAACTTGTTTGACCAAAAAGTCCATTAGCGTCAAGGGACTGGGGGCAGGTGTATTGGGAGCAGCAGTTTCTAAACAGATAAACAGCAAGGATACCCGGCTCTGCATAAATAGACCCATCAATCAAATTCTAGTGATTCCCATCAGCTGGCTTTCCCGGGGGATGTCACAGAGCACCTCTCAGTCCCGAGGCGAAAACCCCTTTCTCCCGTCAGGAAATTTTCTCTTTAATACATCTTAATTCATCTTTTTTTTTTTTTAAGACTGGGTTTTCAACTTTTCACTGACTGGAAGTCAAGAATTTCCTTTTCTCTTTACCATACACCATAATAGGTCGTGGAAAACTTGGGCTCCAGCACAGCACAACTGAAGGGGAATTTTAAATCTTTTATAACCAGGATAGTTTGAAATGATGCAGTGAGTTCTCCATGTATGTGTGTGTGTTTGTGCACTGGCGCATTAATGTGTGCATATGTTGCGTGCGCGCGTGTGTGTGTGTGTGTGTGCACGCACGCGCGCGTGTGTGCTCACCCTTGTGGAAGCTGGAGGTCAATGTCAACTGACTTCCTCCACTCTTTAGTTTTCTGGAGAGAGGGCATCTTACTGAACGTGGAGTTCATCCCCTGGGCTGGGCTGGCTTACCCATTAGCTCCAGGGATCTGCATGGCTCTGCTTCTCAGTGCCAGGGTAACAGTTGGGTACCACTGCAGGTCCTAGGCATCTGAACTCAGGTGCTTTTGCTTGCACGGCAAGCACGTTACTGTCTTGGCCATCTCCCCAGTGTGCTGAGGGACAGCTCTCTTTATATGTATCATACTATTCTTCCCAATTTATACCAATTAATTATTGATCAATCATTAACATCAACCTTTGGCTTTTAAATATTAAAATAATGGATGTTAGAATTCTTCGTTATGTTCTAATGTGTTCACTTGAGAGAATAGTGTCCCAGATCCCCAAATCTTATTTGTAAAACACTTCCAACTTAGACCTAGTTTTCACTTTCAAAGCAGTGGAGTGTCCTCTTGGATTTTTTCTATACCTGCTCCATGAGAGCCATGGAGTTCATAGGTCATCAGTATAAATTTGAATTTGCAGGATACAGAAATGCGTTCAAGGAGCTTTTACTGAAAAGAACGATGAGCCTTTGTGCCATGGATCGGTGAGGAGTGACTACCTCTCAAACTTGGCATCTGGGTGTATTGCCTAGAGACTCATTCTTTGTTTCTGTGACCCCTTTACCAATGGTTAGAAACTGCCAGCATTAAAATTTGAAGTAATTTGTGAGAAGAACTCAGACTGAAAGGACTATGCTCACACACAGTTTGAGGGTTGTGGAAAATAATCCTTTAAAAAATGAGGACAATGAAAATGGTAGTTATTTGCATAGACATAGCATTCCTAAGCATCATATGGATATTCCCCTTGAGTTCTGGGTAGATGGTTGAAACCTGGCAATCAATGACATCTTATTTGTTGTCATAGAAGCATTGTGATACCCTCCTAAGAAAATCCTTCCAACAAAACAAAGAAGGCTGGCAGAGGCGCAGTTTCACAGCTCTACCCTGCTCAGAGGAAAGCCATAGATTTATAAAAAGAGGAACCAGGTGACTGCTTGCTTTTCTTAAACTGTGTTTCAGTAAAATCATCACCTCCCGGGTCGTGAGTTCCTCTCACCTGCTTTCTTTCAGCAGCTGCTCTGGAAAAGAGGAGCCCACTTGGGACAGGAAGTCGGCTGCCTCGGAGCTGGTTTGGAAGTCCTCCATTTGCCAATGGTTTCCTTGCTAGGAGAATGATCTAATTGCATTGTTTTGACATGAATAGATGCATGAACTTTTTTTAAAAAATCTTTTTTGGTGTGAAATTGGCAGTGAGCTTGCTTGATGCAATTCCGGCAAGTAGTAGAGGGTTGTGTGCATCTCTCCGTGGCTCTCTTCAAGGTGCAATTGGTTTCTCCTAAGCTTACTGCAACAAAGACAGAATAAACACATTTATCCTGGTGCATTAAGAGCTTTTTTACAAGGCCCCACTCTCTAGGGCGCTTTGGATTGGGGAAGCACTTCTGATTTCTGGGGGTGGGGGCCGGACACAAGGGGAAGGTGCTGTATAGAGTAAGTGCTCCCTCAGTTACAGCCCCTCTGGGCCAAGTGTCTCCTGCCCCCATGGTCAAACCTTGTGGCAGGAAGAGAGACACTGACTTTGTGTGTCAGCAGAAAGAGTGGAAGGAGGGAAGGAAGACCAGGGCAGCTGGATAGATAGACGAGTCGGGTAGCCTGGAGAACTCTGCATTGAGGCTGGCTTCACCATGACCATTGTTAGTCTTAAAGTTCATGGTGGCATCTACCGCCTGCAGTGGGATGGAGGAAAGACCAGACAAATGGTCACTAAGGACAGAGAAGGAAACTGAAACTGGGATCAGGCCGCTGATTCCATGAAGGAGCCGGTGGAAGCAGGCGGAGCAGGTATGCACCCTGGGGCTCGGAGAAGGTTTGTGACCGTGAGGTGATGCGTGCCTGGTGGGCAGGACTGAAGAGATGTAGCACAGACAGACGGAAACTCAACCAAACCATCGCAAGGGTCCGGACCCGACAGCAGCACATCTTCTTGGTTCATGAGTTGGTAAAGAAAACATCGGCAGAGGGGATTGGAACATGGCCTGTCTAGGGTTAAAGATCTTTAAGCTTTAGAGAGAATGTATAAAAGAAAACTCTTTCTGAAATAATTTATGGAAATGCCGTGCTCCCTTTGAAGGCTCCATGTCACTGCGTGGCACTACGCAATGTTCTCTTTCTTCACCTGTCAGGCAAAGACCACCTCGAAGAGCCTCACTGCTGATTACTAGTTAATTGTCATTAATAAGTGACAACTGACATTATGGGGGCTTAATGCAGAGAGAACAGAAAAGAGCCGCAGATATTCTAATGAGCTGACTCCTACGTGCCCTCTATTGTTGTCGAAAATGAGGAGCTGTCGTCATTGTGCAGGAGATGGGCTTCGACTGCTCTGGGAAAGATTCTCTTTAGTTTCTTTATGCATAGATAATTCCTGGTTCTCTCTCTCTCTCTCTCTCTCTCTCTCTCTCTCTCTCTCTCTCTCCTGCCCTCCTCTCCTTCAACACACACATGCACACCTTTCCAGCCTTTCCTCTAAGCAAGCTTTAAAAAGAAAGAATTAAACCAATTTAAGAACAGCTAAAGGTATTCTGGACAAGAGAGCAGTGTGCTCCAAACTGTGTTTATATATATATATATGGAGAGAGAGAGAGAGAGAGAGAGAGAGAGAGAGGGAGAGAGAGAGAGAGAGAGAGAGAGAGAGAGAGAGAGAGAACAGATGGGCAAGAGGCGCTGCTGCTCAACAGCGCCATGTTCATTGACTGAGATGGAAACAGGGGTGGGGAGATCCTCAGTGGAGAACTGAAGGGTGGAAGGCAGGAGAAAGGAGGGACTAGCACATAGATCCAACAGTCAGGGCTGGAACACCAGACAGTCGGGCGCCGAAGGTCACAGGTGGAGCACCGATGGTTACAGCCAGAGCACTGAACGTCAGGCTGGAGCACCGACGGTCACAGCTGGAGCACCGATGGTTACAGCTGGAGCACTGACGGTCACAGCTGGAGCACCGATGGTTACAGCCAGAGCACCGAATGTCAGGCTGGAGCTCTGATGGTCACAGCTGGAGCACCGATGGTTACAGCCAGAGCACCGAATGTCAGGCTGGAGCACTGACGGTCACAGCTGGAGCACCGATGGTTACAGCTGGAGCACCGATGGTCAAAGCTGGAGCACCGATGGTTACAGCCAGAGCACCGAACGTCAGGCTGGAGCACTGACGGTCACAGCTGGAGCACCGATGGTTACAGCCAGAGCACCGAATGTCAGGCTGGAGCACTGACGGTCACAGCTGGAGCACCAAAGATGATCAGGAACATATGAACACATCACAGCCAGTCTTGTAAGATGAGTGCTACTCTTCCCAGCCTTTGAGCACACAATGAGAGCAATGAAAGTCCCCGCAGATTCTTCCAGAATAGAAGCCAGGAATGAGGAGAACTGACTCAAGAGACATTAGACTCTGGGCCTTGTCAATTGTCATCCATTTTTTAGTCAACTTTATTCATACAAAATTGGCCTGTTAAAATTCTTAATCATGAGAGCATCCTGAGTGCTGACTCCAAGAGCTCCCAGTCCGCACGCATGTGTATGTGTGTGTGTGTGTGTACACGTGTGTGTGGGGGCACATGTGTGTGTACACGTGTGTGTGTGTGTGGGCACATGTGTGTGGGGGCACACGTGTGTGTGCACGTGTGTGTGTGGGCACATGTGTGGGGGGTACACGTGTGTGGGGGGCACACGTGTGTGTGTACATGTGGGGGGGCACACGTGTGTGTGTACACGTGGGGGGCACACGTGTGGGGGGGCACACGTGTGTGTGTACACGTGGGGGGCACACGTGGGGGGGCACACGTGTGGGGGGCACACGTGTGTGTGTGTGTGTGTGTGTATGAGAGGAGAAATGGGGAAATAGGTCAATATGAAAAATGCCTGCCGTGCCAATGTGAGGACCCACATAAAACCTAGTGAGACAGTGTGCACTGTGATCCCAGTGCTGGGAAGGTTGGGGGGCAAGAGTCCTGTGGTTTGCATTGCAGCCTAATGAGAGGGTTCCTGATCCCGGGGAGAGACTCTGTCTCAAAAAAAACAAAAACAAACCAAAGTATCCAGCCGATGAGGAACAACATCAGTGCTTTAACTGTGTCTCCATATGCACACACGTACACACACCTACACACTCACACACCTACACACAAACGTGCGTCTCATATACACATCTGCATACAGCATATACACAGATGACAAGGATATGCTAAGTAACCCGACCGGTCACTCTACAGAACACTGCATTGTACCACTAAATATGTACACTGATTATTTGTCAATTAAAAGTAAGAGGAAACAAAAGGGAAAATCTGGCGGAGCATGCGCTGACAGGAGGCTCTCCTGGATCCCGCTGTGTGAGGAGAGGGCGGGTGTCAGGGTGCAGTTACACTTGCTATCAGCTCTAATTCTAAACAGGAGCACTGTATCCGGGAGGAGGCTCCGGCTGACACCAACAGGAGAGAGATGTGTTGTTTTTCAAGTGCCAACACCTCCTAACAACAATTTTTCGTGCTATCAGATCATTTCACACCCCGCCATCCCACCTTCTCGCCAGTCCTACCGCACACATGCAGTTTCGAGCTGGGATCTGCCGCCTGCACTGGGAAAGGGAAAGGTCCCTGCTTCGGATTCAGGTGCAGGCGTCCCTGTGTGCTCCGTGTCCCCTCCCCCTCTGTTTCTTGTTCTTCGGTGGTGGATTTGGAAGACCAGCAGCCTTGGGGGCCAACTTCCTCCACTTTCAGAATCATCCCTGGCTTCCTGATGAGCCGGATAGGCCAGCAAGTGATAGTCCAGGATGACCCTTTCTTCTTACAGATCACTGAAGGGGAGCCAGCTCAGTCTGCCCACACAGTCTGTCCACAGCTAAGAAGTGTGCTGCGGCGTGTACAATGTTTAGTCCCATCGGACGTCGCTGCGGTTTGAACGAGAAACGTTGCCCATGGGCTCATGTGTTTAGTCCTATTGGAGGCCGCTGTGGTTTGAACTGGAAACGTTGCCCACGGGCTCATGTGTTTAAACACCCGGCCCCTATTGGCGGAGCTGTTTGCGGGAGGTTATGGAACTTTTAGGAGGTTGGTGCAATCTTGCTGGAGAGCCTGGGAGACTGTAGATAAGCCAGCTGCACTTCCTGCCTGCCCTCCACTTCTGATGCGGATTGCCCAAATTTGAGCTCCTCCCTTCAGTGTAGAGGGTGAAGCTAGTCGGTGGAAGAGCTGGCTTCCAGCGGAGAAGACCATATACTCTAATCTGCCGTGGTATGGCCAGAGGAACCTGAGCAGAACTGGGAAATGGGGGGCCTATTCCGCAAATGCTTTGGTTTCTTCCTTTTGGGTGTCTTGGTGATGCTCAGCTTCTGGTCCTGAAAGGCCTTCTTCATGCCCATGTCACTGTAGTGTGACCCCGCTTGGTCCTTATTTTTCATTTTTAAAATGTATGGCTTGTGCCCATGTCTGATGTGCAAGTCTCCCCCACCCGTGTGTGTGTGTGTGTGTGTATTGTTCCCGTAGTGGGTGCAGGTGCATGCGTGCCACACTGGGCACCTGGAGGTTAGAGGTCAGCGTCCAGGTGCCAGTCCTCAGTGCTCCTCATTGCCTGCAGCAGGGTCTGCTCACACCCTGTCAGCCAGGCTAGCTGACTCTCCAGCTTTGACTCTCCCTCCCATCTTCCCACTGGGGTGCACAGTGACTGCAGACCCACCCCACTGCACTCAGGGTTTGGCGGGTTCCGAGCATCGGAATTCAGGTCTCCAGACTCAGGCCAAGCACTTTCACCTGCTGAGTGATCGCCCAAGCCCTCCAGCCTTTCTCTTCACAGTTGTCTGCAGTTGGGTGTTCCGACTGTTTGACTCATTTTTAATCTTGGCGTGTCTCCTATTTTGATGGTCATCACTCTTTCTTTTGTCCACCACCTGTTGCCAAGGTCTGTTCATGAAAAAAATTCCCATGTAATTTTTATTCTTTAATCAACACGAGTATAGATTTAGTTCGTTTCAAAACAAGCTTCACTATAATTTTCCCACACTCTACAGCATCGCAACTTTGGACCTCGCATCGCTTCTTGCTGGTAGAGGAGGGCAGCATCTTGTTTCTTTCTCTGGCCTTTTTGTCTTCTGTGCATTTTGCTTTGCACTATGGTGTAACCAATTACCACAACCTTAGTGGCTCTCAAGCTCACTCGGGCTCTGGGTTCTTTTCTGAATTCTGGCTGTTGGCCGAAACCAGTTGCTCATGTTTCACACAGACTCACCCAGGCTGCTGATTCTCTCACCGTGTCTCCTCCTGCTGCTGCTGCTGGGTCTCAGGTCTCAGGTTCCACACAGCTTTCTTCAGGAAGCCGCCTAATTTTCCTGCCTCACCTGCCTCTTGTTCTGAGCATCTGAAACAACACTCATGGTGCTGTGGGACATGAGTTTTGCTTCTCTTCTTCTTCCTCCCCGTTCTGCTTCTCCTTTCTGACCCATTGCCTACATGTGCATGGGTAGGGAATTACGTGCTTGAGTGAGGGCTATGCTCCGGTACCACTGACGTGTGTGTCCTCAGTAAGAGACGCTGTCTCAAAAGACAAAGTGGACTGCATCTGAAGAATGATAGCTGACACCTAGCTTGACCTCATGCCTTCACACACATGCATTTGCATACAAGAACGCATGTACTCTCTCTGTCTCTCTGTCTCTCTCTCTCTTTCTCTCTCTCACACACACACAGCAATGCATGCATGTATGTCCACATGCAGGTAGATAAGCTGCTGCTAAACACCCACCGTGAGCTACTTGCAATGCCAGGGCTTTAGAGTGTACCAGCTACAGTTGCTTCTTCCACGTTGGTAATTGTTGGTTCGCCAAACACTTCTAATTATAATATAACTATACTCCAGTTAAACAAATGAAAGATTGCTGAATTGTTAGCAATCAGGGAATCCCGTGAATAGTCTGATAAAATCATCTCCCTGATGGGGTGTGTCCCTGGTGACGGCCTCAACAACACATGTGGTACACATTAACCTGCGGCTTGGAAGCCCGTGTGGCTAAGTCAGAACTCGTCATCCGGGCTCTCCTGGCACCATGTGTGCTGATGGGCCAGGGTAAGTGATTGTTCCACATGTCCCCGAAATGTCACATCCAAGGCTGACCCGCCCCAGGACCTGTGTGCTGCACCATCTAGGGGACCCAAGCAGAAGGTGTTCTATGTTCAATGTTATTATTTCTGCCAGTGAGGAGGGGAATGCTAAGGGTTCCTTTGTGAAGACACTGATTTTTGTCAAGATATTTTAAAAGTGTTCATTTGAGGAGAGATTGAAGTGGGACCAGGAAAGGAGGCAGCACGCAGGGAGGGCTGCGGGAGTGTTTCAAAGCCGATGCTTCCTTTTCCTCTGCTCTTGGCTGGTGTTTTGATTAGTTTGTCCCTTAGGCTATCATTAGCGTCTTTTAGGGGAAAGTAGTCAGTCCATAAATATGAAAATAAGCCCATAATTGACCCTTGGACTGAATTTGTTTCCATTAGGTTTTGCTGTTGAAAGAGGCGACTGTTGGAGAGAGACAAGCTTGTGAAATGAGCGGACAGTGGGGTGCCTGGAGCAGCTGATGACAGAGACACCATGAAGGGACTATGCTCGGGAAGAGGAGCTCAGGAGAGGAGACGTTGCTTCCAGCTGGAGGCATAATCGGATACAAGTCAAAGGAGCCCGCCTCGTGTCCTTAACAGTAACTAATTGGACGGCTGTGGCAGAGCGGCCACACAAGCCCATCACTGACTTCTACCTGTGTCCGGAGGATCCCGCCTGGATGTACCTGGAGAAGGTCAGTACAGCAGCGAAGTTGTTAGGTGGGAGACGCAAGCTGATAATAACGCAGGAGGACGGAGGGCGGACAGCAGAGGGTACAGGTGTACACCCGCCCAGCTTGCATGCTTTCCTGGAGACTGCTGCGATGAGATCCAGTTCTCTTCTCCCTGTGACACCTGTGTGGGAACCGCTGGGTGGGGTGCGGCACTCCAGTTGTGGCTTTGGTTCTGGATCTGCTTCAGAGTCCCTCTACCCATAGTTTGCTTGTCCTCTCTTTAAATTTGCTCTCCTGCTTCTGTCTGGAGAGAACACGTGGCCTCGCGGCTGTGGGTGTAGCTGCTTTAGCATGATGTCGCGGTAGTGGGAGTGCGCCCAAGGAAGTAAAGGCACGATTGGTTCAGAGCACTGCGGGTAGGAAGGCTGGTATCTGAAGTTCATGCCCTTCCCATGTAGATGTATGGTGGGCTTGGAATCCGTGGAGAGGCCCACTGGTGAATGAACCCCTCAGGAATCTTGTAGGGCCTCAGGGACGCTCGGCTACAGAGACCAGCTAGAGTTCCTCCCCAGAGGCTGTCATCCTCAGAAAGGGGATCTCTGCTCAGCTGCTATCAGGGATACTGCATGCTGCTGAGGCTCTGTCATGGGAAAGCTGTCCCCTACCTGTTGAAGAGTCCAAGACCAAGGAGATGATGTCCTCTGGACAAGAGGGGTCTCTTTGTAGTCCTACCCGCCAACCCCCTCCCCTTGCTAATTTTTTTCTCTCAGCTCTTCAGAACTACCTTCATATGCAAATATTTTGTTCTCCTTCAAATCTGATGCCCCAAAGAATCTGGCTTGATGATACTTGAGGTCAGCTTTCACCCGGGAACACTAGTGATGTGAAATCCCATTAAGGCGGTGTTGGAAACTGTGTTCCCTAGACTTACGCCCAGGAGAGGGGACTGGCAATACATGTGCCAGGGTCTGTGCTTTAGGAATCACTAAGATAACAAGGCCTTCTGCATAACAGGCTTGACGATGCATGGTGACGAACTGTAGTATTTCGCTAAGGTTTTATTTGTTTTGTGGTAAGATTTTATATATATATTTTATATATAATCAACTGTTTTAGTTTCAATTCTGTTGCTATAACAAAATACAAGGAAAGGTAATTTAAGAGAGAAAGGGTTTATTTTAGTTCACAGTTTCAGGTTACTGTCCACCAGAGCAGGCTGGCCTAGGTGACTGGAACTCACAACATTGGGTGACGTCACATCACAGGAGCAGAGAGAAGTGAATGCTTGCTTGCTTGCTTGTACTCAGACTGGTTTCTGCCATTCCTAAGACTGTTCCATACCTCCCATGCCACCTAGGGAATGAAGTCACCCACAGTGGGCTGGGTCTTCCCACATCAGTTGGCTTGATTAAGACAAGCCATCCCCTAGAAGAGGGATACAGGTCAATCAAATGTGGACAATCCCTCATTGAGACTCCCTTCCCAGGTGACTGTAGTTAGGTTGTATCAAGCTGAAAATCAAAACTAAGCATTGCAATCACACACAATGTTTGGTCATTTTAAAGCGTGCTGTTCAGTGACATAAGTTTAGGGACAGTGCTATATCACCATTACCCCTATCCATTTCTGGAACCTTCTTGTCTTCCCAAACTGAAACGTCCTACCTACCAAATATTAACTCACACACTCATAGCTCCCTGTCAACTAGCACTCCACTTTTTGTACATGCTTTTGACTACTCTAGGGGATTTATATATTTTTATCTATAATGGAATGTTTATTTATTTATTGGCATATTGATTCTTTTGGGTTTGGCTTTTTTCATGTAGTAGTATATGATGAATTTTTCTCCTTTTCTATGACTAAATGATTGTCCACTGTATGTATGAGTGCGTGTATACATACATGTTCATATGTATTATGTTTACCTATCCATCAGTGAGAACGTGAACTGTTTCCATAGGTTGGGCATTGCAGATAAAGCTTCCATGAACATTGGTGTATAGGAGGCTATTTGAGTCCTGAATTCCGATTGCTTTGGATATGAACTCAGACTGGAACCTTTTGAGGTTCCATTGTGGCTATATGCTCTGTACAGTTCCGAGACTTTTGGTTTTGAATGGATGAGTTCATTGTTCATTAAGTTTACAGCAACTCAAAGTAGAAGAAAATGTAGACAGACAGACAACAAAACACCACCATGGCTCAGTGGTTAAGAGGACTTGTTCTTACAGAGGACCTGGATTTGGTTCCCAGCACCCACATTGTGCCTTATAATCATTTTTAAGTGCAGTTCCAGGGGGATCAGACATCCTCTTTTGGTCTCCTAGGGCACAAGCTATGAAAACAACACACAGACATACTGTTAGGCAAAAGCTCATAGCTATAAAATATATCTGAAAAAATCCACCAGAAACTGACTGTGGAAGCCCCGTGAAGGCAGTCAACTGGGCCCCTGATGGAGAGTCTGACTTGCAGCAGGAACTGAGTGGGGAAGCCCCATAAAAGCTGCCAGCTGGAGATCCTGACTGAGCTTTCTCCCCATGCTGAGCTTGTCTTGGCTGAGCTTCCAGCTTCGCTTTCCCACCGCAGGCACGGTTTACCATCTAGCTGTTATCAATCGTGGTATGCTTTGCTGTTCCCTTTCTTTACTGTCTTAGACTTGGGGGGCATCCCAAATCCAAGACAAGAGCTCTTGGGGGGCACTTAGATACTGAAAGGAGTGGGGCCCCTTGTTTCATCCTGCCTGGCTAGCTTAACCCCCGAAATAATCACACAGAAATTGTATTAATTAAATCACTGCCTGGCCCATTAGCTCTAGCCTCTTATTGGCTAACTCTCATATCTTGATTAACCCATTTCTATTAAATCTGTGTATCACCACGTGACTGTGGCTTATTGGCACGATGCTAACCTATGTCCATCTCAGGCAGGAGATTTATGGCGTCTCCATGGCTCCTCTCTGATTCTGCTCTCTTCCTCCCAGAATTCAGTTCTGTCTCCCTGCCTACCTAAGTTCTGCCCTATCACCAGGCCCAAAGCAGTTTCTTTATTAACCAATGAACGCAACACAAATATAGAAGGACCTCCTACACCACTTTGAGACAATGATGTTTGTGTCTGAAATGAGGTGCCAACACTACTTCTGCAGTCAGTTTCTCAGCGAGCTCAAGCAGCACATGACAACTTTACACTATATCATTATACTCTAACAATATAAACAATGTTTCACTATACCATTATACTATACCAATATAATCATTACACTATACTATTATACTATACTAATATAATCAACATTTCACTATACAGTTAATCTATACCAATATAATCATTACACTATACCATTACACTATACCAATATAATCAACATTATATGATAGTATCTTCCTCGTCACTCATGCACCAGGATTGCGGCTGCTCTACAGCTCCATGAAACCTGTAATTGTCCATTCTTTTTGTTTGTTGCTCTACAGTGTTGGTCTTCTCATGCCGATACTGACATTTTCTCTGAGGAAATGTTTGTTCATGTTTTATATCTAAGATTCATTGACAATCCATAGTGCAGAAACATTCTCTACATAGCTTCTTCTAGGAGTTCAATAGTCTAGTTCTCCTGTCTAGGTCTGTGGCTCACCTTGAGTAATTTTTATATGATATATGGTAAAGTTTATTTTCTTCTAGACAGCACACAAGTCTTCAATTGGTCTTGGACCAAGTATTGAAGAGACTGTCATTTCTCATTGGTTGGTTTGGGACCACTTCTAAAATCATCTTGGAATTTTCTGAAGGTTTATTCAGGTTCACTGGTCAATATATCTGTCCACGCCCATGCTGTATTGTTTCAGTGACTAGAGCTCTGTAGTAAATTTGGAATAAAGCATGAGAACTTCCCGATTTTTACTAGTCTTAGTTTTTTAAATTAGCAAACATTTCTTTTTCTCCCTGGAAGCTATCAACATCCTTTAGACAGCTTCTGTAATTCAACTCCAAAAGTATTTTTCCAAGTTAGATGCATTTTATTATTCTGTAGTTTTAAAGAAAACCATTTATCCATTTACATTCAGGTTTAGCAGTTCGATATAAGAAAATGGCGGTTGAGACAGTTTAAATGGAGAACATTTAAATTTTATGCATCTCTGAAAACTCATTGCTATGTAAGAAGCGGGGTCCCCTTATCTTTCTGAGATCTAATAATCTAACTCTCAGGTGCCTCACGGTTCTCCTCCCCAGTCACCAAGCTCAATGGCAGCCTGAGGAGGTTGTTGTGACAGTTCATGAAATGGAATCCCCAAAATGCTTGAATGAAAGAAAACTGTCATCTGCAATCAAGTAAAAGCTCTGGGACAACTCCTGAATGGGTCTCACACGAGGGACCCAGATCACACCATGGAATATATCCCACAGAGCACACCCCCATCTCTAGAAATCCTGGGATTGTCTGAGACCTAAGCAAAGCTCTCTCCTCATCAGTGTATATTACAGTCCACCATAGCTGAGAACGGAAACGCCTGAAGTGTCCATCAACAGTTGGATGGATACAGAATGTGCTACATAAATGCCACTGAATGCTATCAGTGTAGCTACGAATAGTCTGCATCCCGCTGGTCCCCTGGACAGGGTTTTCTGTGCCTGCCTCGTCCCCAAGCCCCTTATAAAATAACCACTCTGAGGCTTAATATTAATTATGTTCTCTTTGGCCTATTAGCTCAGGCTTCTTATTAACTAACTCATGCATCTTAACCCACTTCTATTATTATATATTTTACCACAAGACTCGTCGTTTGTTACCTCACATCTTGCTTCTTAGGCAGCTACATGGAGTCTGCCTGCCTCTGTCTTCTTTTTGCCTGCATTCAGTTTAGTTTTCTCCTAGCTCTATTCTGCTGTGCCACAGGCCAATTTATTATTAACCAATTTATTAACCAATGGTCATAAAACATATTCACAGCAAACAGAGGGGAATCCCACAACATCAGTTCACACACACACACACACACACACACACGAACCATGCCATTTGGGACAGTATGAATAAGATCACCACGTTACACGAAATAAACCAGGCTCAGAAAGTCAAGAAGTATGCCACTCCTCGCAGAGTCTGACAAGGTTGACCTCACTGAGGCTGAGGGTGGAATTCTGGGTACCAGAGATTCATATCAAAGAGCAGGGGAGTGGGACATCGTTGATTGGCAGGCATTGAGCTACAGTTAGGAGTAAGTCATCCCCGAGTTCTGCTGTGCAGTATGCTGGTTTCTGTAGAGGATAGGAAGGTACTGTATATATCACTAAGGTAAAAGAAAGGATTGAAAAGCTTTTACCATAAAATACTCAATATTTGAAGAGATAAGTAGGTTTGGCCTGATTACAGTAATACATATTTATATATGTACCAAAACCTTATATAGTAGCATATATGTTTATATATAAAATATACTTATTTTTAAACTGATTGACTAAAATAGATATATTTAAATATTATAAAATATATATGTTTAAATGGTATATATACTATATACATTTAGGTATTATATATATGTTTTAGTCTATCAGTTTAAAAATAAACCAGTTAAAAATAAATTTGAATTAAGCCAGGTATGGTTACACATTTATAATCCTCCGACTTTGGAGGCTGAAGCTAGAGGCCTCTGAGGTCCTGGGGTTCATTATGGGGTTATTAACTTTTGATTTTTATGTTTTTTGTTTTTGCTCTGGAACTTCTGTGTGTAACATAGTCTGTTAGTTACATCTTTCTTTCTGCTCAAATCACCTTTACTCTTTCAGTATAGGCATACATGGTCAGTGCAGGCATGCATGGTCAGTGCAGGCATGCATGGTCAGTGCAGGCATGAACGGTCAGTGCAGGCATGCACGGTCAGTGCAGGCATGCACGGTCAGTGCAGGCATGCGTGGTCAGTGCAGGCATGAACGGTCAGTGCAGGCATGAACGGTCAGTGCAGGCATGCATAGTCAGTGCAGGCATGCATGGTCAGTGCAGGCATGAACGGTCAGTGCAGGCATGCACGGTCAGTGCAGGCATGCACGGTCAGTGCAGGCATGCACGGTCAGTGCAGGCATGCACGGTCAGTGCAGGCATGAACAGTCAGTGCAAGCATGAACAGTCAGTGCAGGCATGCATGGTCAGTGCAGGCATGAACGGTCAGTGCAGGCATGCATGGTCAGTGCAGGCATGAACGGTCAGTGCAGGCATGCACGGTCAGTGCAGGCATGCACGGTCAGTGCAGGCATGCATGGTGTTCAAGAGATGACTAAGTTGTGAGAGGGTTGAGCGAGGCCTTGCTTTATTTTATGGAATTGTGTTGATGGCTACAGGTTCTACCTCTAATCTTTTGACAGTCCGCTACCGTGTGCCTGGACAGAAACTATCCAAGGGTCAGTGCACTTCTTGCTGGCCTTCTTATCTGCAGCCTTTTGGCGTGGTGCTCCAAGCCAACTTGCTGTACCTCAAGTAAGCTCTCATTAACTCAAGGTTGAGGATAGCAGTTCTCAGAATGGTGGGTGTGTAGTCAGGAACCTGGTGAGATACCTGGCTCCTTGAAGTCCATAGGTGGGAGGAGCTACAAGGTCTTACACAATTCCACAGGGTTTATTATGTATGTTACATATATGTTCCTGTTGGCATGTGCATATATAGGTTTATATGTACACATATGTGCGTGTGTATGGTGGCCAGAAGTTGACCCTCACATGGCAAGAGTGATCACAGCATGCTTCCCTCCATACATCAGCTGTTACATATTAATTATAATGTATCCCTAGGGCCTTAGCCTGGCCTTGGGATTAAGAATTTTCCAGCTTCAGTAGAATTGATTTAAACTAAGTGATCAAGGAAAAAGGTGTGGAAAGAGTGTTTGAGAAATAGACATGTGTTTGTATTCAATGTTTTGTTTCTCTCCTTCTGGGGCATTGCTGTGTATAGGTGATTAGAGATATTTAGGGTATGAGAGTACCTATGTGTATGCATGCATGTGTGAGCACACACACACACAGGGGCATGCTCACATATAATATATTCCCAACAAGGGGCTCCCCGTGAAAGGGAACATACAATTCCTATTAGCGATAATGAGAACTGTGTGAGAGTCTCTGTTTCCAGCTCTGGAGGTTTACGCCTTAGGGTCCACATAAATTTGAGCTGCTGACCATTTGAAATGTTCCTTTAAAGGTAATAAGGGCAGAGGGAAGCAGCAACATGTTTTCCGAAATCTGGCCACCCACTGGGATCTGTCTACATAATTCTTTAGCTTTCCATCCTGGAGTCCAAATACAGTGTACAGAAGAGCCGTGATCCCCACAGCTCTCTATCCCCAGAGCTTTTACTGTAACACAGACGGTGATACTGGAAATCTTCTCTGAAATGCTTTGATTAACAATTCTCAAGCTGACCAATAGAGGTAATTCTAGTCTCTGGTTCTGTAATCTGGGCAATATTTGTAGAATAGCAAGTGAAAATGAGAATTCTTGATACAAATGAATAGAGATTTTTTCCACACTCAGCCCAAACATGCACTCACGTGTTGCAGGGTATGTGTGTACTGTGCGAGGAGGTATTGCTGTGGTTGGTGTGGGAAAAAGCTGAGCAGCCAGTAGTTAGGCAGGATTTCCAGGGAGAGAAAAGAGCAGGAGGAGAGATCTAAGCATTCAGGAGAATCCAGGAGATACTGAGAAGAAACAGGAAGCACAAGATGGAAGGAAGATAATGCCACATGATATGTAGATTAAAATAAATGGGTTCATTTAAGTTATAAGAGCTAGTTAGGAACAAGCCTAAGCTAAAGGCCAAGCTTTCATAATAAGAAGTCTCTGCATCATTATTTGGAAGCGGCTGGCTGGACAGGAAAGGACTTGTTACACGTGTGTTCACACATGTACACACTTGCATGCACATGCTGGCAGACACCTATGACGGCATCTAGTTGTAAGAAGATGATGGGTGGATCTGTCCAGTAACTTAATAAAGCACTTTAGGACAGAGACTGGTCGATTAATTGGTTTCCCTTAAACAGCTCTATTGAGATATAACTGGATACAATGGCTCATACTGACTGGCTCTGGACATATTCAAACACTTCGGTGTCATTACCAATGCAGACTTTTCTGTATGTTCCATATCCTGCCTGTGACAGAAACACTTAATATGAGATCAGCCCTGTGAACAAAATTTGAAGTACACAACATTCTTTGTTATCAGCCTCTACGATGCCTTCAAGCACTTAGATTTAAAAATATACATCTCTGGAACGTATTTATTTATTTACTCATTTATTTCTTTATATTGCTGTGAGGCACATTTTATTTTCATCAGTCATATAAATAATTTCCTAGCATCCCAGAGCAGACCAAACAAATGTGGCAGTCTGATTGAAACCAATGGCATCAGCACGGAGTGGCCAGGTCCCCAGCTCAGCTTGTCTAGGGTTGTCCCTGCAGGTGTATGGTGTGGAGCTGTGGGGTATGGAATATCCTCTAGTCTAGGCTTGGGGAAATTTCACTCTGCTTTCCCTGTTTAGTGGTGTCTTTGCTAACAGGATAGTCTCCTGGATCTCCATTTTCTTTATTTTGGCATTAGCAGAGATGATAGATTCCTCAATGTTCTGGCATTTTCTCTACCTGGACTCCCGTTAGCACTACTGCAGCAAGAGACCTGGGATATATGTATCATTATTGGCAGGGTTAAGAAGAAATACCCAATTGAGTTTGCAGCAGGAAATGTGTCTTCTGGTTTGTATCTTCCTGCCTCACTGCTTCCTAGAGGCGGCTCCACCTGGAGAGTTCTCATACAGCCAGAACCAGGCTATTCCCAGGTCCCACGGACTCCCTTGCTTCCTCATCAGCCCACAGACCCAGTCCTTCTTCCTTCCTCATCAGTCGAGAGGAATCATGGAGCAGGTGGCAGGTGCTCTGTAGGTAAGGATGGGTTGATAAGAATAGTGGGTCACTCGCCTGTTCACTGACATCTTCCTTGGTGCCAGGCCCTCTGCCTGCCCTGCTGAGGCCTTATCTCACTCAGTTCCCCCAGGGAGCCCCATGAGATACATGCTGTATTGGATTGTGTCTTCACTATAGATATCAGAAGAGAGCAAGGCCCTTCCTTTCCTTCATCAGAGCACGTGAGTTTCACATGGTTACAGCCGAGATTGGTAGAGTCAGGACTCTCCTAATGTTCTGGGCCTCTTTGGTTGTCAAATCCCACACTCCAGGCTTGTGTGCCTATAGCATTAGAAGATGTCACAAAGCAGTTGGAAGGTCTGAATTCATCTGCTGCCATTGATCTTTGCTGACCCTGGGCTGGGTGACTCTCTCTGAATGGCCCATGTGTTATTTGACATGCCTGAGGTCTGAGTTGTGTTGTTAAGATACTTGATAGTCTTTTCAGCACAAATGAAGCCTGCTGACCAGGCTCAAAAGTCTCAGGGCTGTGTGTCCCAGGAGCCAGTGACAGATTGGTGTGTGAGGTAGAACTTGACCAAGGCAAGTCCACAAGCTGCAACGTTCCTTCAGAGAGCTCTCTGCAAGGAGGGCCTTCAAGTCTGCCCCAGATGATCCTATGTGCTGATAGCCAACCTTAAATACTGTGGAGACGTGGGTCAGCATGCTGCAGGTGTCCTAGAGAGGCATGCACACAGGGTGGTCCCAGCCCAGAGACACAGTGCTTACACATTCCGAATGGGCAGAACCAGCATCTCTGGTTTATCTGCTGGAAATAAATTCTTCCTCATGGCAACATTGTAGGCATGCCTGTGTGGATCAGGCGGCAGATGCCAGAGCACCTATGTGGGCTGTGGCTTTCCCTCACATTGTGAATGAAAGAGTATGTTCATATCAATGTTATAGCTCACATCTGGTCTAGCTTCGTGTTGAGATTTAAGGTGTACTGGAGGCATGGGGAGATGGCGCCACTGCTAAAGCTAAAGTTCTTACTTCACAAGCTTGAAACTTGCTGTGCTTGCAATCAATGCAAGTACCGCAGAGGGTGAGGCAGGAAGATCTTCTAGGCTTTGCTGATTAGCCAGTCTAGTTGTCCTGATGTGTTCCGGGCTGGAGATACACCGTGTCTAAAAAGCAAGGTTAATGACACCCGAGGAACAACACCTGAAATTGTCATTTGGCCTCCACATACTCATGCACACATATTTAGCCCCCCACATACACTCCTCCCCCACCCCTGACAGGGCTTAATTGGATTGGAGATCTGAGAAGAAGTGGGCAGCTGCAGTATGAGCCCAGTTAAAAGGAAGTGATGTTTCAGTGAGCAGTGGCTGGGAGGACTTGGAGAAAGGGAAGCTATGGTCTTCTTGTACTTCAGTGAGTGCACAGCGTGACTTTGTGGGCCTCCGTGTGCTGCTTTAATACCTGTGACTATCTGGTGTTCTGTGAATATGTGCACCTGTCGGCTCGCATGCTCAGGCACCAGCTCATCGGAACCATTGCACAGGCCTGGGTTAGAGACAGGACACTGAATTGTCGCATGCTCATTTCTGAAACTCCTTGTGGGCAGGGCTGGTGCAGTTAGCCCATTGCAGACACACCGTGACATTTGTCAGATAAGTTGGTTATACGAGTTCTGCACAAAATAAGCTATTCAGAAGGAAGCAGGGCTTCTTGGGTAGGAGTCAGGGGCTGAGTGGTCAGACACATATGTCAAGGGGCTCTCAACCCTGGGAAGAGCTGTGGCTACAGGTGATGAGGCCTGAGCTCCAGGGTCCCCTGCTCTACAAGACACCCGGAGCAGCATCTTTACTGCGATGGGTCACTGTCGCTTAAGGTAACCGAGGAGGGGGCATGGAAGACACATCTCTAGGTGTGAACTAAGGTGGCAAGCCTCATCTGAATTGGGGTACCATTCCTTGGGCTGTAATCCAGATGGACCAAAAAAGAGAGGTGGGAGAGAAAACCTGTGGAGTTCCAGCATCACTCTTTCCCTGCTTGTGCTGTCCACAGTGAAAATCTCTCTCCTGTGATGCCTCCTGCACCATGAGGGGCTGAGTTATGCCTTCTGCACCATGAGGGGCTGAGTGATGCCTTCTGCACCATGAAATTGAATATACAGGAGCACTGATTGATGACCAAAAGACAGATGATGGGCTTTGAGCAATGCTGTGGAATAATCCTTCCACACATTGTGAAAGTCCCACTCTAGTGGGAAGACAGAACCTGACTTTCTGCAGCTCCTTGTGACCTCTTCATGATGCTGAGTCTTTCTACTTTTATTTTAGTTTTTCTTATGGTTGTTTTGTAACTTCAAGTTAAAAAAATAAAACAACAACAACAACAAAACCCAACCCCTATGCCTCCTCTATTCTTCCTCCATCAACACAAATGTTCAGTTTGTAAGATGCATACATGAAGATTTCTATCTTGTCTTCCATATCCTGCTTTCTGTCAGCTGCAACTTTACAAGGCTGTTAACATTTACATTATGTCCTACAACCACAAACAAATTTGTTCAGGTGGATTCCCAAAGTTTAAAATGAAAAGGCTGTGTTTACGCACTGTGTAAATAGTGTTCACCAAGGGCCAAGTAGAATATGAGAACCATTTCCTTCTCTGTGGTACAAGAATGTAAGGTGACTCCTGGGCCACTCAAACTAGGGCAACATCAACCGGATTATACAACGATGTCAATTCCCTAAAATCCAGCTAATTTATTTGCTCACGCATACTTAGCAAGTGCCAGCTCCTGAGTGCTGTGAAGATGGTGGGGATATGGGAGTAAGTGGAATTGTTCCAAACCCTCGCCCTGAGAGTTCACAGTTCATTGAGGAAAGACAGGAAGAAACCCAACGAAATGTTCAAGGTGGTGGTGCACATGGTAAAGAAAGGAGAAAACAGGGAAACAGACGGTATCTCAAGATGGCAACACAACCAGAAATGTCTTGTCGAGGAGAGCACTGTTGGCATACAAAAGAGCTCCACAATAGCCTGGAATGGAGTATAACAAAGGCTTATTTATCTGGGGATAAACTCACAGAAAGAGTAGTGATTTACAGTCCTCTGTGAGCGCTGGGAGCTGGAACCAAATCCAGCAGCCAAGAGACCCACACACACTTCTCATCTGCATATACAGTACATGAGACCATGCCCAAAGTGGGCTAAAGGAGTTCCATAGTACCTCCCCCTTTTGTCTAAATAAGAGAGTTCTAAGCCTAATACAAAACTATATACAATAAGAACAAATATCAAGTACTGTCCAGGGCAAAGAAGAGACAAAAACACACATAAAAATTAGAATTACAACCAGCTTGAACATCAAACAAGAAACATATGCTAAATGTTTCAATAGTTATCCTATCCTGAGGAGTCTAAGTCTTATATTAAAAATGACTTAGCTAAGTCATGAAGGAAAATAACTATAACTGTCTAGTCTTCAACCCCATCAAAGATCTGGGAAGGGAAGTAATATTACTTGAGTAAACAGGAAGTACAATCAACCAACTTTCAAAAGGTACAAGAAATGACAGAGACAACTAGCTATGTGTGCAATCACCCAAAGTCTCATTTGCAATGTTGAGACAACCAGCTTTGGCTAAGGCCTAGAGTAACTGCCAGACCATTTTCAGAGACAGGAAAATTTTAAAAACCATCTTACCCTGTCTTGGCAAGGTTTGGCAGCTTTTTTTTTGCTTTTATCCTACTTGTCCAGTCTAGACACCATGCATTTTGTCACTAGTCAAGGCAAGGGCAGTTTTTTGCCCAGAGGTTAGTTTTGCCAAGAAGAAAATAAGCTCCAAGTGAAGTGTCTTCAGTGCCCAACATTCTCTTGGGAGTAGATTGGTGCTGCCAGGAGCAATCATATATCAATCTGTTGATTTCATTGGTTAAGCAATAAAGAAACTGCTTGGCCCTGTGGGTGGAGTAAACAGAACAAAATGCTGGGAGGAAGAGGAAGTGGGGTTAGTCTCGACAGCTCTCCTCTCTGGAGCAGATGCCTGAGAGAGATGCCATACCCTGCTCCCGGGATGAAGCTCCGACCCAGGATGGACATAGGCTAGAATCTTCCTGGTAAGCGCACCTAGGGGTGCTACACACAGATGGTTAGAAATGGGCTAAATTAATGTGTAAGAATTAGCCTAGAAGAGAATGGGCCAAGCAGTGTTTAAATGAATACAGTATGTGTGTTGTTATTTCGGGGCATAAGCTAGCCGAGCAGGCGGCTGGGGTGCTGGGAATGCAGCCCCTCCGCTCTTACTACTACAGATTGGTGCCCAGACGTGTGGACAACTGAACCCACTGAAAGCCTGAGAAAGCTTGGGAAAGAGTAAAGCGTGTTTTCTTGATAGTGACAATTTCTTGGGTCTACTCTGCTTGCTAGAGGCAAGCAAGCGCCTCATCTAAGAGAGGCTTCCTGACTCAGCTTTAGCTGCAAAACCCTGCAGCTCATTAAGAGGTCCTGCCACGAAACACTTAAACAGTGTTGACGAAAAGCTGAACGCATGCTTTTCGGTTTTCAGCCGTAGCAGGAAAAAAGCTGCGCCGTTTAAAAATGCCAGCTTTCTGGGCTGTCCTGCCAGGGCAAACTCTGACTCTTTTACACAGGCAGTTCGTGCGGTTTGCAAGCACAGGCTGCTTAAGCTCGCCTGCTGACAGGGACATTGAAACACTTTAGGCTTGTGGCACTGAATACGGCTCTGGCCGGTACCTCAGCCACAAGGCTGGAATGACAGAAAGCTAAGGAATGGGCTATGTCTAGCCGGCAAAGCCACTCCTTTAATCCTACTGATATTGCTTGGTAAATTAAAGACTCATGTGGTCAGAAAAAGAGAGATATACAGTAAAGAGAGATTCAAAGACAAAGAAAATTTCTAAATGGTTTACTGTGTGTTAAAAATATGTGCAAGCTAAAAGTTGAAGTTCTTAAAGTAAGAAAAAAAAAGGAAGAGAGTTGTTGTGTGTGGTACACACCTTTAATCCCAACACTTGGTAGGCAGAGGGAGATAGACCTCTGTGACTTCAGGGTGTGGTAGCACATGCCTTTAATCCCAGTGCCTGGGAGGCAGAGACAGGCAGATCTCTGAGAGTTCAAGGACAGCCTGGTCTACAGAGTTACTTCAGGTCAAAGATATAGAGAACCTATCTCAAAAAGCAAAAAGTTAAAAGTAAAAATAAACAAAATAGAGGTTAAAATAAAACGAACAAAGATGGAAAATACACAGAGAATCTTGATACTGTATGCTATTATGCTCTCTTTGAATTGTTTGAAAGCTGAGGAAGGAGCAACAGCTGCTAAAAGATATTTATTTATAAATGCTGCTGAACTAATCCAACATAGATATTTTGATGCCTTGACTTTGAAATTTGGATCTAAGGACATGATGCTTTGGAAAGGAGTTTCTTATTTTGTTTTCACAGAGGATGAGATGCTGTTCATTTCTTCTATTCTGATTTGGTATGATGGACCACACCCTCCTGAAGGGTTGCAGTGAACATCTTCAGAAAATTTGCTTCGCTCAACTGCCAACTGAGATGAAACTAGCACACAGGTTATACCATGAAAGACCTAATTAATGACGCCCCCATTCAGCAGGAAGCAGTTTGGAGAGAAAAAACTGCGCCCATGTTCCCAAATATGGTTTATAAACGTCCTTTTACATTTAAAGGGGGATATGATATAGATATGAATAATTTACATTAGTATAGATTTTGCTTTATTGATAGAGATTTAAAGTCAATTTTGTTATATATATTAGTGTTTCTGATTTTGATTAAGGTATTGTGATTGTGTAGTTCATTTAAATATGTACTGTATAATTAAGAAATATAGGCTGTTAATGGTTAATCATCGATAATAGTAAAGCTTGTAGTCATGTTAGATTTTCTAGATATATAGAGATATATTTTAGATAGACATTCTTCATGTCTTTCAAAGATTACAGAATAGGACATTTAATGTTTTAATAACTGAGGACTTTTCATGACAATGAGACACTCTGCTCCTGGCAGCACCAATGTACTTCAAGAGGAAGATGGGCATCGAAGAGGCACCTTATGGAGTTTGATAGCCATTTGGGCAAGAAACTGCTCTTGCCTGGACTATTGCATAAACTGGACACAGAGAACCCGCAGAGAGAGTACTACTGAACTTGCCTAAGATGAGATGATCTTTCGGGGTTCCTGATTCATGTTGAAAGAGTCTGCGAGACATTCTGCAGGACACAACAGATAGTGACTGAACTGACTTTGAATTTTCCTGCTTTATGGAAATGTCTGCTGGATACCATGGGCCTGAAGGCTGAAGATGGATGCCCCAACGGTACAAAAGAACTTTGGATGACTGTCCAGGCAGCAAGATGTCTCTGTCATTTCTAGAGTTTGAAAGTTGCTTATTTCTTGTTTGCTTAGGTAATATTTTATCTTTCTGGAGTCTTTGGAGTTGAAGAATAGTTAGTTATAGTTATAGTTTTCCTTAGTTATGATACAGATAAAATAGATATAAATATTGTAATTTTTACTTGATAACTGTTTTGTTATATGTAATTTTGCTATGTTAAAGTTAAAGCCTTCTTTTTTGTTTAAACAGAAAAAGGGGAAGTGATGTGGGAGTGTCATATATCAATCTGTTGATTTCATTGGTTAAGCAATAAAGAAACTGCTTGGCCCTGTGGGTGGAGTAAACAGAACAAAATGCTGGGAGGAAGAGGAAGTGGGGTCAGTCTCGACAGCTCTCCTTTCTGGAGCAGACGCCTGAGAGAGACGCCATGCCCTGCTCCCGGGATGAAGCTCTGACCCAGGATGGACATAGGCTAGAATCTTCCTGGTAAGTGCACCTTGGGGTGCTACACACAGATGGTTAGAAATGGGCTAAATTAATATGTGAGAATTAGCCTAGAAGAGAATGGGCCAAGCAGTGTTTAAATGAATACAGTTTGTGTGTTGTTATTTCGGGGCATAAGCTAGCCAAGCAGGCGGCTGGGGTGCTGGGAATGTAGCCCCGCCGCCCTTACTACTACAGTCAACAGAATCCAAAGTTATTTAAGTACTAGATTTTACAGTTCTTTGAAGTGTTTCAGGATTATCTAAGTGAAATATAACTTGTGTCTAGAAAACCCGACTAACATGACTACAAGTTTGACTATTATAAATGAATATCTATTAATGTGTAATTTTAAATTATACATTACATTAGAAAATGAGCTGCAAAACACAATACCTTGAACAAGAGCAAAAATACATATACACAGTGTAACAAATTCGACCTCAAATTTGTATCAATAGATCCAAGATTCATACCAATGTAAAGTATTCATTTCTATATCATATCTACCTTATTTCCATTAACTATTTATAACTAACCCCTTTAAAATAAAAATAAACATTTATAAACAATTATTTTGGGAGTGGGGCATAGTTTTCTCCAAACTGCTCCCTGCTGTTTGTTGGGGGAAGTACTTTTAGGGTTCATAGGGACCTTTTGAGGGTCTTGTTCCATTAAATCACATTAGCCTGGCAGGAATTCACAAGTTTTCTCATTTTCTGTAGAAACAATAATAGAACCTCTTTTCCAAAGCAACATATCCTTAGATCCAAATTTTGAAGATAAGATATCTTTATGTTTATTTAACTTAGCAGCCCCCAGAATCAAATGTCTCTTTGTAGTAAATAAATTAAAAGAAAACACAATAATATACATAGTCTAGAGTCTCTGTGTATATTCCATCTTATGTAACTTATTTTTCTTAACTTATTCTATGACTGTCATTACTCTTTGATATTACTGTTACTGTTTCTTTAAAGACTTTGTTTTATTTTTTAAACTATTTTTTTCTGTCTATACGTTTTTCTTTTCTCTTCCAAGTCTACGTACATTTTTTAAACATACTGTGACCCATTAAGAGGTTTATTTTTGTCTGAATATGTCTTTATTGCTTACCTGTAATTGTTTTCTGACCAGGAGCACCTTTTCTTTTAAATGCTAAGCAGGCATGGCTAGGATCAACTCTGGCACTGCCTGTTTGCTCCGCCCAGTCCAACAAGACAGAGGTATGTTCACAGCCTCTGTGAGCCATGCTCACTGCCCCAGCTCAAGGGACACAGTTGGTCTATGTCACCATTAAACAATTTTGTAACATGCTACTCACAAACCCCAAATGCCTCATATCAGGACCTCCTGAAAGAACCAGAGTCATTTGTATGAACCAGCAAGCCTTACCAGGAAGCTGTTTATTAAAGAGGCATGTAGTTTTTGCTGCTAATGCTGAGTCAGGAAGCCTTCTCTTAAAGGAATCATTCCTATGCTTGCCTCTAGCAAGCAGAGCCTATCTGGATAAAAAATGCAACTACCAAGAATCTGTGCTTGGCTCCCATTTTTGGGAAGCCCTCTTTTTTTCTTAAGCTTTTTTTTTTTTTTTGGTCTTTTGGAATCCATGCCCCAGACAGTAGGCACCAAATTGTTAGCATACTAAAGAGTTCCACAATAGGCCAGAATAGAGTTTATTTGTCTAGAGATAAACTCACAGAAAGAATAGTGATCCACAGTCCTCTGTGGCACTGGGAACTGGAATCAAATCCAGCAGCCAAGAGACCCACGCATGCTTTTTGTCTGCATTTATAGTACATGAGACCATGCCCAAAGTAGGCTGGTATCTTAAAGGCTATTGGCTTAAGTTCCCACAAAAGAGAAAAGAAGAATAAACATCACAGTGTAGGGGAGAACCCCAGCCTAGGTGGTGGGAGAGGGAACTTTGCAGAAAAAATAAAGTGTCTTTTCTATTTCTATGATAGACTATCTTGACAAAAGGCAAACTGGGGAGGAGGGCTCATTTCTGTGTGTAGTTTCAGAGACTCAGAGTCCATCCTAGTAGGGAAGCACAGCTACAGGCAAGGCAGAAAGGAATTGGTTGATCACCTTTCACCCAGATTCAGGAAAACAGTGAGTTGGAACAAGAAGTGGGGTCAGGTTCTCACAGCTCATAGCCCACTCCCAAAGACATCCTTGCTCCTGCATGACTCCACCTCCTAGAGGTTCCCTAA
This sequence comes from Microtus oregoni, assembly GCF_018167655.1. Classification (NCBI taxonomy): domain Eukaryota; kingdom Metazoa; phylum Chordata; class Mammalia; order Rodentia; family Cricetidae; genus Microtus; species Microtus oregoni. The sequence goes on from NW_024543875.1 coordinate 4,538,705, forward strand.
CCTTCCCAAACAGTGCCTCCAGCTAGGGAGCAAGTGTTTGAGCACATGAGCCAATGGGGAATGCTTCCTATTCAAAGCACAACAGGAAATTAGTGGATGTTGAGGAGGATGTCAGGCCTGGTGGACAAGACACTGCTCACATCCTTCTGACTCAGCCCCCAAGTGCTATATTTACAAAGCATTGAGAATGCAATAATAAGTCTACTTACATCTATTTTTCCTTCCCAACTCGTTAAAAAGAAAATTTTCATGCCATTAAACGCATCAAAGTATTAGACTGGGATTCTCACAGAACATTTATAGTGTTTTGATAACTGGAGGTCATTAGAAATCAGTTTAGGGAAAGGGTGTCACTTCTGTTAATAAAAAGTTTTACACATAAGCGTGGTGGTTTAATCGACCTTTCCCTGTTCTGATCACTGTTCAAGCCCACCAGAAACACTAGCAGACGGTCTCTACAGCTATTTACTTTGTAAAAGGAAGTTATTGCTGTCTAAAAATATGCAAAATACTTTAGAGGGTAATTGCAAGACATTCAGGATTCGAGAAATTTACTTGCATGACTTTTAATGGCAAAATATACTATCTTCCACTGGGTGCAAGTGTATTGTGTTAGTGGTGTTAATTGTTCAAACAGCCCTAAATGACTTTAAAAAACCTGGCAAACACTTGTCTAATACCTCTCAGCAGATGGACAAATTTCTAATTAAATCTAAATTTATTCCTTTTGTCCCACTTCCTATAAGAAGAGAAACTTAGTGCACTTTGACTTTGGGGTGAACCTGCCACTCACAGTGGTTTGTTTCCTGTTGAAGCATCCACTTAAGGAATATTGCAAAATTCCTAATCAGATTGGAGATTAAACTCATTGGGAACTTTTGTTTCATATCTTACACTCACAAAATTTACTCATTTTATTTGTACATTTTTATTTTTCATCTCTGGAATCAAAAACCTGACAGAATAAATCAAGGAGGAAAAGGTGTCTCTTGTGGAGTATTTGTTTGCACTCTGAGGATGTGGCTTTGCCAAGGTGTCTTCTAATTGGTTTAATAAAGAGTTGAATGGTCAGTAGCTGGGTAGGAAGACGTTAGGCGGGAGTTCTGGGGGCAGAGAGGATTTTGGGAAGAAGAAAGTCAGAGTCGCCAGCCAGCTCCATGTCTCCTTCAGCAGCAACATGGCATCTCCTTGACTCTGCCTACTCTCACCTTCTCTATCTGCTTGGAATTCCCACCTTGCTCTATTCTGCTAAACTACTGGCCGAAGCAACTTTATTCATTAACCAATAAAAGCAACACATAAACAGAAGGACTTCCCACATTAATCTCAAACCAGGAGCTGGCCAGGCTTTAACTTTTAAGGCTTATACCTGGTGCCTAAATCTATGTCCAAAGGTTCTACAACCTCAGAAAACAGCACAACCCATCAGGTCACTTATGTTTGAATGCATGAGTCAGTGGGAGGCATTTCCATCCAGACCACAATTAGCTGCTTCTTTAAATATTTTTTTTATTTCAAAATCTTGTCAGTAACAAAATTTATTGACCTAATGTCCTTACTGTTTATGTGGGTTATTATTTTTTATTTTAAACTGTATTTGTTTACTTGTGTGTGTATTTGTGTGTGGGTGTGTGCATGTGTATGTGTGTGTGTGTCTGTGCTTATGGGAGCCAGAACATCCCATGAGAGTCAGTTCTCCCCTTTTGCAGTATGGGCTCGACGCTTTGAACTCAGGTGCCAGGCTTGGTGGCGAGTATCTTTCCCCACTGAACCATTTCACTGGCCCTGGACCACTCTTCATTACATCCTTGTCCTTCCTTCTGAGTTGACTTTATTTCTTGCTGCAGGCAGGGACAGGCTTGTGTCATGTGAGTTTTTCTCGTTTTGAGAGTGTCATTGTTGCACTCTTGCTGTTGGCTCATTGTTTGTCTAGAATCTGAGCTGTAGCTAATATGCATGTCTCCCCATCACATGGGGACAGGATCAAAACCCACTGCCATCCTGATCATTTCTCCTTTCTAGATAATTTCAGTTCTCTCATTGGTACCTTTAAAGATTCTGTGTTTATTCTTCCTGCCATTTATTCCTCCCCCATGAGTTAAGGTTTGTATTTGTTGTTACCATAGCATCAAGGCTTTCCATCAGAGGAACATCAATCTTAAATCTTGACAAATTGTTCCTATTCCTTTAAATAATGGCTTTTCTTTTGCTGTGTCTATCTTTTGAAAGTGTGAGACTCTCAATGTACTGTTCACATCTCTTAGTTTTTGTTTTTTATCTTTTTTTCTAATTCCTGCACGCCCTTGGTAAATTTCTCAAGGGCTGCCTCCAGCTCACTAATGCCTCCGTCATCTGTTTCAGTTGTGTGTACTTTATCCACAGGATTTCCATTTTAGCAACTATTTTTCCTTTCATATATATCTGACTTATCTCTTCTTATTTTTGTGTGCATGTTTGAACTTACTCGCTTTTAAAATGAACTTCTTGCTCATCCTGGGAGACTGACTGCGTTCCTGGCTCTAGTCCTCCTCTTTCCTCTCCCTTCAGTCACTCTCTCTGAGGACGTGGAGGCTTCTTCCCTATCCCATCATTCTGGCTTGGCGTTGTGGCTTTATTGGGTCACATGGAAGCAATTGAGAGCCAAGAGGTTATAGAGTTTCAGGAGCCAATGTGGACACGGACGAAAATCATCAGAGTCAGCTTGTCCAGATTCATGAGCAACGGAAGCTTACCGCACGTAGGCTGTGCATGTTTCCGTTGTTGCTAGAAAGCAGCATCATGCAACCAGTGATTCATTAGGCTCTATTTTTGGTTGGCATCTCTCTCTTTAACTTTTTGAATCTTATGTATCTATCTCTCTCCCTCCCTCTCTCTCTGTCTCTCTGACTTTTATATGTGTGTGTCTCTCTTTAAAACTATTTAATTTTTTCATTGCTATCTGTTCTTTAATGAAGGTATAATTAGCTTCTTCAAGTTCTCACTGCCTTGACTTACACACAATAACGGACTGTAACCTAGTCAACTACACCCTCTCTTTTTTAGGCTGCCCTCTGGGGTGTTTTGTCATAACACCAAGCAATAAAACCAAGAAAGCTTCTTTTGAGAGATTTTTTCCGCTTCTGGACTATGGTCCCCAGCCAGGCCATATACAGGAACATCTGTTTCTTCTCATTTGGACATTGTAGATCTAGCCTCCGAGCCAGGAAGAGATCTGGCCTACTTCCGGCCAGGTACTTTCTCTGCGTCCTCTCGCCATGGCCGACATGAAGGACATAAGTGAGTTTTATCAGTCGCTGTTAGTGCTCAGTGGAACCCTATCCTAGTTCTCAAAGTAGGGTGGCTTCCACCGCATTCCACACACTCTGGAGCCACTTCAGGCACCTGAGAAGGGAACTACCTCCTGGTAAGTAGGAAGGAAATCTCAGAAGAATTCAAAATACATTGAACTAAGTGAACAAGAAAATACAACACACAGACTATGTCAAACACAGTAAATCATGCTGAGAGAGAGAGAGAGATTTACAACACCAAATTCATATACAAGAAAAGCAGAAAAGTATCAAATCAATTCTCAAAGCCCTCATCTCAGGAACCTGGAAAACAGTGAAATAAATCCAAAGCAAGCAAGAAAGAGGGAAATAGGTCTAAGAGCAGAAATATATAATGTGGAAACCAGAAAAACAGTAGAGAAAAAGAATGAAATAAAAACCAGTTTTCTTTGAATAGATCAATCAAATTGATAAAAAGAGAAAAAATATTGACATCAAGAATAAGATGGGGTCCTACAAAGCTCACGGGAGTGCAAAGGATGGGCGAAGATGTCCACAAGCAAGTCTACAATTATAAATGTAGCAACTATTAGAAAACACAAATTATCACAACATACCGACATGTGATGCATGTGATCCCTGTGGCTACTATGGAAAATTGATTCCTAGTTTAACTTTTTCTGCATCAAGTATCTAATATCAGATGGCTTCTCGGGATTTTTTTTTATCATAATTTCAAAGAAAAAATAGCGCCACTTCTCTCTAATCTACCTTAGGAAATAGAAGAGGGGCTTTGTGAAGACAGTATTACACTGATGCCCACACTCTACATAAAAATCACATCAGAGCAGCATCCTTTGTGAAAGTAGATGTTAGAAGCGTTAAGTAGAATCCAGCCCCATGAGAATTATGCCCATGATCAAGTTCCATGTCTATGAGGCTGACTCGGTGTTCAAAAATCAATTAATGTAATTTGCCACTTGAACAAACTAGAAAAGAAGAACATACTCATAGCAATCAATGCAGAAGCAGCTTTGACAAAATCCAACACCCACTGATGAGAGAGAGAAAAAAAACACATCTCAGAGAAAGAAGAGCAAATAGCAACTCCTCAGCCTGCAAAAGGTGCCTTTAAGGAACCAGGAGCCAATGTTATGCTTAATAGTAAAGGAATGGATGCCTTCTTGCCAAGCTTGAGGCAAGGTAAGAATGTCTCCCCATTTTCAGATTATACAATCAAATCATATTGAAGCTATAAAAAAATTCTAGAAGTGATAAATGGGTTAGCTAGGTGGTACTATCCAAGATGAACATACAAAATCAGCTATATTTCTTTTTAAAGCGTTGTAAATAGGACACAATTTTAACCTATCCAAGACGAACATACAAAATCAGCTATATTTCTTTTTAAAGCATTGTAAATAGGACACAATTTTAACCATGCATCCAAATGTAGTACTTAAAACAGAAATATAAAAATATATATTTGTATTTATGTGAAATTCTGTGAAAGAATCAAATAATATATAAACCAAGGTACCATGCACCCCCCGTCTGCGCTCTATGCACTAGAACCCAGTTCGCGAGCTTCGGGCAAGGGGCTGGAGGTTGAGGAAACATACACAGAGACAGACTGACACACAGACCTTCAAACACTGGTACCAAAAAGCCCCCCTTTAATAGCATCTCAGAGGCCTAAGTACCCTGCAGTCAATGGCCAACAGGTGAAAATCCCATCCTCTGATCCTCTAGGCAAAGCACAGCTTTTAGTCACTTCAATTAGAAGGCGCTAGACAGGGAAGAGCAGCTGAAAGCCAGGACTCAATTAGTCCCAACAGAAGGAAAATACCACATTTGCGAACCAAAACATTTTACATTGTAAAAATGCCTCCCCACCCATGTATATTATAATTTAACAAAACTCCTTACAAAACCCCCAGAAGAATTTTTGTGAATATTTATTACATTGTTGTGACATTAGCATTGAACTGCAAAGAAACTATAAGATTGATTTATTTATTTGAGGAGAAAAATAAAATTGGAAGGATCAGTCCACCCAATCACAAAACTGCTGTAACTACAGTAATTAAGGCTTCATGACATTAGCAGAGGGGAGGAAGCATAGATCAGGGAACAGAACAGACAATCTAGAAACAGACACCACACAAACACAAACAGTTGATTTTTTTTTTTAAAAGACACAAAAGCAATTCAATGAAGGAAAGACAAATATGTCAAAAAGGGGCCTTTCACCTAAAGATCAAAACTTACAAAAAAAGTTATGCATGCGAAACAGAGTATTTGAATATAAAATTCTGAAAGTCTTAGAAAAAAATCGTGAAGTTATTTGCACTTTTAGAGCCATCCAATAAGTTCTTAGATACTAAACCAGCAGTGCACGTCATAAAAGAAAACTGGATGAACTTTATAAAGAAATGAAAAGCTGCTTCTGTGATAGATTGTATCAAGAAAACGGAAAATCAATTTGGGGTTTGAGAGATTTACAAACCACATACGGAAGGGACTAGTAGATAGAATACATAAAGAACGTTCAAAGCCTAACTGTAAAGAATCCAATTGAAAAGAAGATAAAAGAGAGACGTTCACCTAAGAGGGACATACAGGTAGCAAATAAAATAAAAATATATCTGCAACATCAGTAGTCACAACACCAATAAAGATTAACCCCTATGAGTTGTTGTAAATCCACGGGAATGGTTAAAGCAAAACCAGATGGCAGCATGGAATACCGAAGGACACGGATAAACTGGATCGCTCAGACTGGCTGGCAGAAACGAGAACTGGTACAGGAACTTCAAAGAGGAGCCTGAGAGTTTCTTTAAAAAATAATCCTGTGTCTACGATTTGACCCAATAATGTCACTTCTAGGCACTGATTCCACAGAAAACCTTCCACACACACATACACTTCTAGGCACTGATTCCACACACACTTACACACAAACTTACACACTTACACGCACACATACACTCCTTGCACTTTTGATTGCCATTTCCTGAGCTGTAAACAAGGCAGAAACCCTTCACCGAAGAGCAGCTAAGCAAGGAGTATGCAGCCTTGCCATGGAGCCCCGCCAAGTGATGGGATGGAAAGACTTGCCACCAATGCCACCGGCAGCTTGTACTCTAGCTCTTTCTGTTGCTGTGACAGACACCAATGCCAACACAAACTTATGGAAAAAAGGTTTATATGGTTTGCAGCCCAGAGGGGTTAGGGTCTGTTATGACAAGGAGACATCACATCAAGTGGCAGGCATGATGGCAGCAGCAGGATACAAAAGAGGTGTGAAGCTCAACCCCTCCATGCCAGGCTCCAGGGATGTACTTCCTCTGGCAACACCAAAACTCCTAAGTATCTGCACACAGTACCTAGACTAGGGGCCAAGTGTTCACATGCGGGAGCCAGCCAATAGCAGACATCTTCAACCCTTCCAGCTTTGCGAGAGCTCCATGACTTTTGGACGCAATAAAGCCCATTGAGAAGGTTATATGCTGTGCGATTCCATTCACACAACTTCATTGAAATGATGACAGAGATCAGGGGTTTGCAGGAATTCACGATGGGGTGGGAGAGGAGGTGGCAGGCGGGGTATTTGCATGCCAATATTATATGAAAACCCAGGTATTTTGTATTGCTGGGTTTAGTGCAGGATGGGCACAATGCGAGCTCACAATAGCCTTTGCTCAGATGCAAATAAACACTTTGGCTAAATTCAGTGCTAAATCAAATCATTGCCTTTATAAGGAGGCTGCATAACAGGAACGCTGACCTAGCAGGGGCCAGGAGGAAAATGTTGGTGCTCTAAGTAAATTGTTGATAAATAGTCTACTATCTTCCACATAATGTCCATGGAACAAACACTCTAGAATACAAAAGACTAGAAATATTATTCTATTAACAATCACATGGATCCTCTCCTACACGACCTATAGAAGTCATGGAATAAAAAAATGAATTAAGCATTGAGAGAGAGACTGGAGAGATCACTCAACGGATAAGAGCATTTGCTGTTCTTCCAGAGGACCCAAGTTTTGTTTTTAGCACCCATGGTGGATAGTTCACAATAACCTGTAACTCTAGCTCCAAGACCCCCAAGGGTCTCTTTTATATACAAAGGACAAGCGCGCGCACGCGCGCACACACACACACACACGCACACGCACACACGCACACATGTGTGTGTGGACTGGGTGCTCTCTGTACATGGCTTTCCTATTAGACAATAATTTTTTGGTCTACTTGCTCTTCCCTGTTTAATACACCCACCTTAATACACCCACAAAATTGCCCTTCTCTTTGTCTATCTTTAATTTTTCTTAGTGTGAGCTTGTGTGTGTGTATTCATGTTTGTGTGTAGGGGTCATGTACACTTATGTCTGTAGGTGCATATTGGTCAAAGATCAGATTCGGGTGTGTTCCTCACATGCCATACACCTTGACTTTTTGAGAGGAAGTCTTTCATTGACTAGAAACTTGGCTTTTAGATGAGCTGGTTGGCCAAGGAGCTCCAGGGATCCTCCTATCTCTCCCCCACAAGCTCTAGAATTACAGATGCCTGCAGAGGCCAGTGAGCACCATGTGTCCCTGTCTGCCTATGTCCATCTTGTTTTTAGACGGAAACACCATTTTGTTGAAGATGGCTGACCAGTGAGTTCCTGGAACCTGCCTGTCTCTGTCTCCTAGTGCTGGGATTATAGGCACTTGTGGCCACGCCCACTGTTTACCCCAGTGCTGGGTCAAAATCAGGTCCATTATTTACCCAGTAAGTAATTTCACATTGTTCGCCATCTTCCGAGCCCACGTATGGCTTTCCTTTTGTGAGTTCCGATGTCTCTGAGCTCATCAGGTTCTCATGCGTGTTTGACAAACGCTTTACCAGCTGAGCCTTTCCTCAAGCCCTCATTTTTGTCTTTTGAACACACAAGAACCGCTTTTCACAGAGAACCCATGAAGACTGTATGGCCTGCCAGGGCTTTGCATTGATTTCTCAGTCACTGTCTCTCTATACTGAACATCTGGTCACAACTGACATCAAAATACCCAATCAACTTGTTTAAAAAAAAACCCTCTTGGTTCCTAGTGGCCCTTATAGGGGACACTCCCTAATACATTGTCCTTTGCTTCTTCTCTTCTTTTCCTTTCTCTTCCTCTCCCCACTTCCCTGCTTCCTCTTCCCTTTCCCCGGGAGACATAGATTTCTTTGTGGTTGGGGTGAGTGATTGAATTTTACCTGTGCTAAATTATAGTCGCGCGTTCTCGTAATTGCAGAGGGCCACGCGGAGGAACAGAGCCTTGCGTGCTGTTGTGCTGGGATTTCCCAGATGTATAATTTCAAATTGCTATGGAAAAAAAAAAAGGCTTGCAATGCATTAATAATAGCGTAAAATGTAACTTGCTCGGCTGAGGGTGAGCACTGGCTTTATTTTCTTAGCTGCAGAACAAGCTATGGACCTCGGGTGACTCGCATTTATTGTTAGAATGGGTTTTCTATTGCATACCTTCCGAAACACAAAATAAGAAGAGATTTATAACAAATCCCGTCCTCCTTTGCAGCGCTCTGCGCCACACACCTGGAGATCACATGTAAAATGTTAAAGCATACAGTTGTTTTTACTCCCCCCCCTTTATAGTCAGCAGCTTAAAAAAAAAACAGGGTTTTTCTGTGTAATTCAAAAGCACCCATCCACATCCAGAGGAGGAAGCAGGTCATCGGGGCTATTTCTTTTATATGGTGTCATTATTCTCCACCTAGCCGCTGACAAACAGCATGCTCATGACTTCAAAAATAAATAAATAAATAAATAAATAAATAACAAAGTAAAACCTGCGGGAAGCTGTGTTTTTTTCTTAGTATCAGAAGGTAGAGCACAGTAAAGCTCAGGGTGGGTCAGAAGTGTGTGAGCGTATGCATGGGTGTGTACAGGCAAATATGGGTTCCAATCCAGTCCAAGTGGCAGGGATGAAGCTACGCACAACTAAGTACAGTGCTCAAATCCAAGTGTGCTTTGCGTGTGGCCAGAGGCTGTGTATTATACTCTCTGTGTGTTCTTCGCTCGCTTGGTAGGTCAGGGGAAGCCGCCGCAGTTTTAACGGAGTGGACTGTAAATCGGATCCAGGGATTGGTTCAAGCAGTGTAGTTAGGAAGTGGTTCACACATGCCATCCCTTTGGCCTCTTCCAACAGTGGGAGCGGCTTGATTGTTCCTATTTCATGGAACAGTAGACACGCAGACATCAGAACTCTTGGGGTGGGGCAGATGCTGGGCACAGATCTTGGAATGCCTGATTCCAGAGTCTGGGTTCTCCCTCCTTGGTAGCCTGGTGGGCTCAGCCGCTCCATGCAGTAGTCAGGTCTGTTTGGGATCTGCCTCCATGAAATGGGCATCCCACAGGGCTTCTTGCCTTGACAGTGTGGTTGACCTGGCAGGTGGGATCTTTCTTTCCCCATTATCCTGTGTCTTGGTAGGGCAGGCAAGGCAGCAGCTGGTGGGTCTGACAGCACTTCCTGGTTTGTGCACAGGCCATGATTCATTGAAAAAAGTTGAGCAGTTCCCTGAAGAACCCCAGTGAAGGAAGGGCTCTGTCTTTCTGTTACTAGAAAGACTGTGTGGAAATGCATCTTTATTGAGCTTTGCATCCCTAAAAATAGAACCGACTCCCTAACTTCCTGACTGTGGTAACAGATCCCCAGGGAGCCTTGGTAGGTAGACTCCATGGTGTTGTGTTGAGGGTATAGGAGGTGGACTCAGCCAGCAAAAGGGAAGGATGCTCAGTTTCTCCTGGCTGGGGGAGGGGTGGATGACCACCTCCTGATAACCCTTGAAAATGGGCCTATGGCTCTTGTGGGAGGGCCACTTGTTGGTTTCCGGCTGCTCAGCTCCAAAATAATCACATAGAAACTATATTGTTTAAATCACTGCTTGGCCCATTAGCTCTAGCTTCTTATTTTCTAACTCTTACTTCTTAATTTAACCCATTTCTAGTAATCTGTATATTGCCACATGGCAGTGGCTTACTGGGTAAAGTTCCATCTGGCTCCAGCAGGGCTACATGGCTTCTCCCTTACTTCTCCTTCTTTCTCTTAGCATTCAGTTTAGTTTTCCCTGCCTACCTCTATTCCTTGCACAGGCCCAAGACAGTTTTCTTTATTCAGTAATGGTAATTACAGCATACAGAGGGGAATCCCACATCATGTGACTTGTTTCTTAATGAGATCTTGAAGGACTTGCCTGGTGCTTCTCTGCCTCAACACTCTGGTAACTTTAATCTCTTATGCTTTCTTTCCCTGTGTTCATAGTTCTTGTCTGAACTTTATTCTGGGTAGCAGGTGAAGGAGAACCAGAGAGCTGCTGAATACCCGCTGAGTTCTTGCCACTCTGCTAATCCTGGAAGGATTGTAGGCAGCCCTCTGCAAACTGATAAAATCCACCTTCTGGGATTATACCTGGCTAAGCAGGTATTCTAACTCCTTGTCTTTCTTTAGGCTTTATCTTAATGAATTCTTTAGAGAATTTCTATGGATTCTATCTAGAATGTCACCCAGAGTCTGGCAGGTTGATGGCCTGGTTCCCTACTGTTTAGAGGTGGAGCCATTGAGAACTGATAGATTCTGTCAGTCTCTGAAGTCCATACTGGGTCAATTCATTGATAAATTAATAGTTTCATGGGTTACTGAGAGGAAACTGTAGTGAGTGAGACCAGGTTAGAGGAAGTTGATCACTAGGTCATGGTTTTGAAGCTGTCTCTTTCTACCATGGGGTGGCTCGGCCAGAAACAAGTGAGCCAAGTGACCATGGACTAGAACTTCTGAAACTGTGAACCCAAAGAACTTTCCTCCCTTTCGAGTAGTTTGCCTTGGATATTTTGTCAAAGCTTCAGGGAACTGACTAGCACGGGGTCTAATGGCACAGGTGAGGTCAGTTGTCAGGAAGCTCACTCCAGCAGAGTTCGCTCCCCAGCTGAGACTGTGCTCCTGGCAGTCTGGCAGCCTTGTTGGACCTCAGAAGAGGGGACATTGTCAGCACAATGAGAGGACACTCAGCAGCTCCTGTCTTGGGATCTGAAAGGCAGCTTCCATGTGATACTTGCTCAAGGATGGCTCTTCCTTTACTGCTCCAAATAGCACCACGATCAGACGAAATATGTGCCACTCATGTTTCCCTGGTCATAGAGCTGAGCAAATTACCCTAGAGAGGACACATAAGTTCTCAAGAGACTCCCTCTGGAGGTCTCCATAAGATGCAGAGGAGATCTGTGGGTCACAGCATTTTAATAATAATTCTGACCTGATGCTCTTTCTTTGTTTCACGCATGTGCTAGAGGTTACATGGCGGACAGTATGGCATGCAGGAGCTATGATAATCTATTATGCCAACTTCTAAAAGACACAGAATGATGAAATATGATGTCATCCCCTCACCTTTAAGAAATAGTTATTTTTCATAATAGACACTGTCTTAATGTAATGAGGTTTCTATTAACTAATTTTTGATGCTTAGTAAACAAATTTCTCAGTCTCAGTTTGTAACATGATAAATATCAGCATTAACCACACGGGCAGAGTTATTGTGGTTCTCAGCAGTAAGACATAAATGGTCGATGAGACCGTAGCGCCCGAGTGCTGCATTGGTAGAAGATTCTGGAAGAAAGCTGATCACCCATGGACTGACTTCTTTTTTTTCTTCACTGGCTGAGGTGACGTCTCTGTTGTTAACCACAGGCAGAGAGACTTTTTCTCCACTGTAGATGATTTGGATGCAAAATTACTCAAGTCCAAGGCCAATGAATCCTAGGAATACTCCAAAACCCACCCTGACTTTGAAGTCTCTATCAGTGAAGTCGTTCCCAGAGGTCCTAGCCTCATACACTGCTGTTGACATGTCCTGGACAGTGGCCATGGTTCACATTATATTCAATTCTAGGGCTTCATCTTCAAGAACAACTCTGGTGACAGTATGTACTACAAGATGGCACCTGCTGTCCCCTATCTAGGGCTCTGATCACAGTCGAGTGCCCTCTCTCTGGGAGCCCTGTAGCCTAAGCTGTTGCTGAAGAGTGACTCTTTAGAACACAGGCACTGTCAAGGGGGCTCATGTGAGGCATGGTTACCAAGTTCCAGTTGAGATAAAAAGAAGAAATGAAGTTGAGCCCCAGCATCCCTCCCTCTCCACTTCCTGACCGAGGATACAGAGTGACCAGCATCTATCTGTCCCTCTCCACTTTCTGACTGAGGATGCAGAGTGACCAGCATCCCTCCCTCTCCACTTCCTGACTGTGGATGTAGAGTGACCAGCATCCCTCCCTCTCCACTTCCTGACTGCGGATGCAGAGTGACCAGCATCCCTCCCTCTCCACTTCCTGACTGCGGATACAGAGTGACCAACATCTATCTGTCCCTCTCCACTTTCTGACAGAGGATGCAGAGTGACCAGCATCCCTCCCTCTCCACTTCCTGACTGCAGATGCAGAGAGACCAGCATCCCTCCCTCTCCACATCCTGACTGTGGATGCAGAGTGACCAGCATCCCTCCCTCTCCACTTCCTGACTGTGGATGCAGAGTGACCAGCATCCCTCCCTCTCCACTTTCTGACTGCGGATGCAGAGTGACCAGCTAGCCTGGTGCTCCTGGTGCTGTGACCTCCCCACCATGGTGGACTGTAACCTCAGACTTGGACCCAAACCAAACATCGTCTCTCTTAAGCAGTGCTTGTTAGGTCTTCTGTCACCGCTGTGAGACATGAACTGATATAAAGATCGTGTTTTAAATTAAAAATTTCTTTAAAGAATAAGACAAAAGGCTTTCATCTACACAATGGATTTGGAAGTAGGGTTTTTGTTTGTGGCGGCTGGAGACTACCTTTTCATTATTTTATTACATTCTGTCATGAATTTTGTAGAGGAATAAAACTTTCCTCTCACCGTCCTTTATCCCCAAATAAAAGACCATCACCTGGCAATAACAGCAAAGACCACAATTTGTTTTTGTTCTTGATTTTTTTTTGGGGGGGGGGGTGAGACAGGGTTTCCCTGTAGCTTTGGAGCCTGTCCTGGAACTAGTTCTCGAATTCTTGCAGACCAGGCTGGCCTTGAACTCAGAAATCTGCCTGCCTCTGCCTCCCAAGAACTGAGTTTAAAGGTGTGTGCCACCACCACCCAGCTAAGACCCCCAATTTGTGATGAAGAGTTGCGGAATAAAAGTTTTACAAACCCCCAAACTGGCCGGGCCGTGGTGGCGTACGCCTTTAATCCCAGCACTCGGGAGGCAGAGGCAGGCGGATCTCTGTGAGTTCGAGACCAGCCTGGTCTACAAGAGCTAGTTCCAGGACAGGCTCCAAAACCACAGAGAAACCCTGTCTCGAAAAACCAAAAAAAAAAAAAAAAAAAAAAAAAACCAAAAAAAAAAAAACAAACCCCCAAACTGACACTATCAGAGTAGCCTTGACAAAGGAGAATCTCTCCTGTCTGTCTGTCTGTCACGTTGTGGTGCGCTGGCTGTTCCCGAGACTGGCAGCCAGGCTCCAGGCCTGAGCCGAGCGCCTCTCAGTCTCTAGTTTCTGTGATCCTCAGTCCGAGTTCATTACCTAGAAAGGCACATTAAAAATAATGAGAAAAGCACTTCAATATGCTCACAAATTATAACAGGCGGGTGCAATTCAGATGAGATAAAGTATGTATTTATTTCATGGAACAAACACGCAGACAATAAAATTTTGTTTAACAGTAAGCATATTATTCAGGGACTTGGTGATAGAATTCTAATCTTCATTACAGAAAATCACTTTCCAGGTGGCAGAACTGAGCTGATGTAATCCCTCAGGTGTCTTCACGGTGGCTTCCCTCTCCTCTAGTCATGATCTGGCTGTTCTATAAGGCTACTCACCAGTGTGGATGGGCTTCGGAACCCTGGGGGCCTGAGCCATGACCCAGGGCAGGGCAGCAGGCCTCCCTCTCTGAAACCTGTGTTAGGGCTGGCCAGGAAGACAGGCTGCTCCTGGGGCACTGAGTTCACCTCTGGGTGGTCTGTCTGTCAAGGGCTTGGTGGGGGAAGGGGACCAAGCAGAGTGTGCTTTCATGCAGGGTTCATGGTCGGGGAGCATCTTGACTCTAAGCTGCGTCCCATTCTTCCCATCTTGAACCCCGATGCCCAGAGCATGACACGTTTATGACCTTTCTAAGAAAGGAGAAGTTGGGTGCCTAGCGCTTACATGAAAGTCGAGTGCTGAGGGGATGTGGAGACAGGAAGCTCCCCAGAGCTCGCTGGCAACAAGTCCCTAATCTAATGAGCAAGCTAGAGGTTCAGTGACAGACCCTGTCTCAAAAATACGTGGAAAGCAGTAGAGGATGATATCCAATGTCAGCCTCTGTCCCCTACACATATACACGCTTCCACATACTCACTCCCCACATGCATACAAGTCTCTCTCTTTCACACACACACACACACACACACACACACACACACACACACACACAGGCACAGTTGGAGACAACTTCCCCTCACTTTCATTCCTCCTCAAGTTTTTGCATTGGAGAAAGTTGAATTGCCTGCTGTGTGTCTGTAAGGACGTGGAAGGTGAAAGGGGGAGAAAAACCATCTAAGAGTCCAAGCTGTAACCTGTTGGGCAGGCCACTTTAGAAAATCTTGGAATAAAGCGGTGAGAGGTGGTGGCTGTTTGTCTGTGCTGTCATCGAATGGGTTTGTGATGGGGCTTCCCCAGTCAGCGAAGAAGACTGGTCTAAGAAGAGACCCCCCCCACACACACACACACAGACCAGTGACGAGGAGTGTGTCAATCCTCATGGGCACAGTATCTGTTTCTAGTCACGGGGCATTACTCGTTATGGCTTTTATGAAGCAGAGCTCCTGTCACACACTGCTGGAATCCCGCCTTCCTCGGGAAGTGACTCTGGAGAGGGCCTTGACCCCAGCAACGGCTGTGGACATGTGCCTGTGGGTCAAAGCACATGCAAGGTGGCCATCTCAAGAGGGGAGCCTCGGGCTGATTGGAAAGTGAGATTGGACAGATTTCTAAGTCGATAAAAGGGCAACAGCCTCCTTTCTGTAATTATATACCTATAAAATTAATAAAGAGGTCACACAGGCAGGAGTTTAGGGCGTTTGTGCTAACATTCAGTGAAAGTCTCACGACAGTAGGTCACGGGTTGCTCAGAAGTATGCTTGTCTGTTCCTTCCCACCACAGACTTCTGGGGTGGGTTTGCTGAAGGTGCAGACCACACGGGCAATCATCACTCTCTTCAGTCTGCCTTATGCTCAGGTCCTAATTGGATTCTTAGCCATTTTACAATTTCTAACTATTGGAACATGGTGCTGAATTATCTTTCCCACCAGCATTGTGATCATGTTTGTTATGAGCTTTTCCAGGGTTCTCCAATGCAAGGGAGAAAATGTTCCTGGGTGGGAACTGTGTGGAAAATCCCAAATACTGCCTGTGGCAATTGGCAGAGTGATCTTCTGTCATCTGTAGCTCTGCACAGAGGCCACATTGCCCCTGCACTTCGTCTTCCCCATCGTGAGGAAATCTGTGTCTCCTCTCTGGTCAGCAGCACCGCAAACTGGCCGCTATCCGAACATGAGCACCCTGTGCGTGGCCCACAGCTTCATGGTGTGTGGTGGCCTTTGGGGTGTTACAGCAAGGAATGACCTAGTACAAGGCTGTGTTTGTGCCACAGCTGGTCTTCCCATTTGCTACTGGAAGAGTCCCCCGGGATTGGCGAGGCTGAGGCTGGCAGATTTCAAACCTGCATTCCTGCAGAGCTTGTGACCACATTTTGAATTTAATCCAACTTTTAAAAAGATGCCTGCAAACCGTGACTTAAGGAGTTGGAAATGATAACACGAACAGCGTTAGCTAGTCCCCCTCTCTGTGTGTATAATTTCCTGCAGGCTGGCTACCATGTTCTTCTCCTGGGAGATGTCCCCCTCACAGCTCACGCAGAGGTTTCTGGAGGCTGGCCCTTTGCCACCGACTCACTTTAGAGACCTGCACTGATTTGATCATGGAAAAGTACGTTTTCAGGAGGAAACCACTCCCCAAACAACCTTGATTTAGCAAGGAATGGTTTTCAGGTAAATAACTGAAAATGCCCTCCCCAACAGGGCAGGTATGCCCAAAGGTGCTCGGGACGAATGTAAAATGTTATCTGTCACCTTCCTGGTGCCACACGACATCCAGTTACAGTCCAACCATGAGAATTGTTTCCAGTGGTGAAGGGCAGGGCAAACACAGATTGACCTTGGGTATCAGAGAGGACCCAGAATACTGGGTCCATTGGCTGTCATTACACATCTTCATAGCCGAGAAAGTCTAGGGGTCCTGCACAGGTGTGGAAGAATGATGGGGAAAAGTTGATTTATGATTATCTCAAAAATGTGTCTTCCCAAGATGCATTCTGCTGCTCAGAGACTTCGGCTTTCAGCTCTATTAATTCTGCAGCGCTGTCTGGGCTTACCCATCTGCTTAAAGGTTAACTGTCTTCACACTTAGGAAATGGGGATTTCTGTTTGGGTTCCTACTTTGTTCGTGTTAATGCTTTATAAAACACTGAGTGTAAAAGCTGCTGAACTGGCTTTAAATCTGTACCACGAAACCTCAACCTGCCCACGATTTAGAGACAGGTTGTGTTATCAAGTTGCTACTACTTTCTGCACCTCATCCTGAAACTGGGGGAAGGAAAGTGCCAGTCACGCAGGAAGGTGACCTGGTTTGGTGAAGGTGGCAGGCTGAGTAGGTGGACGTTGGAGTTTTGGGGTTCTTGACTCTCTAACCCACATTTTCTTCACATAAAGTTTTATTCAAACAGATACCTTTCAGAATTGGGGTATAATTACCACTTTACTCTTTTATGTTCCTGCACTTTTATTTCCTCATATTAAAAGGCTCCTTCATTCTTCCTCTGTGACTGTTTGGAGCTGTGACAGCTTGCTTCATGAATCTGGTTTTCACTGGTACAGGGCGAAGCTCCTGTGACTTCGATCTCTGAGTCACGTGTTTATGTTTAATAGGGTCAACTCTGAGAAGCCACTGTTGGCATTTCTCCTGACAGAAAGCGTTTTGATGGTTTGGGATGAAAACCAGTAACCCCACAGAGGTCACAACACATGATGCATGTGTGTTGTGTGCCCTGGAGCAGTGATGGTCATGGTGCTGTCGTTGGAGATGGAGTACGGCTGTGCCCACTGTTCCCTCCCTACCTGTCTGTTAGGTGGCTACGTTTTGCCAGACCCTGGCCATGGATTAATGTAAGCCTGCTTATCCACAGAGGGCACTATGCCCTAGCACTGGTGCTCACATCCAAAGTTTTTTCTTTTGATTGTGTGATCCTGTCAGAAAGAGATCTTCAAACACTCCCTTCTGTGTGTTTGTTGTTTTATTAAACAGGTAGGTATGATGACATCAGTGTTAAGGACTTCATAAAGCATGCATAATACAGAAATCAAAATGGTTATGTTAGTGATATAGAATATTTCAAGCTATTTTATTTAGTTTCATAACATAATATTCCTCTTCCTTTATATTGCTGTCTCCAAATTCTATATGCCGATTTGCAAGTTGTCATTATTTATAATGCCTTTCAGCAATCATTAACTAATCTTTCAATTTATAATATGGACTCAGAGTGGACTCTAACAACAGGAGCTGACAATGTTTCTTCACTTCTTTTCTCTTTGTTTTTTATTTTGTGAGACACCATCTCGTATTATAGCTCAGGTTAGCCTAAAACGCTTTTTGCAGGCTTGTGTTGATCCTCCTGTCCCTAACCTACAGAAATGCTGGTTTTATAAGTACCAGCCACCAGGCTGGGATGTTTTCTGCATGTCTTTTGTGATTTCACTGATAGAGAGGGGGGTCATTATTGTGTTTTTTATGCTAAACTTTGCAATATTGTTGTTGTTATCAAGTGCTACGGTCCTTGTAATGTAAGTCTTTTCCTAAGTCACCTTTCCCCTTTATGAAGGTTAAGACAAAGAAATGGAATCTGTTAGGTGTACCCTAGTCAGCTGCAGGCAAATGCAGCCACTAGCAGACTCACCCTATGTTATAGGTGCATAGGTGGCCTTGTTGGCTGTAGGCCTTCCACTTGCAGGCTACCATTGCAGTCAAGAAACAGCATGCTTAAAATGATTCCCTGTTAGCCTGGGTGTTCTTTATGCCTCCAGACAGAGCTCCTGGCCAAAACCTGTCATCTTCTAGAGCAGGAACCTCAGATTCCCCATCTTCAACAGAGTCACAGTAATGTTCACCTCCTGACATTTGTGAGGACCAGATGAGATGCAGGATCAGGGAAAAAGTGTGCCAGGAAATATGGCTGCCGCCATTGTCCCCACTGTCCCCACACCAGTGCTGATATTACCTTACCCTTTGTGTTGGCTTTGGATCCAAACCATGGTGACAGATTAAGACCGAAACTTTAGGTATTTAATTTAGAAATTTGGTTCGGATTCACACAAGATGAAACATTTTAAGATATATTTTTATTTGAGATTGTGTGTGTCTGTGTGTCTGAGCATGTGAATCCAGTTGCCTGTGGGGCTGGAAGAGGGTGTTATTGGATCCCCTGGAGCTGGAGTTATAGTTGGCTGGAAGCTGACTGATGTGAGTCTTGGGAACTGATCTTAAATGTTCTGAAAGAGTAGTGTGAGATTTTGGGGGGCTGGGGGTTGTTTGCTTTTTAGATAGGATCTCACTATGTATTCCTGGAACTTGCTATACAGACCAGGCTGGCCTCAGATCACAGAAATTCGCCTGCTTTTGCCTCTCATGGGCTGGGTTTAAAGGTGTGCTCCATGGTGCTCAAATCAGGTATGTGTTCTTAAGCACTGAACCATCTTTCCAGATGAACTCTTTTATAAAAATTATTTATGTAATTTTTTCAGACAAGCTTTTGTGTATGGTGGGATGACTCTGAACTCACTCTGTATTCAAGGGTGACCTTGAACCCCGATCTTCCTGCATCTACCTCCGAAGACTGAGATGACAAGCCTGCTGCTCTGAGCCTGGCTCCCAAATAAATTCTTTAATTATTTAAGCAAAGGACTCACTGTGGGCTTTCCTTTTCCATCGCCTTGGTCTTTACCCATGATCCCCCAGCAGCTCCCTGACCTGTTTCATCCAGCACAATAGAACAAGGCGTGCTGAATATTATGCTCAAGATCCAGCTGTATTCCCATGGCATCTGCTTGATATTCTGCCTCCAATTTTTCATCCTTAAAACTCAGTAAGAAAATGCCAATACCGAAAAAAAAGAAGATATCTCTCCCTTTGAATAAAGTTAAAGGTAGGATAATTTTTGATTAACTGTGCTGACAACATGGAACGCTTTTCTGACTGAACTCGCCAGTTTAACTGTGGCTTCGCGGGGCGTGTAGCTGGAGGTGTGGTAATTAATAACGCGCCAGCTGAAGACTTCAGACTTCTCCAGACAACAGTGGCTGCTGATTACTTCAGTCTCTCTCTGTGTGTCTTTCTTTCTTTCTTGCTCTGTTCTTTAAAAGTTGCATCCTGCAAACGTTCTCCAGCTGTTGAGAAATTGTTTTTCATCTGGAGCCGACGATTGTTTTTAAGAGCTTAATTCAGATGCAGAAGGAGTCCCAGGGACTAGTGTGTGCATCTGCAACAATAATCATTAGCTGCTAAAACTGTGGCTACATGAGGCAAGAATTTCTAATGATGCTCTATTATTTGGGCTCCACTTTTTCTGTGCTTTCACTAGAACTGCTGAAATGCTAAAGAAATGGGGAGACCAGGAGAGGTTGGTTCTAGTAGCCCCTGATCTGATGTCTCTAGGAGGCCCCTGAAGTAACCTAAAACTCTCTTTGGTTCATCCAGAATCTGAAGGACAGACATCATCTCGAAGCACAGTTAAACAGTGACATGCTATGTCCTCCTTTGCCTTAGCATTAGGCTAGAGACAGGAGTAACACTCTGTAGATCTTTTCCCTGGTTAGCCCTTGAGGTTGCCCAGGGGACTGGGCTACCATGGTCTGGTCTAGTGGCCCTTTGAGTGGCAAGGACATAGTCAACAGGCCTGTGGGAGTCTACAGGAAAAAACTCTCATCAGACTTCAGATTTGGTGATGTCTGAATCCTGTGGTCTAATGCTCCAGTATCACACGGCTGCCTGGGAGAACTGCATAGAATTAAGACATGCAACAATACGTGTCATTGCTACAGAAACATCATTTCCTTAAGTAAAACAAAACGAGCAGCACACATGAGCATGGACAGGGTTTTAAGGAGGTTTTGTGCCATGAACTTCCTAAATAAGGAAGGATGACACAAACCGTATCTCTCCTCCCTTTGAAATGCATCTGCCTTGAGGTGCACTCTTGTTTCAGCTGAGCAAAACAACGATTCAAGGATGTATTCTGAGGTGAAGATTTCCCTTGAGAGCGACAGAGATAGCTCTGTGTTCACATGGTCTAGGATGGGGAAGACTCAGCGGACCACATAGTTTTAGTTCAGGTCACCATGAGTATCCCCCAGAGAGCAGAGTCAGTCTTGTGAATCATGAATAACACAGGAAGGGTGAGGGACGGGCTTTCTCCGGAGAAATAGACAAGATCTCTAGGGAGACGAGATCCCTAGCAGAGTCCTGCAAGCAGGCTGTGGAGCCTGTGGAGCCTGTGGAGGCTGTGGAGGCTGAGATTTGCTTGTTTTCCCTGCAGTCCTGTCTCTGCATTTGCCTGGGGAATTGCAGTAAAAGGATAAAGTGGGTAGGAGGGGGCAGAGAATACGCCGCGAGCCTTGAGTCCTCTGCTGGGGAAGGTTGTAGCAGGTCAGAAATGCGCTTCCCACACAGCCTGTCCTTCACCCACATCGCATTTTGTTTGCAGTCGCTTGGCACCCAGTTGGGCTGTGTTTCTTTGGGGAAGTCTGGAGTGAAGGACTGTGGTGAGAAACCCTTCACACTCTGCAAAGACACAAAGAGGTTTGGGGGTTGTTCCCAGTTCACACCAACCTCTTGCCTTTAGTTGTGCTGATATATGTACTTTGACTTTGTCTCTGCCAGGGTATGACACCGCAGCCCAACAGAGCCGATTGCTTGCTCTTCTCCCTGCCCAGAGTGTGAGGCTGTGACTCAAGGCTGGGGAGCTGACCCTGGGAGGGAGCCTGGTTGCTGTTTATACAGTTGCAAGCCTTCCAGGGGACAGACACCTTCCTTAGTCAATAAAAATAGCTCCAGGGGTAGGGGTGTGACATAGCTGTCACAGCGCCCTGAGGATCCCCAGCACCCCCACCCCCACTGTGGGTGTGGGGATGCACTTCTGTAACTCCAGCTCTCAGGAAATAGAGAGAGGAGAAGCAGGCATTCAAGGTCATCCTCAATTACGTGTGAAGTTTGAGGCAGGTGTGGGCTACTGAAACTCTGCTTCTAAACAAACAAGCAAACAAACGAGAAACCCACCTCGGCCCCTCCTAGCTAGTCAGATGGGCCAATGCTGCAGGCCAAAGTACTGTGTGTCTGAGAATGCAGAGTGGACAGGGCTTAGAGCTCATTCTCACATTTTTCAAAAGGCAAAAAAGTAAAACCAAAAACCCAAAAACAAGGAAAGCAAAAATCTGCCAGTTGGAAAGCAGCCTGTGGCCTGGCAGACACATGGTAACACCACAGACATTGCTATTATAGACTTCAAGCATAAGGCAAGAAATGATTCCCTGGGAGATTAATTCTAGAAGAGAAAAGTTTCTCATTTAATTTGGTTCAAGATCAAACGTCTATTATTCCTCTCCATTCTGAAAAAGATGCACCAGATTTGGGGTCCAGGATGGAAGCTGTGTGTGAGGGAAGAGAACTAATAAACCAATCGCTAGAGGGATGTACACCTTAAACGTAACACAAATAAGAGACAAAAATATCAAGCGTATGCAGGACTTCGGAATGAAGCACAATTGCTTTCCTGTTGCTGGTAACCCCATTGTTTCGGTTTCTAGAACACACACAGCCAAGAGGTGCACTGATGGGGCTTCCAACACTCAAGGGTAGCCCTCATCCTACTGATAATTATGAAAGATTTATGACCCAGGAACCGTCTATTCAAGCCCTGTGACATTACAATGGCTGCTGTGATTGGCTATGACAGGACGCAGGGACAAGAAACCTGCTGTCCAACTGGCCATGCAGTTAGTTCTTCCCACGCTGAGTGACCAAAGAGTCCCTTCCATGATTTCCCTGCAGACCCCAGGGAAGCAGCACCGGCTGGTATGTCACAGAAACACCTAGAGGTGGCATCTGCATCATCTCTGCGTCCGGAATTCTTATGCAACCCTCAAGATATTTCCATTTGCTTTTAAAATAGGAGAACTCTAAAATAAAAGACAAATAAAATAGAATGGTTCAAGTTCCTTTTAAAATCACAAGTAGGCGATGTGCTAAGATTTTCAAACCCATTTTAACCCAATTCCAGAAAGCACGGAAGATTTTTTTTTTAAGTGTGTGGAGAGTTATTTCATGGGGGAATTTGTAAACAGTCATTGGCATTTCAAAAAAGAAAGTGGATGAAATTGTGTCAAGCTTTATTTTATCCATTTTTCATGTTTATTTTTATTACTTTTCATGATATATGCATACAATATACTTTTCTACATATATGCATATAATAAAGAAGACAGACCTTTTTAAAAACTAAGCAAAACAGTGCAGCTGTGATGTGTTAGGTGTGGTGGGTGAGTTCAAAATGTGGGGATTCCCTTCCTTTCTCTCTCTCTCTCTCTCTCTCTCTCTCTCTCTCTCTCTCTCTCTCTCCCTCCCTGCCTCCCACCCCTTTTCTCTCTCTCTTTACTAGGGTCAGACCTGCTATGACCCAGATGGATGTAAGGCCTTGCAAAGGCCACCAGCAGGAGGTTGGCAGTCTTCTTCAGCCCCTCGTGGGAAATTCGGATTCCACTGTGTCTAAAACCAGCTATGCCATGTCTTCCTTCCCTTTGGATGCCTTGGGCCATGCCTGGGCTTCTTATATGACAGGAAAGTCATAATTATGGGAACCGTGAATCCTCTTAGCAGTGGCCACTCAGCCTGATGAAGGGGTTTGGGTCTCCATCATAAGACCAAGATGACCACAGAGGGGCTGAAGATGGGGAGGGGGCCTGCTGTCAAGTGTTCACAAATACTTGTCAAGGGCCATCTATCTACACACAGGATTAGGGAGAGGTGGAGGGAACTGTGTGCATCAGACACCTAGCTTTAACTGTGGTCAAATCTTGGTGGCCCCTTTCTTCTCTAGTGGACAACTGAGAAACCCCATCTCTTACTGTATCTCACGTCAGGGTATTACTATAAGGGTTCTGAAGAAAATCCAAGCATACATACCCACACCATTACACTCCTCTCTTTGGCTTGTGTGTGTGTGAGTGTGGTGTGCCTTCAAGAGTTCCCATGCCTGTGTGCGCAAGTCCACTCGGGGCCAATTGATACTGAATGCCATCCTCAGTTGCTTTCTACTTAACTTGCTGAGGCAGGCTTTCTTGCTGAGTACAGAGTGCACCGATTCAGCCAGTCTAACTAGCCAGCTGGCTCTGAAGACTGCCTCCTGGGTGCTGGGATTACAGGAGGGCGTGGGGATTTTCATCTTTACTATGCAAGGGCTTTACACACTGAGCCAACTCCTTAGCCCTCACCCATGCCTTCTTAAAGCCTCTGTTGTCCCGGTTTGTTCCGGCATACTTCGTTGTTGTGCGTTCAAATTCACATCTCAGTGAGGTCCGCACAACACACGTGGTTGCTGTACTTACTCGGTATTCACCTATAGATTTCTCCCCATTTGTCTGTCACTTATATCTTGATGCATGGAACTGTCTGTCTTGTGGCGCATGCCCGGCGTGGACCTTGCCAGTGTCCTCTTTATGCTGCCAGGTCATCCTCCCTCGGCATCTCTGGAACTAGTGCTTAGGCTTAGATCACTTTCAGCTTTGCCTTTTTCTCTTGTTCTCTTTCTTTTTTTGTCAAGAATAATTCATAGTCCAGCGACATTGGTTAAAGAAAGTTTACACTTATGAAAAAATTGAAACTATTTAAAAAAAGTGTCCCTGCTGCTGATATAAAATACAGTACTTTCATGCATTCTAACTGTGCTCCAAAAATACGAGCCTTCCTACTTCGGCGAACTGATCTTCTGCCAGGCAGTGGGTTTGTGTCTTCTGAAAGGCTTTCGCTCTGACTTTCCCAGGCAGAGGCTACACAAGTTCTTGGGAAAGGGATACAGAGCTGTGGGCAGCTTTTGACTGGCACCTGTAAGCTTTGCTCTGAGAGGTCAGGTCAGCAGGACTCATGTTTCTTAGCGGAGGATATTCAGGCGTGACTTTCCATGAAGGAGGGGAGTGCTAAAGATGCAGACATGACTGGTGTGAATACAATCTTCATACATTAAAAAATGAATTAGCTGGTCATTGAGATGTATAGTGTATTTTCTTTTCTTTAAAATAAACACATGCAGTTTTTAAAATTATTATTTATTTATTTATTTATTAAAGATTTCTGTCTCTTCCCCGCCACCGCCTCCCATATCCCTCCCCCTCCCCCAATCAACTCCCCCTCTCTCATTAGCCTGCCGGGTTCCCTGCCCTATGGGGAGTCCAAGGACCTCCCACCTCCTTCCAGGTCTAGTAAGGTGAACATCCAAACAGCCTAGGCTCCCACAAAGCCAGTACGTGCAGTAGGATCAAAACCCAGTGCCATTGTTTTTGACTTCTCAGCAGTCCTCATTGTCTGCTATGTTCAGCTAGTCCGGTTTTATCCCATGCTTTTCTCACTCATATTTGGTTTCTAGCCATTTATAAAGGACATTGAGCCTATAATTCGTGATCCCAGAGAAGCTAAATAAGAAGGTGAAAAAAAAAAAGAAAAAAAAAATAAAAAAAAAATAAGAAGGTGAACCCAAAGAAAAACATATAGTCATCATCCTGGATATTAACCTTCATCAGGCGATGAAAGGAGACAGAGACAGAGACCCACATTGGAGCACCAGACTACAAGGTCCAAATCAGGAGCAGAAGGAGAGAGAGCACAAACAAGGAACTCAGGACTGTGAGGGGTGCACCCACACACTGAGACAATGGGGATGTTCTTTCGGGAACTCACCAAGGCCAGCTGGACTGGGTCTGAAAAAACACATGCATTTTTTGACCCACAAAAGAAGAGACAACAGATTAACAGATTCAAAAGAGGGCCTTCCTCACCCACAGGCTTCCTCAGCCAATCCCTCACTCTGGCTTAATGCATATGGGCCTTGAGGAAAGTGATGAGATAGGATTGATGAATATATTAAATTAAAATTGGGTATGACCCAGCTACTGGTACATCTGTCTGCAAACATGAGCACCTTGGAGAAGATTCTTAGCTGGACCATAGAATGGCTCATTGTCCAACCCCCCTCCCCAAATAAATTGGAGTTATTCATGTTGGTACATTTCCCCACTGGGTCAGTGTCCCCAAGACTCCAGCTCAGAAGTGCGACATTTCCTACGACTCCACAGCACACATCAGTAGTCATTTAAGGTGTGGCCTCTTGGCTACCTAAGCAAAGAACAGCATGAAGTAAAGGTCTGGAGGAGGAGAAGCCTGGGTTTGTGGGCACTGACCCTGGCCAGGATGATACTCCCTGCTGGGAATAGTGCAGCCTCTAAGCCAGCATTGTCCTGGGAACTGTGTCTGGAATAGTCCTTTGCCTTCCGGTTCAGTCGTAGGTCTGTGACGGGGCCGACTGCGAGTGGCTTAACGCCCAGGTCTACACAGGGGAGCCCCTCAGCAGCTCTTCTGTATTATGAGGCCCAGTTGGCGTGGAGGCAGGTGGTCAAATGTGAAGCCAAGTTTCAAGAGACCTTGGTTAGTTTTCCATCTCTCGCCCTATGATGTAAGTGAGGGTGAACCTGACGGGGCTGCCCCCATCTCAGGAGCACGTGCTGTCCAGCTACGTTGGCTGCCTCACTTGGTCCAGTCGTGGAGACAGGGTGGAGAAGGTCACTCTGTGATGCCTCTATCTTCCGGGTTCATACGATTTGTTTCTCCCCATGCGGTGTTGACTTGCACTTGAAGCTCCTTTAATTAATCCTTTGGGGAGGGCGATGTTTTGAAAAGAAGACAGGCAATCATGAGAAGGATAATGGATTGATGGAGAGCACGGAGGGAGCCCAGCACGCTCATCCCCGTGAGGAACTGTAGACTGCTCATGATTCTGGGAAGAGCAAGCCCTCCAGGACCAAAAATGCAAGAGGCATTTGATTGGAACACTTAGCAATCACAAAACCAAGACAGAGGTTAAATTGTTTGGAGCAAGAGAAATTAATACATTAAAGGTTAACACTTCCAACTGCGAGGCAGGGAGCTGGGTTCTGCTGTGGTGTCAGAATTACATAAGGCAGGAGAAATGGCCCCGAAATGATTGTGGAATCATTAGGGAAGGGAAAGGCAGAGCAAGACACTTCCCAGCAGGAGGGTGCAGAGAAGAATAAAGACGTGGAGAGAGCTCATTAGGAATGAATTGCAGACCATAAACATTTGGAAGCAGTGAGTGTGGAGTTCTATGTGTTATCTAATGACTCGGAGATTAGAAAGCCAGCAATGACTTTCAGAAAAAGAGTTGACTTTGGGGGAGAGTGTTTGCGGGGGGGGGGGGGGGGGGGTTGTTTTTGTTTTTTGAGTTCAGAGAAAAGTCTCTTATCTTTGTAAATCGGCACAATTTAAGCCACTTCAGCGATCCTCTGACAGGTTTTTCTGCTGTATAATTACGCACTGTCTCTGGTTTTGTCATAAGGACGCTGAAGGGAACTCGGTGGGGGAGGGGAAGGACCCACATAGGGAGCAGGGGACAGGAAGGCCACACCTTGCCACTCTGTCTTCAGAAAGACCTCTAAAGCTCTATCCCAAAAGCCTTGCTGGTAAATCCTTTAAAGTGGACTCTCGTTTTGGTCAAGGGCTTTTCATTTGTAGGACTGTTAATTGCATGGTTTGATGGGCAGAGTCAGGACAGCTGAGCTGAGATAATCCGTCCTGGTGTGGCTCTCTCATCCCCCTCCCTCCTTGCACACCCTCCTCTCCATAACAAGAAGCGCTGATTCAAGATTCCAAACTCCGGCCATGTGGGCCATGTGTTAGCTCCTTAATCTTCCAGAATATTCCATGTCCTTTACTTTGTGGTTAACACAGGTCAAATATGGTGGGAAAACACCCACCTGTATGACTGGGTATCACAGCCAGGCCTTCAGAGTGCCTCTGTGGAAAACACATGGGGTCTGGTAATGTGTTGTCCTCTGGCTTTTTAGAAGTCAAGGCTTCCAGTGGGCAGGGTAAGGCCAGTACTGAGTTACTCAGAGGGGCGGCATGGGTGTGGGCAGGGCCTTCCTTTGGGACATCTACTGCTCTGTTTTCTGGCATTCTGATGCCAGGATGAAGAACTCTCTGGATCCCAGGTACTGTCTAGGTGAGGATAGAAAATTTTTCCACACAGTCCTTGTCAGCTCCTTCTCCTTGTTACTCAGTACCCGACAAAGGCAGTAAAGAAAAACAGTTTTGTTTTGAGGCATAGTTGGTGAGGATACAGTCCAACCAGTTGGGGCAGGTATGGTGGTGTCAGCATGAGGGGATGGGGGAGCCACTCATGTTTCATTTAAGGTCAGAAAGCAGAAAGGGACGAGTAACGGGGTTTCCCTTGCTTTTTAACTCATCCCAGGACCTTCTCATTTGGGCCCCTCTTCATGGTCTCCCTGATCATTTGATCATCCCAATCCTGCATCCGCTCAGTCTCTGCTCCTCATTTGATCTTCTCTGGAAACACCCTCATGGACAGTCCTAGGGATGCGTCTCCCAGGTGATGCTAGATCCCATCAAGGCGATGATCGGAATGGCCATGTGGTACCTATTGGAAGCATTCCTTGGCGGAGTCTGGTGTGAAGTCCTTCCAGCTGAAGTGGGCTATGTCCATTTGTATTCATTAGCTAATAATTAAAATGAAAAATTGAATTTCTTCTTTGTACACTCATTCAATACTTTGCTATATGTTAAATAACATTTTAAAATAAGATAGTTGATTTTTTTCCAAAGCAAAAGTAAATAAACCAAATAGCCGAAAAGACATTGTTTATATTTTTGCAATTCTCAATGTATGGCTTATTATGTGTAGAGGCTAACGTCTGCTCCAGCGGCCAATCTGTTGTTGAGTTGAGTTTACTGAAATATGTAAGAAAAGTCCAGCCCAGCCAGCTACGCTCTCAGAAAGAGAAGACTCTCACAGTCCTAAGCCAACACACCCATCACTCGCTTATGGGAAGCTAACAGAAACACAAACAGCCTGAACCAATGTGAACCAGCCTGGCAACCCTGCTGTGCTCCAACACCAGAATCATTACATTTTGGGTGACCATTCCACCTGTGCAGGCTTTTGTATTGTATGTTTTAAATGTTGCAGAACATTCATCATACTCTGGAGAAACACCACAATGGTTACTTCTGAGTGTTGAGACCATCATATACCAGAGAAACACCTAATTGGTTAATTCTGAGTGTTGAGACCATTCATCACACACCAGAGAAACACCATGTTAGTTAAAACCAGGCAGTCTCACTAGAAAATGTTTATGTTTTATGATGATGTCAATGTCACAATGCTCAGTACTTTTGAAAGTCTTAAAATTTTATTTATTGTTATTATTATGTGTGTGCATGTGCATATGGTGTGTGTGTGTGTATGTGTGTGTATATGTGTGCCACGTGCTATAGAGCACATGTGAAGATCACAGGACAACTTCATGGACTTGCTTTTCTTGTTTTACTTTTATGTGAGGTTTTGGGTATTGAACTTAGATCACAAGTCTTACAAAAGATGGTTATTTTCATTTATTGAAAAAGCTCACAGCCCCTATTTTTAAAAATACTATTTTTTTTCTTGAGAGATTGACTTTTTCCTTGGCAACAGATACCGTCAGTTATTTCTCCTGTAGTTACAGGCTGACTTTGTTTTCTTTGGGAAAATGTCTGCCAAATTCCTATGTGCTAATAACCACAGTTATTCTCTGGAGGAAATAAATGGTGTTCCATGAAAAGACATCAGGTTCTGCTCCCGATCCAACAGCAGCACAGATGCTGGTCCTGGGGACCCATCTCTGCGGCAAGGCTTCCCATTTCATCCCTCAGTCATCGCAAGATCAAGACTCAGCAAAACAGTCATTCTGAGGGCTTTGTCAAGAAGGTGACATTGGCCCTTTTTCCAGTGTGGACATGACATAAGGCTTGACCTCCAGGATGGAAGTACCCTGGCACCACAGTCTCCATCACTGTTGATTCCAAACCTCTAAACCATTGCTGAAATAGGGAAAAAGTGAAGTAGATGCTCACTATCAGAACGAAAAATAGTTTGACCCTAAGGACTGACTAAATGAGTGTTGGGGACCCTAAGTATGTTGAGTCATACTTCAACAACCACTATGTTTAAAGCAAGGGTTCAAAGGTGCTGAGACACTAGATCTAATGAGAAGAACATGCTAATTAATTTTTTATATCAGGCATAGTGGTTCATGTCTGTGGTCACAGCAGTCAGGAGGCTGAGGCAGGCAGATTTTTATGAGTTCATGGCAAGTTTGAACTGCCTGGTATGTTCCAGGCAAGCTTGGGATACACAGTGATACCCTGTCTAAAAAAAAAAAAAAAGGAAGATAAATTCTTAAAAGTAAAAACAAGCTGGGTGGTGGTGGCAATGCCCTTATTCCCAGCACTCAGGAGGCAGAGGCAGGTGGGTCTCTGTGAGTTTGAGGCCAACATGGTCTACAAGAGCTAGTTCCAGGACAGGCTCCAAAGCTACAGAGAAACCTGTCTCAAAACAAAAGAAAAGTCAAAACAAAATGGACTCCTATGATTATTTTTGGGTAGGTATTTTTAGAAGCTTGTTCTGTGGCCTTGTTGGGGGAAGGGACTCTGAGCACCCCTGTTCTGAAAAGGGTCCCTAGGGATGCCATAAGTAAGGAGGTTTTAGGATTCACAAAAGTCAAATGAAACTTTCCACAGGGAAGGTCGCTAACTGAGCAGCTCAGAGAGCAGCCTCTGACTGGGAAATACAACATCTTCACAGTAGCTTCTGCCTCAAGTCCTCAAGCCTGGAATCTGACAGTCTGCCTGTGGTCCCAGTTCAGTACTTCACAAGCCCTGAAGACTCATGTCCTTTAAGGGCCCTGTCTTCTTCCCATTTCCCCATTTCCTGAAATCTTCTTTCTTCCCCATGTCCTTCTTGTGCCCCTGGGAACTTCCAGCAACTGTTCAATTAGTCCATCTGTCCAAACCTGTGGCACCCGCATGACCCCCAGGGTAGAATCACACTATCCTGCTGACCTGTGGCACCCCATGATCCCCAGGGTAGAACCACACTATCCTGCTGACCTGTGGCACCCCATGACCCCCAGGGTAGAACCACACTATCCTGCTGACCTGGTCACGGCCTTTGCCGGGGTGAATCTCATCACATCATGTTTCCCTTTCTGGTACCACAAATATGCCGGGCATGCGGTGGACTCTGCTTTCATCCACACTATTTTTCTCTCTCACAAGTGCTTCCCCCATATTCACCTGCCCCCACCCCGCTCTACTCTCTCCCACCCACCCACTCCCCAGCCTGCACTGGTCTCAATCTAAAATCAGATCACATGTCTCCTCCTTCCAGGAGATCGATCTCATCTAATTCGGGGTTCCTACCTTGGTCTTACCACTTAGGGCTTACCCACTGGCTACTCTTTCCTAATCCCAGCTAGTGTGGGGAGGACTACATGGGTCACTCTATGACAAAGGCTGGCACACAGATGCCTTTGATAGGGAGTGAGTGTCCCTACTTAATTAATAAGATGTACTTAATGCTAAGTCAGAGAGCTGATGGGCAATGACCTTGGCATGGGGAAGGCATCGGCGTGGCAAGAGAGTCTGACGTCTTGGGACCTGTTCACTCACTGCTTTTGTTTACCCCAACTGGAGAAGTTTTCGGGACAGGATTCCTGGGTGAGGGAGACACCCCAGCAACTCCGAGTCAGACCTGTAGTGGAGTTGGGAGCCTGCCTTCTTGACCCCAGGTGTAAATGGGAACACGGATGTCTCTGCACTTGTCAGCTATTGTGGAAACACTAGCCAGAGAAAAGGCTGTGAAGGTCAGCTTTGTCAGCTTGACACAGTCAAGACTTACCTAGGAAGAGAGTCTTCCATGAAGGACTGTCTATGCTAGGGCGGCCTGTGGGGATTATCTCGATTATGTTTATTGAAGCAGACTTGCCCACTATGGGGAACACCATTCTCTGAGTAGGGGATCCTGGTTGTGCAAGAGTAAGGAGACTGAGCTGAGCACTAGGAGGCTAACATGGCTTTGTTGCCATCTGCTTTTGATTGTGGATGTCACGTGACTAGCTGCTTTAAGTTCCTGTCGCCTTGACCTCTCTGAAGTGATGGAATGGAATCTGGAATTGTGAGCCAAATAAACCCTTTCTCCTTTAATGTGTAGTTTATTAAGCAACAAACTAAGATTGTGGCTTCTGGGGAAATGCTGGACTGTAGCTCCTAGGGACCATCACTGCTGATGTGCTATCTTCCTTGGAAGCCACATCATATTCTTTTCCAGGTGACCTTCCCCGTGTCTCTGTGGGCCGCGGCCTGTCTCTACCAGCTTGTCCACCGTTGTCACGAGGATACCGACTGTGGCTAAGGAACTTGTTATTGATAACCTTGCATTTGGAATGAGGTGGGGCAATATGTCCGCGCACAGAATTTCCAGGAGCTAACTGTGAAGTTCAGGGCCCATGGTGGGGGCTGATAAGAACAAGCCGCAGCTTCATCAGTTTCCCTAGCGTACATCTTTCTCACATGCCCACACCAGATTGGCTTTCTGCATCCCACATTCCAGGGCCTTGGATGACAGTGCATTGTTTGACTGCCTCCTGCCAAGGCGACAGAAGTCAGGGATTGCTTTCAAGGTTTCAGTGCCAACAAAGGCTTTGGTAGCAAGTAGGGCTTCCCTGGCTCTGAAGTGTACTTGACCTAGGTTTGCATCGTGAGTAATAACCTGCCACATGGCGCTGATGGGGAAATGTGACTCACACAGGCCCTGGCGGAACTCTTGGGTCTGGAGAAAGGTATCTCTCAATTAGGAGCACCATCCCATGCCAGTTCAGGATCAGAGGGTGTGAAGATAGCAGATATATTAGAGGTCACCCAGCTCATGTCTAAGGTTATAGATGATGGGGAAAGGACCTGGCAGGGCAGACAGGCTTCCCCAGGGCACAGAACCAGAGCCAGAACTGAATTCCTTTGGCTCTGAGTCCTGTGTTCTAGCATAGTTTACTTGCTGACTTCTTATCAGATCAGCCTGGTGTAGTCTGCTCTGTTGTGATGGTTATCTTCACAGCTGAGCTGTGATCTTTATTTGCATAAAGACTGTGGTTGTTAGCTTTAATTGACTACTTGACAAGCCCTAGAATCACCTGGGAAGACAGCCTCAATGAAAGATTATCTACACTGGGTTTGTTGGTGGCTGTTGTTTATGGGAGACTGTCTTGATTAAATTGAGACTAATCAATTCAGGAAGACCCAGCCTACTGTGGCTAGCACCATTCCCTAGGCCAGTGGTTCTGCTCCTGCAAATGCTGCGACCATTTAAGACAGTTCCTCATGTTGTGGTGACCCCCAACCAGAAAATTATTTTGCCATTACTTCATAACTGTATTTCTACTACTGTTATGAATTGTAATGTAAATATCTGATATGTGACCCCTTCAGGGGTCATAACCCACAGGTTGAGAACGGATGCCTAGGCAGTGTGGGGTGTGTTAAACTGTATCAGAGTTGAGAAATCAAGCTGAGTATAAGCAACAGCAAGGAGATGAGTATCCATGCATTTATTTCTCTCTGCTCTTGCCTAGCGATGTGATGTGACCGGTTGTTTGAAGTTCCTGCCACTGTGATGTCCCTGTTATGGGGATGATAACCTGGAGATGTGAGCTAAAACAAGCCCTTTCTCCACTAAGTCGCCTTAGGTTAGAGGATTTTAGCATAGCAGTAAGAAAGAAACCAGAATATGAACCCTAGTTTAGCTTTCTGTAGCCCCTTCTAGAAAGTCTAGCTAGGGAATATACAAGTAGCCCATAGGACATCATTATAAGGAATAATTGCATACTAAACTGAGTATAGTATAAGTCGAATGGGCAGTCGGTGGAAGAAAGTGTTGGTACAGGCTGGAATTATTGACGAAACATTCCAGAAACCAAGTCTTGTAACACAGGTAAGTAATCCCAAATACTTGGGAGGCCGAGGAGATGGACAAGTTCAAAATTGGCCCTGGGTTATAGAGTAGCTTCAAAGACTATCTGGGTAACTTTGTGGAATCCTGTCTCAAAATAAAAACAAAATAACAAGAAGACTGGATGTGTAGTTCGGTGATAAGGTACCTGCTAGGGAGATTCTGTGTTCAGTACACAGCACAGCAGTAGATAAGAAAACAAAAGCAAAATAACAACCAAAGCAAAAGTCTTTTCTAGAATCTATACTTCATCTTTAGAAGCAGAAGGGAGTAAAATCCCAGGGAAGGCAATGTGGGACCTAAGAAGCAAGACTCCCGGAAGGAGCAGAGGTAGGTCTGTGTGTGGAACCAGGCTGTCAGAGGGGGCACCGGAAGCTAGGTGGAAGCAGGCCGCTCAGGTTGTTAAAGGCCGTGCTAGCCAGCTTCAGGGCTCCTTTCCGTCTGGTAGCACCTATGGTTTTGTGCTAGGGTGACAAAGTGGCCTTGCTACTGGAGGCGGCATTTGGGAGACAGGGATGTGTGAAAGGGACATTTGAGAGATGCTACATGGAGATGTTTCTTCATATGGTGTCTTAGTGGAGCAAAGGGGGTAGATGTAATAAAATACAGTTTGCGTTAGTCTTTCCTCACAGGATAGCTTGTGTAGGCTCAGTTAGTCTCCTGTGTTGACTATAGCAAAGTATCTCAACTCAATGACAGAACTTCATTGTATTGTGTTCAAGGAGGCCAGAAGACAGCCTTAGTGAGTGGAAATTGGGGTGAGCGGAAATCGGGGTGAGCAAGGGTGTCTCCTAGGTGACCCAGAAGAGTCTGCCAATGTTTGGTACTGTTCCAGTTCCTCAGCTTCTGTCACCTCCTCCAGCTTCTAAGTAGCTAATAGCTGGTCCTATCTCCCTCTGAATCCCACCTTGTGGCTGTCTCCTCTGATCAAATCCTCTCTGGCCTCTTTATGAGAATACACAGGATTACATTCCGGGCCTCAGACCCACCTAGAATAAGCTCTTGCATCATCCTCACAGGGCTTCCCAGTTTCCCAGGACTGCTGTTAACCGGATCACACAGATTGTGGCAGGAACAAGGGAATTCTTGTCTTAGCTCTAAAGGCCACATGCGGAGATTAAGGTATACTATGTCCCCAGGTGTAGAGGATGGAGGGCATATTCGCCCTAGGGTACCAGCAGAGGCTGTGGGACAGGAGATAAACAAGGGAGAGGGAGCAGAGGGCACAGTGAGACCGTGTGCACATTGCTGAGCTCATGAGGGTGTGACTCTGTAAGTATGGAAGTTTGTGTGTATGTGTATACGTGTAGACATGAGAGGTTGTGGCCCATGTTGAGTGTGTGACTGTGTGTTTACATAGCTTGTTAGTGCTTGTGTGAGAAAGTCTGTGTTCGGTGCGGGGATGTAGGAGAAGTGGTGTCAGAAAGTCTCAGTCAGGTGTCCCCACCTCACGTGGACACCAAAACCCTCTAAGGGGACATTCCTCACACTAGAAATATAGGTTGGTGGATATCGTGGTTTGAATGAGAAATACCCCCTAGACCCAGGTATTTGAATCCTTGGTCTTTGGTTGGTAGCCATAGTATTAGGAAAAGTCACGGGACATTTAGAAGGTAGAGATTTCCTGGGAGGAAGTGTGTCACTGGAGGTGGGCTTTGGTCGTCTCTAGCCTGGCCCCACTCTCTCTTCTCTGCATCACATATATGGTGAAGTGTGGGCAACTGCTTTCCTGCCACCATGCCTTCCCTGAAGATTGCTGTGCCTTGCCCACCATGATGACCAAAATTAACCCTTTCTTCCCTAAGTTACGTTTGTTCGCGGTGTTTTATTACAACAGAATAGGTGAGATAGTGGGAACACTATTTATCCAGGGATGGAAATAGCCCCAAGAATAGAAGAACATTGTTCCACAGATACTTTCCTGCCCCATGGCCTGCGTGTGTGCAGCCTCTACCCCAGGAACCCAGTCCTTCAGCCATGGTTAGTAACTGTGGCTACCAGGGACACTAGAGAATGGTCCAAAAATGAATGACAAGAATATTTAACAACAGCTAAATACTAGCCCCTGTGAGAAGCCATGTGCACTCAGTATAAAGGAAAAACATGCCTCAAGTAACCATCCCTTATATCTACCCACTGCAGACAAAGCAGGATGGGAGTGGGGAAATCCAGTTTGGGAGACAGAGACAGCAGGAAATATGGAGCAGGGTGTTGCTTTCCCCTCTGCTCTTTCACAGGAAGACACAGTGGGATGGAGAGAATGTTCCCAGGGATCTACCACAGTGATGCTACCTGGATAACACAGACACAAAGGTTGGGGCTGACATGGAAGAGTTTGAACTGTGTAGTAGTAGATAAGATTATCAATTCACTGTGGGCTCTGGTGTATAAACACATCCCTGCTTATTTATAGCCACATGTGCCTCATACATTCACCATATAAAACATATGCTGCAAACACAAAACCCCATTGAGGTAAGATGCCCCAGGATGGGGGATAAAAATAATCTGAGTAGTGGAAAT
The DNA here is from genome assembly GCF_018167655.1 of Microtus oregoni. Lineage (NCBI taxonomy): Eukaryota > Metazoa > Chordata > Mammalia > Rodentia > Cricetidae > Microtus > Microtus oregoni. The sequence goes on from NW_024543875.1 coordinate 4,574,789, forward strand.
TGGGAAGCAGAAATAAAATCTTATTTACTCCTGATTTAAAAACCAAAAGTATGGGAACTGGAGAGATGCCTCATCTGTAAAGGGCTTGACATACAAGCAGAAGAAACTGGGTTCAGCACAGGACCCATGTAAAAAGCCAGGGGGGTGCACATTTGCAATCCCAGTGCATGTGAGGCCAAGACAGATGAATCCCTGGGGCTTGCTGGCCAGCCAGCCTAGCCTGCTCCATGAGTTCCATTCCACTCAGAAACCCTGTCTCAAAAACCCCTCCATCTGCTAAGGAGTGATGACGGATTCTACACGCAGGCACACACGTTTATATGTGGAGTTGCTCACACATGAGCATGTACACACACACACACACACACACACACACACGCACACACACTACAGCAGAAACAACAAAGAAAATCCAAAGTTACCTTTTTTCCATAGGAGTTCCTGGGTCTATTTTGTGTATTTGGAAGAAAATAAAATGTGTTGGGATTCTGAGGTTAAAATTCCTTTCCCTTCAACGAAGACATCTGCTGCAGAAGCCCTTTATCTAGTGCTTTGTATACATATTTTTAATCCTATACAAAAATGATAGGATGTCAAGAAGGATCTATAAAACACCATTTTTTTTTATTTCACTTCAAAGACTTGGCCGTTTCTACCCATGTGACATTCACGCTCCTTCAGGGTCAAACAACATCTTGCAGCCTTCATAAAATGATTAAATATTTTAAACAGCTCCTGCTTATACCTCCACCGCCCCTGGAGACTGATACTGTTATCGTTTTTGTCAAAGGCAGTTTCCATCGGCATTTGTCATTCCTGCTTGCATTTATGAGGTATCAATCGCCATGTCAAAATGCAAAATAACTGATGTTCTTTGGGTGGTATTGGATGGTCTATCTGGGGCTTTTAATCAATGCTGATTCTTATTTTCCATACCCATACATAAATCTCTACTATTCTGGGCCACATAGAATGTGTCTGTACAAAATGCGGTGACAGAGGCAGCAGTCACATTATCAAATATTACACCTCAGGGCTAAGCGAGTACCAAGGGCTTTCAGAAGGGAACCCTGGGGATTATTGTGTAGGAGACACAGCCCTCGTGGAGGCTAAAGGAACTGGTTGTTGCCGTTTATAAATCAGCATCCTGCTCGCTAATCCTTCTCACTTCCATGCAGCCCAATTCCTGCCCCCGATCCTCAGTGACTTAGTCACTTTTTTAAAGCAAAGTTTGCATAATCTACACAAATAATAACGAACTGTGTTCTCTGATTTCTTCAACTTTTCCCCAGGGCATAAATTCAAATAACAGCATGCAATGTATTCAGGAACAGCTTCTTGTTTTTAACCTATACTGGAATTTTCTGTGTTATATCTCCTCACCTCAAGTTGTTCTGGAAGAGAATTTGCTGTGCCCTTTAAAAGGGCATTTGCCCAGCACAACAGCAATCGCTATAGAAATCACTCAATAGGACATGAGTGCCCCATGGATTCTAGCACATGCAGACACCCAAGGCCGTGGGAAACCTCGCGGGTACCTTTGAAATGAAGCGGCAAGGGCATCTAATCAAGCCCAGAGCAGAATACAGCATGGCTGTGCTGCCGGCAGTGTTCAGGAGTCCATCGAATCCACAGCTTCTTGGGAGGACTAAGATATTAAGAATGGCCCCCTAAACACTCTCCTTGCGATCACTGTGTCCTCTTGGATATCACTGGAGCCTAATTGGTCTCTATCCCTACTCTGCTAAGCCCCCGCCCCCTCAGGCAGAGGAACTGCTGTCAGTTAGCAATCCTGGCAGCTGAACTGTTGACAGGGCAGCACTTGTGCTGTGAGGGACTCTGTCTTAATGAGGACTTTGGGATTTACAATCAAGAACCAGAAAGATTGCTGCTGCAACAAACTTGGATTTCAAGAAGGCACTGCGGTGGTAGAAGACACCTCCCAGCATCTGAAGTAAGAAATCAGGTACAAGGGTAAATAAGCGTGGCCAAGGCATGAATAACGGTCAGATCCCAGTAAGAGAGAGAACTCAGAGGTGCTCATAAGCCAAGGCCTCATCGGAAGAGCAGTTCCCAAACACAACTTCCCAACAGTGAATTCAGAGCTGCCCCAGTGTGAGGAAACCGCTTTGAGAGGCAATGTGTTCTGTGTCAAATCCAAGTGCTCACAGCTCAACCACAGCGGCGAGTAGCCGGTCTCATTCAGCGCGGTGTGTGTTCAACACGCAGCATGCGAGACCTTCGACATCTAGTTATCTGAGCACTGGGGAACGGACTTGCTCGCCACGCAGGAAGTCAGCGTCCCCTCTGAGATTTCAGAGATTAGAGCAGCCACATGAGGTCGTTAACAAGGTGACGCTCTCGGGGTCTAAGAACAGCTTCCCATGCTGTTCTCAAGTACCGTTCAGACCAAGTGTGCCTCCTCTGGTGTTTGGTATGTCTGGGTAATTGAAAATGGCCCTCCTCGGCCATCTCCAGGCTGTGATTATTGTGATAAGCAGCGTGTCTCCTCATCACCGTGTCCATCCGTCTCCTCAGAACTGTCCTCACCCCATGCTATCTGTACTGACCGCAGTCACCACTTACAGCCAGACTAGGTCACTACGGAGGGGCTGGTGGGATAGCTCAGTCGGTAAAGTGTTGCCTTGAACCCCAGAACCCATGTGAACAGGCCAGGTGTGCTGCTGTGTTTGTAGTGCTGGTCCTGGGCACAGCTGGGTCCTTGCAGCTCACTGGCCAACGGGCCTAGCCTAATTGGTAAGTTCCAAGCCAGTCACAGACCCTGCTTCAAAGGCAGTGAGTGGATGGCCTCCACATTCGTATACACACACAAGTAAACTCCCCACAAGCACACACATGCATGTGTACACTACATCTAAGTGCAAACACCAACAAAACAGCAAACAAAAACAAGCCAAAAATCAAAAACAATAGCGTGGGCATTGTGGCTATCATCATTCTAAACACCGCTCTTTTATCTCCTCTGCCCAAGATTGCTCATTCACTCCTCAGCAGCCCAGCCATCCTTCTGTATCCTCTGGGAACTGGTTCTAGAACCTCTGAGGATGCCAAGATCTGCCATACCCAAGTCCCCTGTCTTTGCATGTGGCTTATGTGTACACTCCTGCACACTTTAAGACAGTCCTAGGTTACCTATAATATCTACTGCAATCTAAATACTGTATGCATAGTATATAATATTATTTTGAGGATGAGGGCAGGAAAAGAGGTACATGCTTAGTGTGGTAGAGTTGATTTTCCTGGGTTTTTATTTTTAGGAGATAAGGTCTCCTGTAACCCAGGTCGGCCTTGAACTCTCTATGTGCTGTGGAGATCCTTGAACTTTAAATTTTGTTTCCACCTTCTAAGAGCTAAGACTGTAATCATTCACTGCTAAGTCTAGTTTTTAGTGCTGAGGATTGACCCCAGGACTCAGAAATACTCACTAGCCACGCACTATACCAACTAAGCTATACTCCACCTCTTTTTTCCTAACTATTTTTATTTGCAGTTAGTTGAGTTGATTGTAGCTCGAAATCTAACTGGTTTTAATAATAAAAACTCAGGAATCAGATACAGAGGTTAATGCTGAAAGATCAGAGAAGCAGAGCAGCCAGCCATCAGTTCTTACTGCTACTAAATCCTCAGGCCGAGGGGCAATCCTGTCCCTGCTGATCAAGTCCTCAGACTGAATTCAGCTGTGTCTATGGCATCTCAGAGCTCCTGTCTCCTCCCACCTTATATTCCTCTCTCTGCCCAGTCGTATCCCTTCCTGTCTCCACTTCCCTGGTGCTGGGATTAAAGGCGTGTGACTCACAAGTGCTGGAATTAAAGGCATGAATCACCACTGCTTGGCTCTGATTCTCTTTTGTATGAATAACCCAGGGTGGCCTTGAACTCACAGAGATCTCTCTGCCTTTGCCTCCAGAATGTGGAATTAAAGGTGTGAGCCACCACTGCCTGGCTTCTATGACTAGCTAGTGGCTAGCTCCACACCCTGATCGCCAGGCAAGCTTTATTTGTTAAAGCACAAACCAAGTATCACAGTTGATAGCTGTAGGAACTATGGGTTCAGAGGGCTGATTGAACAGGCACAGTGCCTACTATGTCTCAGGGGTGTGCAAGCACACAAGACAAGGCGATCTCCTTGTCATAGCACCCCTGGCACACACAGAGCAGGCTTGAAGGGGGTCAGATTTCAGTGACAACATCTGCCTTGTGTGTTTTCCTGAGACAATAAAAAATTCTTTTCTTCAATGAATATGGAAATGTGAAGCTAAACAGCAAACTATTTAGGGATTGACTCTTCTTTGACTGGGACCATTTGGTCACCACTCGTTGGAATACCCTTGGAAGAGGATGCCTGTTTCTTTCACTTAGTGTAGGTTAATCTGGGGCAGACCCCCTGAAGAGCCAAGAAAGGAGCAGTACTAACAGAGATGCTGTGGTCCTGTGGAAGGAAATGGGATAAAGGTACATGCGTTCCCCCTGGGAACTGGTCCTGAGTGGATCCTGGGATGGGAGAGATGTGGAATGTGCTAGATAATTTATTATCTTCCATCCTCCTGTTTGCTTACAGAGTGGTTTCAGTGTGACCTGAGTCCAGGCTCAGCATGCAGACTTTCCACTTAGCAACGGGAAGTACTTAGACACGTGGTACCATCTACGACAGTGCTTTTGCAAAATTTCCAAAGATGTATGACAATATCCAGGGATGTGTTTTGTGGGGTGAGTGGGACTGGCCACCAGACTCCAGGGATGAGATGTCCCCGTGCTGCTAGACAGCTTGTGATGCACAGGGTGACACAGAAGGATCTATCTATCCCTAAATGTCAACAGTGTCAAGGTTGAGAGACACTGACTCACACATGGCCAAACTTAGGAAGCCTTGATTGACGTATGATAAAGCCTTTCTAGAGTGCATGGGGGATAAAAGGAAGAGGAGAGAAAGAAATGAAGCAGTGTGTAATGGGAATTTCTATATGGCAGTCAGAGCTTTAGGGGTGGCTCTGTAAGGAAAAGGACCATGACCCAAGCCTGATAGCCCGAGTTCCATCCTCGGAATCCTCACAAGCACGGAAGAGCCCTGGCTCTTCCAAGCTGCCCTCTGCCCTCCACGTATCCATCTTGCTGACATCATGCTGTGTGCACACCCCACTCTCATATCAGACTGTGTGCACACCCCACTCTCATATCAGACTGTGTGCACACCCCACTCTCATATCAGACTGTGTGCACACCCCACTCTCATATCAGACCTTGCACAGACACAATCATGCAGTCATGACAAATCATATTTTGTCCCAGCTAGTTTAAGATAAGACTGTACTGTATGATAAATGTTTATTAATTTTTGCACTGCCGAAGTGTATACTGTGTGCACATCTCTTCTACAAAGCCCACGAAGTATGGCTAGCATTGTCATTACGACACATTTAAATATCCAAATTACACTTGCATTGCAATGACTTGATTTGGGGAAAAAAAAGCCACGTTTTTCATATTTATTTTAAATTTTGGATGAATTACAGGCAAATACAGTTAAATTTAATTTCTGGATTCATGAGGAATTACGCATGATGACTGTTTTTGCCTTGTCATAACAGCATATGTGTCAATATTTCTGGGTGAAATCAGAGACAAATTCCAAACGACAGTTTTGCAAATGATTTCCCAAACAGAAAGCACCGAGAGTTTTGGCAAAGGGTCCACGTTCCCTCTGCCCATAACCTTGGGATAAATCCTTGCTATCTGCAAAGGATGGGCCTCTCAGCACATGGTAAATATTCCGAACAGCAGGGGCTCTCGGGGCCGATGAGCCTTCAGCTGATTCACAGATCTCCAGCTCAGTGGTCTGACCTTCACCGAGTCATTTTAACCCACTGGTCCCTTCCTTTCCTGCGCTGAAAAGCAGAATTAACAATGGCTGCATTGACTTCCTGGGAGTTGTTGCAGGCTTGCAGGAACTCAGACTATGGAGTATGGAGGCAAGGTTCACTTACTGTTTTACTATTGTAACTGTGCTTCTAATAAAGATGGAGAACAGAGCGTTGACAAGCTTTCACTGTGTCCTTGTCCTGAGTGTGTTAGTATCTGTGCACTATAGCAAAGACCACAAATTGTGGCATAAAGTCACAAAGATTTGCTTCCCAGGACCCCCTCGTCAAGGTATTTAGGGGTATGAGCCCCTTCCCTCACTCCTGTCTAATCATATCAGCAATCCTGGGGTTCCCTGGGCTTGTGGTACACACTCTGGACTTTGCCTCTATTGTTAAGTGTCCTGTGTTTATCTAGGTCTTTTCTCTTCTCATAAGGGCACGGGTGTTACTGGATTATAGCCCACATTAATCCAAGGTGACCTCATCTGAATGTATTACACAGCAAAGACCTCATTACCAAGTAAATTTGCCTTCACAGATGAGGGTTGAGGGGATGGACGTAGCATTTTAGAACCCAGCACCAAGATTCAAATAAAAATCCTGACTGATCTAGCTTGGTGACTTTAACTGAAACAAGAAGGAAAGCCTCATCATGTCAAGGTATCTTAGCTTGTTGGCAGCCACATGAGGACAGGAAGAATTCACTGAGAACCTCATGCACTGGGAACCCACTGAGATTCTGAGATAGTGTCATGGGATGAGGGATGAAGCACACCTGAGCAGTAAATTACTCAGAGGAGTGAGTGGCCCTGAAGACTCAGGCTAGCAGGATTTGCTGTTAGTACCTATGCAGTGTTGAAGAAGCCTTGGTGGTGGCAGTGAGCGTGTATGTTCCCACCCACGTGGAGAGGAATAAGTTATGAGAAAATTCCACATTCTGGGTACTTGAGTAATGTATTTGGAAGTGAAGTTGTCTCTCGTCAGGGTGTAACGGCTTGTCTGATAAAAGCTTAACCTGATTCTGCTGCTGCCTCGGGGCTGACTGAATTTTAACTCTCTGGGGTTCTTGACACAGATATTCACATCAGGTCAACAATATGTTGTGACTAAATCCTTCAGTGTGTAAATATGGTCTTCACTGCATGAAGGGTCAGAACATGGTCTTTCTCTGGCCACCTGCCCCTAACGCTGGGGCTATACCGCTCAGCTGGATGCCTGTTCTAGAGAAGATTGTCCTGAAAAACTGACCAGTTAGTCCTTCCCCTCATCTTCTTCCATTTCTTGCCCCCACCTTTTCTTAGCCCTATCCTCTCAAAACATTTTGTTTAAAGATAGAACCACTCGCACATGTGGGAATCAGAACTTTCGGGTCTCTGTCAGTAAGTCTAGTCCAATGCCTGACATGGTGGAACATGCCTGCAGTCATAGCACTGGAGAGATTGAGCAGAGCAGTATATATATATATATATATATATATATATATATATATATATCTCCCAACAATTTCACCAGAAGAGGTAAATGAGGTGGTATTATCATTATTATTATTATTATCATCATCATTATTATTATTATTGCTTCACCATCTTAGGACATCTCTCCTAGTAAGAAATGATGCATATCCTTGTCCAGCATTGGTCAAGGGAGCTAAACCCCAATTTTCCATATAACAGTTTCCCTGTGAAACCAATGACACCACTCTCTAGCCTAAATAAGAAACCCACAGTCTGATGGGCCATCTCGCCAGATACTGAAATGCAGCATAGAGAATTACAATCACATGATATTTGTAGCTCCGAAGATAAGAAAGAGAGACAGCTGGGGGAGCTGTCAGCACTGTTGACATTGGCAAGTGTTGGGGCAGGTACATAGCCAAAAGCAGGTCCCAACTCAACCTGCACAGAAGGGAACGTCTTCATTTGAGGTCAAGGTGAGCTTCGAGTACATAAGGTCATACTTGTTCAGTCCGTATCTTCTAGGGAAATGAAGCCATCTAAGTTTCTTGGCAGTTCGTTGAAGCTGGTGTCTGAGTCTCCAGGAAGCTGGCATCCAGAGACCCTTTCCATCTTGCCTGTTTGGTATGTCCTTTCTTCTTGGCCCGTTCCTCCCTTCCTCCTACCCACTGCCTAGTGACTGGATGGGTGTAGCCACTGCAGAGCATGGCTCCCTGCCTCCCACTTCTGCCTGTCCCAGTTTGTCCTATACATAGCTGGCAGATCATCTTCCAAGAATGTCTTCAGCAAGCTATTCCCCTGCTCTGAAGCCCACGGTCGCTTTGTGTTATCCGCTCCCAGCCCACCTCACTCTCCTCTGACCCCAGAAGTCCTCTTCCCTGCAGCTGTGACAGTTCCTGTCTTCTATATGGGTGTTGCAACTTCAGTGGCTGTCCCTGTGCCTTGGGAAAGCCCCAAGATCCAAATCACCCTTTGCTTCCCCTCGGCATTCTGCAGCCTGCTTCTCATAGAATGTTCCCATTTCCAACAAGTCTCTGAGTGGCTTCAAGACACACCCAGCACCCTGTGACTCTCCACCCTAGACTGCCATGCCAGGTGTCCCAACAGCTTTGGTTGGGCCCAGAATGTGGTTTGCTCCATGGATTCCGGTATGACCCACTCAGTTCTTTTCCATTTTTACCCAATTAACCCCTGCAATAGTCACTTTGACATAAGGATTAAGGACCTGTTCTGAAGGCTCACATAGCTCAAATTTTGGCTCTGCCATTAACTTCCTAAGTGACCTGAAACAAGTCACTTAGCCTCTTTAGGCCTCAGTTTCCCTTTCTATAGGGTAGTAATATTAGTGATGTCTCCTTCTCAGGTTGTTCCTCAAGCGATAAATATTGAGTATTTCAAGCGCTTGGAAAGTCCTCGTGGACACAGGAAAACATTCTTACTCTTGCCACATCTGTCAGACAGTCTGCTGACAAGACCCACGTGCTCGGGCAGGTAAAGCTAAAACACCTGCTTTTCTAAGGCACTCTTGTTGCTTAATGTTCCTATTTATTTCTTAAAGTTTAAAAAATTATTATTGTGTGTGAGGGGAGGAACACATGTTACGGCATGCTTGCAGAAGTCAGAGAACAACTTGTGGGCATTGGTTCTCTCATTCTACCATGCAGGTTCTGGGGATTGAACTTGGGTTCTCGGACATGGTGACAGGCACGTTTACCCTCTGGGCCATCACTGCCCCGACGTGTTTGTGTCTATGATGCTAAGGGAGAGAACCCATGTTATCCACCACTCTACTCACGCCCACATCTAGACCCAGTAATGCCTCCTCTTTGCTTTGCTTAAATGTCTTGAAGTTGGATTTCCACTTGCTGCTTCTAGACTTTCCTGGCTTCCACTGAGCAGCGTGCACCATAGGAAACATTTGAAACTTATGAGCCTCTCATTCTGTTTCACCAGAGGGTGACACTCACTGGACATCTATCTGCCTATTAGACAGTAGCCCAGTCATGTTTTCTGTATGTCCAGTGCATGTTCGGGAAACTTAATACATCCAAATGAATAAGTTCAATCAATAGCATGTTATTTAGCTTCTAGTTCTTTGGGCTGGACCTAAACAAGCAGTTCCTCTGGCCCCAAATGGACTCATTTCGTATTATGCCATCCACTGCCGGGAAGACCAACCAGTCCAGACTGGCCCACATTGGCCTCAGCTAGTGTGGCTTTTTAAATTTATTTTGGAAATTCTTTTATTTTTAATTATTTCTGTTAATTTTGGAGATTAAAATATAATTGCATAATTTTCCCCTTCCCTTTCATTCTGCCAAATTGTCCCATATACAGCTCCTTGCTCTTTTTAAAGTCTACGGCCTCCTTTGTCATTGTTATGTGAGTATGTATACATATATGCATACAATTCCTTAGAATAGCCTTTCTAGCCTATATAATGTTATTTGTATGTATTTAAATAATTTAAATAAATGCTTTTAAAGCTGACCATTGATGGGTGTTAGATAAACAGTTGGAGGGCTCTTCCTTGGTAAAGACTACTTCTCCTACCCTCAACATCCCTTAGTTGACTGTCGTTCTTTGTGTAGGGCAAAGGCCTCTTCGGTTTTCCTCTGTCCGTGTTAGCATGTCTATCTCTGCGGTCACTGTTCAGATCATGTTTAGGCAGTCATGTGTGTGAGACTTTCTGTGTGGGACTTCTGAATTACTAGGAGACACAGCCTCACAGAAAACTGGATCCTCTGGCTCTTGCCATCGCCCTGCCCTCTTTTTTATAACATTCCTCGAGTCTTAGGCATGGGAGTCTTTTATAGTTGTATCCGCTGGGACCAGCTCCACAGCCCTGCATTCTGATTGGTTGGTTATGATTTTCTGTAATGGTCTCCATCTGTTGCAAAGAGATGATTTCCCCCATGAGGGGTGAAGACAACACACACCTGTGAGGATAAGGGCATATACTTAGAATGCAGTTAGATTATACTGGTTTAGTAAAGTGGTGGGTTTGGGTTTGCCTCCAAGATCCATGCCCATCCCTAGCCCTGAGTACTTGGCTAGGTTTACAATATCAGGCACTATTTCCTCTTGTGGGACATGTCCATCAGATGCTGTGCCCCTGAGGAACTCCTGTGGCTGGGAGAGAAGGTGACAGTCGTGGGACACATTGTCACCCGTTCATAATCTTATGTTTATTCACAACAACTAGGTCAGGGTTTGGCAAACTTACTTCTCCAAGGGCCCTATGGTAAGTATTTTAGGGAGCTTGTCCTTACTACTTCTATTTTTTCACTAGTATAGTAGAACACAACATCTGATGGACATGTGTGTCCCAACAGCATGTTTAGAGAGATTTTTGGTTAGCTGGCCATGTCCCATAGTTTACTGGTCCCCTGACCTAGCCCAATCATGTGTCCTTTAGTTTGCTTCCTAAGGACTAGATACCAAGGCTCTAATGGCAAAACCCAGGTGTCACTTGTCTCCATATTATTGTCCTTCCTTATTATTACTCTTTCCTGGGTTCTGGACTGCCTGTCAAGAAAAACGGCAGATGTGTCCTCCCTGAGCGTCTGGCCTGATGGAGTCAACGGACCCCTTTTTGTCCTGACTGTGCAGGACCTTCATTTGTCCTGACTATGCAGGATCTGAAGGCCAAACAGTGTCATCTGTCTTTTAAAGGATGAGGTGGTATCTGTGAAAATTACTCCAGGCAACACTCAACTTCCTGAAATATCATTGCTAAAGAATATCACGAAGAAAAGAATTTGGGAGCGCATTAAATCATACCACGTTCTTGCTCTGAAGCAAGGCCTCCTTCCTCCCGAGGAAGATCTAGGCTGGAAGGATCCACACAACACTGAAGAACTGACTTTGCCAAGGGAATAAGAAGCAGGAGCGAGCGCAAAAGTCTGCTACCCAACACAGCCGTGTGTGGAGCCTACCCAGATCCCTGTCTGTCACGCGCAGAGCCATTCTCAGAAGGCAGTCTGTTCTACATTTGCTCCTCAGAATCAGCAAATTGCATTGGCAGAGAGAAGCTGTCACATTGGGTGGCATTTGTTACATCCATTATTTTACTTAAGTTTAGACATCTATTTGCAAAATCAGATCCTACTTTAAAAAATTGCAGTGTTTCGCAACATTAAACAAAATGACAAGCTGTAAAAAAAAAAAATAAAGTTGATTAGTAAGCAATGCTGGGGGAAAACTCTCCTTCAGGTTCCAAAATGAAGACTTAAGTCGAACAGAGCAGCCATGGTTCTTACACGCAGGAAGATGGTTTGGAGTTTGGCATGTAAATTTGCAACAAGAGAGCCAAACTGTATGTCAACCCTGACTTCTCTCCTTCACATGACCATGGAGCCCGCAAGGGCTTCTTACCATTGCCATAACAGTCTTGGCCCTTTGAGGTAGCTTGAACGTAATTACAACCATAATCTCATAAGTTGGCTCTATTAGGAGGTTTGCCTTGTAGGAGTAGGTGTGGTCGTGTTAGAGGAAGTATGTCACTGTGGAGGTGGGCTTTGAGGTCTCATATATGCTCAAGCCATGCCCAGTGTCTCAGACCACTTCCTGGTGCTTGAGAAATCAAGATGTAGGTCTCTCAGCTCCTTCTCCATGTCTACCTGTACCTCACAATGTTGTACCATGATGATAATAGACTAAACCTCTGAAAATGTAAACCATCCCAATGGAATGTTTTTCCCTTGCTGGGAATCGTCATAGTCATGGTGTCTCTTTACAGCAGCAGAAACCCTAACTAAGACTTCATTCACACTATCTCACTGGCCCAGTCCCAGGCTACTGAGCCTTGTGCCTACACCGTCTAAGTCACAACCGAGATCCTGAGTTTCCTTGAGCAGCTTCTGTAAGGGAGCTGACATGTAAGATCAACGCCTGCAAAGCAAAGATAACACGTGCTTAGCCTGTGTCCTAGTCAGGTTTTGTCAGGGAAGTGGCGCTGATAGGGTATACACATGTCACTGTCTTGACGTGACGATCAGGCTCAAGATTTGTTGTTGTCACAAATGTGCAAGCATGAAACACAGTTAACAAAAACCATGCATTGCACTTTGATCTCTTCCCAATGTAATTTTCCTATTGCTATGATAAAAAAAAAACACGGTTGAGGAGACTTATAAATGAAAACATTTAATTGAGACTTACAGTTCCAGAGAGATAGCAGTCCATCACCTTCAGGGCAGAGAGCATTGCAGCAAGTAGGCAGGCATGACCCTGACAGAGCAACTGAGGGATCACATTCCACCCCACAAACAGGAATCAGTGCACTGGGAATGGCAGGAGACTTCTGAAACCTCAAGCTCACCCCCAAGTGACATACCTCCCCTAACAAGGTCATCATCTCCTTACCCAAAGAACTCCATAAACTGGGGACTAAGTATTCAAACATATGAGCCCATGAGAGTTATCTTAATTGAAACCGCCATACCCAGGCTGGTGATAAATGGTAGGGTACAGTCTCATGATGATGGTGGGAGGCAGCCAGCTACCTTCACAAGTAAACAACTGATATCCTATAACACTCCACGTTGGTAAGCTGTGATGTGCAATAGGCTTGATATATCACGTGTGTTTGACTTATGCTATTTGTAATGGCTTATAGGGATATACGATAGTCGTCAGGAAGTATTTGCATCACACACACACACACTCATACACACACACACACACACATGTGATTGGTTCATGTGATTAGCTCAGCAAGTCCCACAAAATATCACTTGCAGCATGAAAAGCCAAAATATCCAGTGGAGGAATTTAGTCCAAATCTGAGGTCCATTAATCCGGGGTGCTGGATCCAAAGGCTGGAGAAGGGGTGCATCCTAGGCCAAGCAGGGAGAAAGAATCTGTTTTTCATGACTCCTTTTGTTGTACAGGGAATCTCAGCAAGTTGGGTGGTGCCCACCCAAGTGGGGCAGGCCATCTGCTTCCCGTGGTCTACTGATCCAAGTGTGGGTCCCCTCCAGGAATGCCATCACGGACACACCCAGACATGCCAGTTTGCCAACGATTTCAGCATCTCTTGGCTCCATCAAAGTAGCATGAAATTAGTCATCAGTGTTTAACTCTTTCTCTGCTCGGTTTTCACAGTGAAAGTGTGGTGTGAAGAAATGTAACTGAAGGTCATTGGGAGAACTAAAGCAGGTGGAGGGTTGTTTGTGTCTCAAGGCGCATCTTGGTGCCTATGGCCACAGCTCCTGTTTCCACACTATCCACTCAGGATTATCTTTAAGTGATTGTAGTATTCTGCCTTGAGCGTCTCTCTGAATTTCTTCGTAGGTGCTCTGCATTGGGCTTGTTGATAGGTTCAGGACTTACGACCCCTCTGATTACTCCCCTAGTGTGGTTGCTTCCACTTCCTCGCTCTTCCCCTTCTCACTGAGTCCTTCCTCCCATGGTCTCTGAAGCTGGCAGGTTCTAAACAGGGCTTCCTATGCTATGGAGTCTGCAAGCCTCATCCTGGAATTGGTAGATGTGAAGAAGGCATTCACTTCCCTGGGTCAGGCTGGGGAACTGCTGTGTGATGAAGGCTGGGGTGTGGTTTAAAGACATTGTCCAAGGAGAAGAGGCACAAAGAGCTGTCCCCAGAGGAAGGCAGGGGTCCTGGACCTAGCACTGGAAAAGCTAGAGAACACTTAGGTTTGTTTGATCTTTGCTTTGGGGCCTCGAGGTCTCATAATCATTCAAATTCGTCTCTGTGGTGTGACAATGGCGATGAACAGCATGCAATAGGAGTGTGACTGTGCTGATCCCACCCTGTCTCTATGCTCAGGCTGCCCTACTGTTAGTCACTGGCGAGCTGTGTGTGAGAGAGGGGAGAGCAAGAGGAAGGGAAAGACCAGTGCATTGTTCCCCTCCCTGCTCTGGCAGCCGGACTCCTACGTGAGTGGCCCTGCCCTGGACTCTCTGTGACTTCCAGATTCCAGACATAGTACTGTTCAAAATCATTAATCAACTAACTAATAATAGGATCTCAATATGCTGCCCAGACTGTCCTTGAGCCTACAGTCCTCCTGCCTCAGCCTCACACAGACTGTGTTTGTGCTCTCTGGCCTATCCTGGATTTCTCTTCTTGCACACCCCGGGCTCTTCAGCATCTTCTTTGCTTTGGTTTGACCATTCTCTGTATTTGAACCTGTTAGACTCTGCTTGATTCAGGGTCTGAAGTAGTCTCACCTATCTATAAATACTAAGCACATTATCTCTTTCAGTACCATTTTCAGAAAAGGCTTACATTCCAACCCCAAAGGAACATGTTTAAGAAGACAGTCTCTTCTACACTCAGCCCTGTGGAGAACACAGCTCAGCGAGAATCCTCCACTCTGGGGCAGCCAGCCACATCTTGGATCCCCGACCAAGTGAGTTGGCTATAAACTACAGTGACCTTTCAAAATACCACAGGGCCATGCCCTTGGGCATCTCACTGTAATTGACTATGGGTTTTGCAGTCAATTAAGAATATTTTAAACACCCTGTTTCTTGCTAAGAATTAATAACTTTAAGCCCATTGTTTAAAAAATGACTATATAAATAATTCTATTTTCGGAATTATTCCACTTCTCGTTTTAATTCTCGTTTTTCTCTCATACGAGCAGGATTGTGATTCACACAACTATACATTGTCCAAATTGCCGTTGCCCTAGTTTTACTTTGTAATTTCTGTGAATTCAGGATGGAAAGCCCAATTTAAGAAAATACATGCTCCCAAGGTTCCCAAACGTGCCACATGACCCAGCTCAGCCTTCTGATGACTTTGAAGATGCGAAGTCCATATAGAAGGATCACATGGGCCCAGAGTTATTGATCCCTGGGGACTCCCACCATTTCAGCAGGAATAAAGCAGACAATGGTGTGGGGGACACTGTTATTTTAACGAAACCCACACTTTTTAGCACAGAATGGTAAAACCCAGACTCAAAGACACATAGGCCAAGCTTCTTTTCTCTAGAGGTTATAGAGCTGAGCCGGTGTGTACACATGCCCAGGGCATGAGGATACCGGTGTGTCTGTGTACATGCGTTCATGTTTACTCCGTGCTGAGTGGAAGAGGAGGGTGCCGTCACCAGTCTGTGGCTGGTTCTAGAGGACACGAAGGCCAGTAGAGACTAGCTGAACTTGGAGATTCTCACTGCTGTGAAAATGAGAATCACACATGTCCGAGAGCCAGAGGAGAGCGAGGGGAAAATGGAAACTGTGATGGCGGGGCACAGGGACTTTTTTTTTCTTGAGAAAGTGAATAATGTCATCGTTGATTTAATTAGCAGACTCTAGATGTGCTGACAAAGGAGGTTTGCTGGGGAGATGCGCTGGGTTGTGTCAGTGGTCTGAATGATTAGGCAGAGGCGAGTTCCTGGTAATAACAGACGAACAACACAACTCGCCAAACCTCAAACAGTGCATAAATCAATTTGCTGGGAATTAACCACTCGCTTCAAAATTAGGGGTTACTTGACAGGGTTTCAGTGGTCGGGTTGTCACGGGCTTGTATTTCTAGCTGGAACTTATCTACTATCGATACGGAAGTATCTCATGACTGTAGTCTGATTTCAGGGAGGCGGAAGAGCCCTAGCAGGAAGGGGAGCTCCAGGGATAAAAGAGGGAAAACGCTTGCTTTTCCAGCCGTCCATGGTGCCAGATGCTCGTGGTGTTAGCAGGGGCACTGTGAATGAGGGGCTGTGTTTTAGAAGTCTTTAGAGGTCACATGACCCCTCTCCTAAAGAGCTTAACAATTTGTTAAATGCAATGCCTGAAAGTGAACCCTGGCCCCGATAAATTAGTGGAAAGCAGAAAGGCATCCCGAGGTCACTCAGCTGGGGACTAAATCCATCACATTCTCGGGGCACAATGCTGTGAGCCTTCAGGATAAATGCTGAGACCAGACACTCCCAGGGCATTCTGCTCTAAGGAAGGAAGAGGGAGATGTGGTGAGCTTCAAAGAACAGGCATTTTCATAGTAGCCAAAAAGCTAAAATTAAAACTAGCATGGGATCCACATATACCACTCTCCCGACGGACTTTATTTTCTGCTATGGAGATACATGCCCGTCCAGATTCATTGCTGCTTTGTTCACGATAGGTAGGAAATGGAAACAACCGAGATGTCCGTCAACAGAGGAATAGGTGATGACCATGTGGTACAGATGCACAGGGAAGCAAGGACCCTGGCTTAGGGACCTGAGACTGTGTCTGGTTCTGTTATACTTCTTCCTTCTGGCATGTGCTTGCACCCAGCCCTTCACTTGCATGCACTGTGCACACACCCCTCTGTGAGCAACACAGTTAGCAACCTCAATCTCACTTCTGTCTGGAAAACAGGGTTTGTTTCTTCTCCTCTAACTTCCGTTAAACTCAGTTTCTACCCAAATATAAAGTTCCCGAAGCACCCAGGTAGGATGAATGGGAAGCACAATTCAGTCTGAATTTGTTTTAGGTGCATAGAGAGTAAGGCCAATTCTGTCCTCAATTTGCCATCTTATGCCTCTGCATGATTTGAGAGTGAAGATGATTAAAATCAGATGCATGATGGGAAAGGACATGCAAAGTAGGGAAAATGATTATATGATCTAATACATCACTCAAAATAGCAAAGCACCCAAAACACACACATTAGTACTAAACTCCTTTTTTTGAATGCCATACAATGAAAATTTATATTTATAACTTTATATATATAATATGGATTGTACATATATGTTATATATGCATATTATATATGTGTAACATATATGTATATAATTAATGTGGTGAGTCTATGTAGAGGCCAGGAAACTATATAGAAAGGGGCTTTAAGGTCAATCAAAATTAAGTGTGTATAAAAATGCTGTAAAGAAAACTGTTACTTTGTAAACTGATAAGATAAAGCATCAATATAAACCCCAGCAGCAGTAGCAACAGCCAACGCAGGCCAAGCTGAGAACATGGGAAGGTGTGGGGTCTTCCGCCGGATTCCTAATGTGGCATGCTAACAGTTCGGCCGGTCTTTCCCTGACCCACAGTAAACTTATCCCTAGATTTTGCAAGTGTGCCTGCCCATGAACAACTCTTTGTCCCATAAGAACACCCCAGACATTCTATTGATTTAACCTGTGATAATCTACATTTCTCATCATCAACAGTACCTATCAAGTTGGCGCTAGGGCAAGCACCCAGCAAAAGTGTCTGGCATGATGGAGATCCAGGAGACACTCAGAATCATCTCTGCTGCTTCAGTGTCCAAAACATCAGCCATGTGCATATGTGCATGTGTGTGTGTGCGTGTGCGCGTGTGTGTGCATGCAAGTGTGTGTGTTGCATGATACTCTCTACCTTTCCCCTTCCCCACTTTTTCCTTTAGATAATAACACTTTGCTGTCTTTAATAAGTCTTTAAATGTAAACAGACTTCCTCCTCTTGCTTGGGATTTCTGGAGAGGCTTGCTCTGTTTTCAGATTTAACTTAGTTTACCTTCGAATTGTCTCCTGCACTGTACATGTAAATGCAGTGACACTTTTTCCAGAGAAAAATCCCAGACATCTATTCAATTCTAAGGTGCCCAGCTTAAGAGTTTGGAGGTCACTTTAAATGCCATGAGTCTACCTCACGTGCCTTTCCAACTACTGGAGAGTTTTCACGCCGTTATCTTCGGCTATCACATTCTCTATTTTCTCTTGCTCATTCATCAGTAAAGTTCTCAATTGCACTGAGGACCCAGCGCCATTATTCCGAGGCCAATGTCCTCACATGAAAAATACTATTGATATTCGGTTACAAAATATAACAGAAGCATCCATTATTTCAGATCTTTCCCAGACCCTCTCTAAAGACTACTTTAATTATATCTATGGTCTTCTTGGGAAAAATATTTCAGAATCTCGAACCAATTAAAAACACAGCTTTATTAGTATACAATTTACACTCCATAGAACAATTACCTGTTTGATTACAAGTCAGTTCATTTACTAAATTTACATAATTGCACAATTACCACCCAAATCTGACTTTAGAACATTTCTGTCACCTCAGAAGACCCATTGGTGGTCATTCGTTGTCCCCAGCCCTAGACAATCACTGTTCGAATTTCTGCTTTTATAGACATGCTGTTCTGGACATTTTGTAGACATGGAATCATACACCATGTGCTTTGCTGTGACTAGGCCCCTTCATTTAGCATACTGTTTTTGAGGTTCATCTATTCTTGTATTAGTGTTCTATTCCTTTTTATAGCTGAGTAGTATTTTATTCCATGGATATACCCTACCTTGCTTCTTTATCAGAAGTGATGGGGCTTTGGGTTCTTTCCTCTCTGAGCCCAATCCTTCAAAAACAATTCTAACTTCTAGCTCCTGCTTTCTCTGATAGAAGCCATAAAGTCTGTGTACAGTAGGAAGTCCACAGGTTCTCGGATATACACAAATATATACCCCCAATGCACTCATCCCCTGGTCCACATTTTATTTAGGCAATTCTTCTCTGTCTAGCTCCTAGAAGATAATTAATCAAATCAACCAATTGATATCTTTTATTAAAAAATTGCACACAGATAAAATTTGATATCTTGATCTGAATTTGGTCAGAGAGAAAGAAATCAAATAATCCACGCACTACATCCTGGGTATTCCCACTCTGACTCCCTCTCAGGGCTCCCTCTTGCTTCCTTTTGTGTATGTATGTCTCTGTCCAATAAGTATGTAGACTTTAATTTTTTATTTGTATGGGTGAGTTTTTATATGTGTGTATGTGTGTGTGTGCTTGTGTGCTTATTTGAAGCATTTATTTAATTATTCTTTATTAATAAAAAATCGGGAGTTAGATATTGGGGTATGGAGAAGCCACCAGTGATCTCCTATCTCTTCTGTTCCTCCATGCAAAATGGCTGAGCTCCTCTGTCAGCCCTGCCTTACTACTTTCTGTCTCCTATCTATCCTTAGTCCTCCAAAACCTCTATGGTTAATTTTGGTCAGCTAGTGGCTAACTCTGCCCTCTGACTCAATGCAAACTTTATTGTCAGAAATTGATCAAAATATAACACAATACTTATGTGTTTGCCTGTGCCCGTATGTGTGTGAGTGGTGTATACATGGGGCAGAGGCCAGGGCAGGATGTTAAGTGTCCTGCTCTATCACTCTCTCCTTATTCCTTTGAGTCGGGGCCTCTCACTGAACTCAGATTTAGGCTGGCAGCCCTGGCGATGCCTCTGTTTCCACCACCATAATGCTGGGGTTGCAGGCATGCACATAGCTAGATTCCCACAGCTGACATTTAACGTGCTTTCTGGAATTTAAATTTAGGTCTCCATGCTTGAATAGCACCCATTCTTAAACACTGCGCCCCCTCCCTACCTCCCACGAGGACCCCTTACTTCATTTGCACCGCAAATAACTCATGCAAATATAGCATGAGTCCCAAATGCTTGAGACAATGACTCCAGGCCAAGCCTGAGACTATGACAATAAAGAAATGATGTGCGAGTCCCCTCTGTGTGCTGTGAGTGCCATCAGTGAATAAAGAAACTGCTTTGGACCTATAGCGAGGCAGAGCTTAGGTACACAGGGAAAGCTAGGCTGAATGCTGGGAGAAAGAAGGGCGGAGTCAGAGAGAAGCCATGGAGCTGCCACCAGAATCAAACATGCCGAGAAACTTTGCCAGTAAGCCACTGCCACATGGTGATATGCAGATTAATGGAGATGGGTTAAATTAAGAAATAAGAGTTAGCCAATAAAAATATAGAGTTAATGGGCCAAACAGTGATTTAATTAATACAGTTTCTGTGTGATTATTTTGGGTCTAAGCTAGGCGGGTGGCTGGGAACCAACAAGTGGCCTCTCTCCTCCTACAAAGAAAACTTCCCACTCCAGGGTGCCCACTCTGAGAATTCCATCTAGTTTCTAAGGAAGACAGTCCTATCTGCCAATCTGGCTAGATTATGACCTACATAATTTTCCACTAAGAAAACTCAAACATCTTATAAAGTAGTTACTTAATTTTGGAGCAGTGCACACACATACCCACACCTACGTACATTCATGTGTGTATGCATATGTGTGCCAGCTGGAGAAAACTTTGCCTGTTATAACTGGGTGTCACAGCCATCTTGTTTTCTCTCATTTGCCTGGAGCTCCCAGGTCAGGCTAGGCTTGCTGGCTGATGAGCCCCCAGGGTCTTCCTCTTAGCAGTGAGTTTTAAGTGTACACTATGTTCAGATTTTTTAAAGCACGTGTTGGGGATCAATCTCAGCCCTCATGCTTTCACAGCTTTACTGCCTGAGCCGTCTCCCTGGCCACCATGGTCCTACTGTGTTGCCTTTGGAGCTTTTTGGCAGGTTAGCCCTGGCAAAGCTCTTGCCTCCATTTCTAGCCACCCCGCTTTTCTCTGCACAGTTTTCTTCTGAATCCCCTTTCAGAGGCCTCTGAAGCCTAGAACTTTCCTTATGTCGCAGGAGGTGGCACTGTGAAGAATGGTTGCCGAAGACAAAGATCTCTCGCCATCTGCCGATGACCACATCTGTGCCACATAAATCACAACCGGGCTGGCGAGTATGGGCACTTACCGTCAGGGCTGCTGGCTTGAGTCTGAGCCTGGGGATCTGCATGGAGAGGGAAAAGAACCAGTTCCTCAAGCTGCTCTCTGATCATCAGACACACACACACACACACACACACACACACACACACACACACCATGGCACATGTGCAGGTGCACACAAAGCACATAAAAATAAATAAATCATTTGAAAAAAACACAGTGGGAAATTATTCAGGAGACGGAATCCAGAGCGTCCCACCCCTGTCCTTAGGGGTCCTATAGGAGGACATTCGGCTCTGAAGATGCCTCTGAGACAGCATCTGCCCTCCCCATGGAGAACCTCTTCCTTTACAGCACAGATAACTGCGGGAACACACAAAGCTTCGAATGAAGGCAGCGAGAACCAACAAAAGGCACAAAATCCAACTATTTACATAGCAACGTTAAGCTTATAATGAGGGCAGGAAAAACATTCTGAAATTTATCATTTCTTGTGACAACTTTGAGACAGCAAGGAAAGTGGCAGAGTGTCTGAAGCCAGCTCACTGTCCTACAGACAGTGAGACACCACGAAATAGCACCTCGTTCATCTCCCTGCTGACAACCCGGAGGCTGAAATGAGAGCAGGAAAGGTTACACAATTAACCCGTTCCTGTCAGAAATAATCTTGAGAGGCTAGCCTCAGAAAGTCTTTTAAAAATGACCCCACCAAGGTGAGTTACACATCCACTTCAGAGGACTGTGGGATGAGATTCAGATTGGCCTAACTCTAGCTGAAGGTTAGGTTTACGGTTCCCTCCCTTCTTCCCCTCCCTTCCAACACCTCCCCTCCCTTCTCCTGCCTTGCCCTCCCTTCTCTTTTCTTTCATTTTTCCCCCCCACCCTGGGACTGATAGTTGAATCCAGGGCCTCATACTCCAGTGTCCCACCAGTCAGCTATCTACCCAGTCCCCTTTTTATTTTCAGTCAGGATCTCATTAAGTTTCCAAGCCAAGGCTAGAATTAATTCTGCAACCCAGGAAGACACTGAACAGTCCTGGAATTCACTCTATAGCCTGGACAGGCCTTTAACTTGAGATCTTGACTTAGCACGTCTCTCACTAGTAGCTGGGATCACAGGCAGGCCTGTGACACCTCGCCTGACTGTGTTTCTTTCTAACAAATGAAATTTCACGTGTGCTGATCTTAAAGATGAGGTCAGCCCTTCCAGGCGAGCTTCATTTAAATATTTCACAGCACTCTGTCCACCTGTCTATCTTAGAGGGCAACTCGTAAGGACAGAAGCAAGCCGGACAAAGGCTTTTATTCTAGAAGCATCCAGAGAATGACAGTGTGGAAAGCTACAGAGGCAGAGCAAACTGGGCGATCACTGCTGCACTGGTGCACACTTCTCAGGAAAATACAGTTGGAAGCTTGAGTTACAGAGCTAACATCTGTTCCTTCACTTAGCTTGCTAGGCCAGTGTGACATCACAGGGATCTCCCTCTCTGGAGGGAGACAGCGTGATACAGAAGCCCCGAGGTGTGGCTCACGGACTTAGAATCCCATGACTACAGCTGCTGTTAGGATACAGGACTCAGTGGGTCTAGAAATGGGACTGGGATATCAAGGGTGATTAACTTTACCATCTCTGACCAAGCCTAAGTTAGTGAAGCAAAGTTATACAGTGTACCAGATACCTAGGACTGGGACAAGCCTGGAATAGCGATTCCCCAGTCCTGGGTCGACACATTCACTCCTGGTAAACTCTCAAGTTCCATCCTAGATGTCACTGAGGGGCAGGTGGGGGGCGGGGCAAGTTGGATATCATTTGTGGTGCCAGTCAGCTTCCTGGCGTATGATAATTGTTGATGCATAGACGATGTTAGTGACCTGGGAAGGGATGACGTCCTTCTGCCGTTTCTAGGCTGGAAAGCTTAGAGATGAGAGATGATGGCCAGGCCTGATTTCTGAGTGTGCAGTGTGAGGTGGTTGGGGCTTAGCATGTTCACTGTCCCCACATAGCACTTGGTGTGCACTGAGGGACAAGGCATGATCTGTGTTTGCTGAGAGCAAGCTGGTTTCCTTATCATTGCATTCCCCAAGGAACTGGATGTTAACTTGAGCTGTATTTTTTGTTTTGTTTTGTGTTTTGCATCTAGGATTTTGCAGAGCTCAAGGAATTGGGTCTGGCTTGTAAGGATTGACTGAAGGCCCTGAGACTTCAGTCTTTCACCCTTGCCCTGTTTTGGTACTAGTAAGCTGTGATGATGGTCACGTGACTCTTCCATGCTTGTCTCCACAGGCCTCTCTCTGGAGTCCTCTTCATGGACCAGTGACCACAATGGTCTATTTACAGTCAAGTCTGAGGTCAGATCACTGTGGAAGGAGCAACTTCTCAATAAAGAGCAATGCAGGTGGGTTGCTTTTAGGTTAAGGTGAATTTTTGTTGTTTGACAAGTTTTCATGAGTCTGTGTTTTATTTGAGCAATTCTACATGTCCCAGTGGATATGAGGTTGGGATTTTCGGATCAATGTCAGCAGACGTGCAGAGGTTGAAGGAGTTGAAGGAGGCCAGATTCAAGTAGGTAACCTTGGTTCAGGGGCCCACAGAGGCAGGAGGCTAAGAGTTTGGGTGAGTTGGGAGGGATTCAGTGATAGATAAGGGCAGAGATTTTCCTTATTGGTCAGGAATGGGAGAGAGAAAGTATGAGGGGAAAAGACAGGAGAGAGGGAGGGAGGGAGGGAGGGAGGGAGGGAGGGAGAGAGAGAGAGAGAACGGAAAAGAGAGAGCAAAAGTGAGAGAAAACATGTAAGGCAGATGCAGATACACAGAAGGAAGTCCAAACATCACGACATTCTAAATACCGTCTCTAAGGCATTCCTGGGTTCCAGCTTCCTCTAAAAGCTGCCGTCTCTCTCCTCAGCGCCTTCCCACTTCCCTGTGAGCTCAGGAGTGTTGCCTCACTTCACAGCACAGTCATGAGATGTCTGCGAGGCTAAGAGCTACTTCTTGGGTGAGAGAGAAGCACCCAATAGTCCATAACTCATTCACAGTCATTAGACAAGTAGGACCCGGGGCCCAAATTAAACCAATCCCAGACAGCTGTGGTGAATGAGTTGGGAAACTCGCTCTAGAAGGCTTCCATCTCGTTCATTCGGAGCTTCGGTTGCAGGGGTTCAATGGAATGGCTTCTCCTACGGCTGCATTTGTTTGTTTTTCCTTCACACACTCGCAGGCCACATTGATAGAGGCGTTTTGCAAACAAACACACAAATGAGTCATGTTTCAGGTTGATAACAAATAATTAATTAAAAAATTGATTCAATAAAGGATTCTTAAATTATGATGCCTCCTGGAATTTTTGTTTCAAGACAGGGTTTTTCTGTCTAAGTGTCCTAACAGTCTTGGAACTCACTTTGTAGACCAGGCTAGCTTCAAAGTCCCAGAGATCCTCCTGGCTCTCCCTCCCGAGTGCTGGGATTAAAGGCGTGCACCACCATCTCGCAGCCAACCTGGCTCTCTTTACGGTACCGTGTTGGTGCAGCCTTTGGAGCATCTTGAATCACCCAGTAAAAGCACAGGTAATGCTTTAGACCTGAACCCCATCCTGAAAAAGAAGAAACCATTGTATCTGCATGCTGGTAGCTTCCCTGTCCCCAACCTCTTCCTTGAAGATTTTCAGTCAGGGGGCAGTGCTGGTCTGAAGAATGACCAGATGATGGTTCATAGTTTTCTTTTTTTACTGTAAGGAGGTGTTCTGTCTTAGGGCACACAACCTGTGGTCTTATCTGTATCAGGTAGGTATACTCGGTGACATATTGCCAAAGTACCCACATGCCAGGCAGTACCTGGTAGGTATTGACACCCAGTGAACAGTCGGGAAACCTCTAGTCCACACTCATCCACCATGTCTGAATGGGCCAGCGCCTGACACAGGTGGTGTCTGAGCGAGCCTTTGCCTGTTTCTCTGCTTGGTGGTTTAATTTGGGGACTTCTGCGACACAGTCCAGTGTTGTCTCGTAGTGCTTAGCACGTGTGCCCTGAGCATGGCTCGTTCTTAGTAATGTTTGGTCTATGGGTTAATGCATGAGTGAAAAGCAAATTAGTCTATTGCCTCCCCTCCCAGACTGGGGAAGAAAGGCCAAGCTCACTTTGTTACACGTCTGTCTTCAGTTCCTCAAGTGATCCTCGTGACATCCTCATACATTTCTTTCATTTACTTGTTTTTGAAAGATATGGCATAGTGAGTTATGGTCCAAAAGTGAAGTGGTAGATTAAGAGGGGATGGAGGGTGTCACCGGGGGGGAAAAAGAGAAGCGAGCGGGGAGGAAGGAGAAGGGGAAAGAGCAGCAGGAGGGAAGGCACTAGTTAGAGGAGGGGAGAGGAGCGGCAGGAGGAGGAAGAGGAGAAAAAGGAGAAAAATGGAGAAAAGTCACTTCCCTTGTACAGGAGCATGGTCAGTGAGATAGGCCAAGTTAGCAGAGCGCATTCTGGGTAAAGACACAATGGTACCACAGGAGAGGGGGTTGGGCTGTCGATAAAACTCCCGCCTTCTTGTGGATGTGGTGGCCAAGCTGCCCTGAGTCAGTTGAAATGCGCAATGTGCAGGATAAGGCACTGTTTACAAGTTCTCAGCTAGCTTCCTTCCCCCAGGATGGGTGAACAACTTTTACAAGACTGTTCCTGCCTTCCCTGGGAGCAACAGGGCTGCGTGCAAGAAAAGAACGTGAAAGCAGTGGACTGATGGCCTCCAACTGCACCCCATCTGCAGAAGGCTCATCAAAATCTTTGAGTCTCCCCTTACCAAAAATTCTCCCAGAAACTAATATTAAAGAAATTTTTGTCCACCATTTAGATCTGGCATAGACTCCTGTATTTTTTAGTGGTGCACCTGGTCCATGGGTCAAGTAGGCATTTACCTCTATTTTAATTTTCATGATGGAAAATACTATTTACACAGTTTCACCTTAGTCTGAAGGAGATGTTATGCACATCAGTATTTAGGATTGCCTTAATCTTCCACAGAGTTCACAGAGTGATGTGCAAATGAGCTTTGGCCTTTGGATTTCAGCCGCTTTTCTTTTTCTTAAGGAATAAAAGCCCAACCCATTGTTAAAATCACTACTGCTCCGTATTCCTCTCCCTAATGTGTTTTGAGAGGGCCTGTTCTTAAATGAGAAGTTACAGGAGCTGTTCTGATGGAAACAAACTAGTGTTGATTGCTGCTCAGCCAGCTGGAAAGGAGGCCACCTCGGGAAGGATGCGAGCTAATGAAAAAATGGGCTTGATCTGGGAGTGTGATGGGCTCCCTGCCAGCGGCTGCCATGAGTGTCCTGAGATCAGAGCAGAGCAAGGAGAGGCAGACTGAGAAAAAGAGACTTGTGTCCTAAAGATTAACCTGAAAACGTGTTATCAAATGCAAAAGACACGAAATGGAGTTATGGCTTGGAGGAGGTTTGTGGGGTACTATACCCTCTGCAGGCAGTGTGGATACCTGGTACCCAGCTCACTCTTCCAGTGGTGGCTCGATTGTTTCTTGACCCATCATGCTGACTGATGGATAACCAGGACAGAGCTGAGACTCCTGGCCCCTGAGGGCCCAAGTGGCACCTCCAGCCAAGGGTCTTTATTTTCCAGTGACCTTCAGTCCTGAGAAATGATATTGATGAAGCTATTTGGTGCCCCAGAAAGCCAATGGCCAACTCTCTCTCTCTCTCTCTCTCTCTCTCTCTCTTTCTCTCCTTTGTTCACACCTGTTTTGTTCTTTTTAGTTTAGCCAGGCCTAAGCACTAACGCTAGTGTTACATTGCCTTTAGCCCATTGGCTTTCCAGTGGGTTGTCAAATACTCCCTGTGTTCTGTGGAGTCAGGTGTGGGCTTCCGGTCTCCCTGTCTACCTTTCCAGCCATGATGGAATATGTGGAATCTGTGCCCTCCCATTCAGTAGAATGCTTGGTCCACACCCTACTTGAACACATCTCATTGTTTTGGTGATACTGCTGGGAGCTTAGACTCTGTGTGTTAAGGATGGTCCCGGGAAACTCTAGCTGGCATCCCAGAGTTTGTCTGAGATAACCGTAGTTCCACCAACAGGTGAGTAAGTGGATGAATGAATGAACTTAGAGCTGGTACCCTTTTGGTAATGACCTATCTATCATCCATTCCTAGTTCTGAATCCCACTTGCCCCTGGAATTCTGGCTTTACTTCAGGGACCCCACACAGGCATGGGCTGCTGTAAAGAATGGGGCCCTGCTGCAAGATTTTTCCACCTTGTGTACTAGGTAGCCATGTGGACCATCAGAATATCATGGAGATCATGGGCTGTGCCGCGTGGCCTTTATTCTACTGGACCATATTGTTTTATATTCTTATGTGGCTTCAAGTTGTGAAGCACAATCATTGAGAAGAAACCCAAGTGGAGAAAGAAGGACAATGACACTAGCTCTTAGACCAGGTGTGCACCACACCTCCCGTGACACTAGCTCTTAGACCAGGTGTGCACCACACCTCCCCTGACGCTGGCTCTTAGACCAGGTGTGCACCACACCTTCCATGACGCTGGCTCTTAGACCAGGTGTGCACCACACCTCCCCTGACGCTGGCTCTTAGACCAGTTAGACCAGGTGTGCACCATACCTCCCATGACGTTGGCTCTTAGACCAGGTGTGCACCACACCTCCCCTGACGCTGGCTCTTAGACCAGGTGTGCACCACACCTCCCCTGACGCTGGCTCTTAGACCAGGTGTGCACCACACCTCCCCTGACGCTGGCTCTTAGACCAGGTGTGCACCACACCTCCCCTGACGCTGGCTCTTAGACCAGGTGTGCACCACACCTCCCCTGACGCTGGCTCTTAGACCAGGTGTGCACCACACCTCCCCTGACGCTGGCTCTTAGACCAGGTGTGCACCACACCTCCCCTGACGCTGGCTCTTAGACCAGGTGTGCACCACACCTCCCCTGACGCTGGCTCTTAGACCAGGTGTGCACCACACCTCCCCTGACGCTGGCTCTTAGACCAGGTGTGCACCACACCTCCCCTGACGCTGGCTCTTAGACCAGGTGTGCACCACACCTCCCCTGACGCTGGCTCTTAGACCAGGTGTGCACCACACCTCCCCTGACGCTGGCTCTTAGACCAGGTGTGCACCACACCTCCCCTGACGCTGGCTCTTAGACCAGGTGTGCACCACACCTCCCCTGACGCTGGCTCTTAGACCAGGTGTGCACCACACCTCCCCTGACGCTGGCTCTTAGACCAGGTGTGCACCACACCTCCCCTGACGCTGGCTCTTAGACCAGGTGTGCACCACACCTCCCCTGACGCTGGCTCTTAGACCAGGTGTGCACCACACCTCCTCTGACGCTGGCTCTTAGACCAGGTGTGCACCACGCCTCCCCTGACACTGGCTCTTAGACCAGGTGTGCACCACGCCTCCACCACGCCTCCCCTTTCAGTTTTCCCTTTAAATTCAGCCAATGTGAGTTTATTACACATGAAATCAAATAGCCAACCCCCCTGGCTTGTGCCACTCTCTGGAAACTCCCTCTCTGCTACGACGTGGTGGGTCTGCCACCATGCCTGGCAGCCTTGGGGTGCTGTTCTCCTGGCAGCTTGGTAGCTGTGCCCGGTAAGAGAGCTGTGTGATGACGACAGTTCCAACGGGGAGCAGAGTGACAGACCCAAGCTCATTTTCACTTTTGACCGAAGCAGGACTCATTCCCAGATTTTCAGATGTGAAAAGCTTGTGCACTAATTAGCACCGTCCCTTGCCCTCGGCATCAATTTTGAAAGTCACCAGTTCAAACCGCACACCCAGAAACTTGGCAGCATCATCCAAAAGAAATCCAAACAGATTTCAAATTAATCAGCTTAGGAATCCAATTTGCTAGCTATAATAAGACCTTATATTTACATGACACTTTTTCCCCATTATCATTCTTACAGCTAATAATGCCGGAATAAATATTGATTAAATATTGTTCGCTATACAACAAAGACAGGGCTGCTGCCTTGTGGATTGGAATACTTCAGGCTCACCATTGTTTTCACTCGCAGGGCCTCTCTTGAGGGCTCATGCTTTCCCACCCACTGGCTAACTTTGCCACAGTGTAGAAGAGTTATCTCCCCACCCCACAGAAGTCTCCTGTGCTGATGTCTGGCTTACATCTGTGGTGCTCGTGAGAGATGATGGGATCGTGAGGGCTCTACCTTCATCATTGCCTTAATCCTTGATAGGTTTGTGGGCAGATGGGCTTATTGGGAAGTGGTAGGGAGTAGGAGTTCTGGAGGCGTGTCCAGGAACGGTCCACTTTTCTTTGCCAACCCTCTCTGCTTGCTGGTCAACACGATATGAGTGAAGTCGCTCTGCCTTGTTCCAGGACCTCCGTGTGCTCTGCCTCATCCCAGTCCAGAAACAGCAGAACCTGTCAGATTGAAGTCCCTGAAACTCTGAGCCAAACTGAGCCCGTCCTCCGTAGTTCTTTCCTCACAGTGGCCAGAAGCCGACAAACAGCATTGTTAACACGAGGCTTCCTCCCTTTGGCTTTCATCCCTATCACTGTCTGACTGAATTCTTTTTCAGTCAGGAGGGTCTGGGAAGCGCCTTACTCTCCCCGGGCAGATAAGAAGTACTCTACACTGATCAAGTCCCCCTCCCTCATCTGCTTGAAGAGCATTCAGAGTTCCCTGACCTGTGGGAAGCCCAAGGACCGCCCACCTCTATCCAGGTCTAGTAAGGTGAGCATCCAAACTGCCTAGGCTCCCCCAAAGCCAGTACGTGCAGTAGGATCAAAAACCCATTGCCATTGTTCTTGAGTTTGGGGGAGGGAAATGGGAGGCAGTGGCGGGGAGGAGGCAGAAATACTTAATAAATAAATAAATTTAAAAAAAAAAGAAAATGTGATCCTAAACTGGGTCTCAGAAAAATGTCAATAGAAAGACATCGACATTCGAAAGCAAATCTAAAAACGAATCTGTTCTGTACATGCTGGCTATGCCTGTGTTAAAGAAAGTCTGTGTGTAATAAAGCAATGTCAGAGTCTATAAAAAAAAAAAAAAAAAAAAAAAAAAAAGAAGAAGTACTCTACAAAGACCACAAGGGTTTCTGCTCCTGTCTTTAGTGTAACTGCTGGATTGAATCTCAGGGCTTCAGCCTCTATGGCTGACCCCACCAGAGTGCCTTTCTCCCCGCTTAGGCATCTGTGCTCTGCATGTGAACCTTCTGGCTTGCTTCACCTGTGAGAAAAACTGGGTCTGCCTTTCTTTGTTGTTAGTGCCCCTGCCTTTAGGGTCCTGCTCTCTGTACGCAGAAGCCCCCAGCCTTCAGCACAGGGGTCTATGTGTGTGTGGGGTGTGGCACTCGGGATCCTGCTTCAGTTCAGGCCAGCTCCCCGTTCCATCATCCCTTCTCAGTGTATCATCCCCTGGCTTCCGAAATGGAACCAAAAGAACAGTGTGTATCCATTAGATGCAGTTTGACTTCCAAACGACCTTGTGGCAAACCTGCTGGGGGCTGGCTTTTGGCCATTGCCCCTTTCCAATTGGTGCCTAAGTCACGGGATCTACTTTCTTCTCACTTTGTATCCGACAGGCACACATGCCCTTATTTTTCACTGGGTTATTGATCGGCGTGAATGTTTTTGTGTGCACATGATTTAATAGGCTTTGAAGCTAGTGCTGGATTTCCTGAGCACCATTGACCTAACTGTGTGGAGAGCCCTTTACTTCCTCTAGAGCCATCACAGGCGACAAGGCCTATAGTGTTTTTGTCTGAGAGTTAGGTGTGAGCCCAGGGCCGCAAAGAGGACCTCCGGGAGAGGAAGAAGGAACAATGTCCTTCACCACCCAGAGACTGCTGGGGTCACTCCACTCTCTCTGGGGGTACTGTTGGGCAGCTTGGTGGCTCTGGAAGCAGGCTCTTCAGCCTTGCCTTGTGTACATCTCCTGGCTTTGCACGTCATGTGTTCCTGGAGCCGTTTGCCGTCTGGGACTCCTCTCATTATTCCACAGAACCCACTGTCAGTCAACAGCCATCAATCACAGAAAACTCACGCGTTCCTTGAATCTGTCAGGGAATCAAAAGACTGTTAGGGTTGTTATGATTACCCATTCATGAGCCATTTTGACTGGAAACTTCACAGGCCTTCCTGTTGCTTCAAAGAGGGGGGGGTGCTTTTGAATCAATCATTGAAACAATATGTCAGCAAGGAAGGCCTATTTCTTGCCACAAGAGAACTCTGGTGCCTGGCCTTTGGCATTGGCTAGCATGTCTTGCCACATCCACAGATGGGCTTTGTATCAGCATATGGCTGACTTAGTTTTGGAGGTGGAAGATCTTCGGTGGGGCCTTAATCTCACTTGAATAGAGAATGCTTTTCGGGAACTAAGGCAGGTATTGCCATGCTACTGTCCACACATCTACGAGAGGAAGATGTCCGGAGAGAAGGGTGGAGAAGGGAGTGCTGGGGTCATTCCCTTACAAGAAAGAGCAAAGGTCCTGATTATTCAAGTAGATGTTTCAGTGGTTGAGTGACAGATAGCCCACTCTCAGAAGCATGCCCCATAATGTGCCTTTCTTTCATCAGGCAGGTTGTCACGGAGTGCCGCTGCTCAATTTGGCACCCAGAACTATCTGAGGCAGGAAGGGCATCATCCCTTCCTCCACCTCCCTGTGGTCTCAATGTGTTTGGCTATCTCCAGGCAGCACTGATAAATTGACTTTTCTGTAGCTCACCATTGCTTTGCGTGTTGCCTTCTCTTGCCTTTGCAACAAGCAGACTTGGACATTCTTTCAGGAGACAATGTCAGCCAGTCAACCTGGAACGGCCACACGGAGCCCTTCTGACATCCAGGGTGACAAATGTTGGGAGGTTGGAGGACCTGGCTGGCACTGTGTGTGGCCCAGTTCTGTCCTGCTGCCGCTGATGGTTCACAGGCAAAGTGGCCAAGCACACAGAAGGAGCGATGAGATGTCAGAGCCCCGGAAACATGTCCATTTCTCAACGACACGCCTAACTGGCAGCTGACTCATCCAGCTCTCCTCACAGAGGGGAGCACAGCAGAGGGGGAAAAACAAGAAAAATAAACGCAAGATCATCAGCCAACCAACTGTCAAGGTACTGCCTACAGAAGAGCCATAGGAGTCATGGAGGCTAGAAAACATATCTGGGAAAATGGGAGCACCACCAGTGCCAATTAAAAAAATATCAGAAGCCACTTGGGAATTTGACCTCATACGATCTTTAAGACCTTCTGGAGGTGGGACACTGCCCTTGGCCTGTGATTTCTAACAACTCCAGATGATTCCAAATCCCCCAGCATCAAAGGTGTTCAACCTCACAGAGAGGCTGCATGTGATCCGTGTCTTTTCTTTAATTACACGTGACGATTGAGGATAATGAAGAACCTGATGTTGACAGGTGTGTCGGGCTCTTCTCGACTGCCTCAAGATAGCTTTGCCGCAGTTACCTGATCACTCAACAAGGGTGGGAGGTAGAGTCTGTGCCCTCCCTGGGGTGGCACTGCTACCCTTGTCACCCGCCCATTCTCGTCCCTGTGGATTGCTCTGATTACCGCAGCCACCGCTAGCTGAGTGTCTTCCACACCTGCAGCTTGGCAAAGGGCCATGTGCCAGTGAAGACTCTAGCCCTCTTTGGGCAATGACTCTTGGCGGGGGGAGGGGCCGCCAAGGGCACAGAAGTAACTGTATCTTTTGCTGTCACATGATCTACCTGAGATGCTGTTGTTTTATGTCAGCCAGACATGCAATCTGAGACACTTGTGTGTATCTTAAATTAAGACAAAGGAGGACGAAGAAGTGGAGAAGGAGGAGGGGGAAGAGGAGAAGCTGCTGTAGGCCCGATGACAGAGGACAACCTTGGCTGTCATTTCTCAGGTGCAGTCCATCTTGTTTCCTGAAAGAAGATTTTTCTCTGGTCTAGGGCTTGACCAAGCAGGCGAGGCTTGCTGACCAGGAGGCCATGCAGATCTGTCCATTTCTGCCTTCTCGTCATGCTAAGATTACACGTATGTACTACCACAGCTGGCCTTTGAAATGTGGATTCTGGGGGACAAACTTGGTCAAGTCCTCATGCTTGTCAGGCAAGCATCTTTCTTACTCACTGAGCGACCTCCTGTTTCAGAAAGAGAATTCTGGTCTGTGGACCATCAAGCTGCCTTCCATTCAGGCCGTGACTCATTCATAAAGTGAGGGCAGGATCGGGCCTGGAAGGAGGGCCAAGCACTGGGCTCACCCTTACCCCAGGAGCTTTGTGTTTCTACCTGTCAACAGGGGCTTTGAGGAAGCAACCATTTCAACTGCCTGCTAGGAGGGGGACACCTCGGTGACAGAAAGGAAACGCTTAGGTTCTAAAGGTGCCATAGTAAAATAAGAAGAAACCCACCGCTGACTGAGTGTGACTTACGGTGGGGCGGTTCTGTGTGAGACTTCCCCAGCATTGTAAACACAAATCTGGAGCAGAAAGCTTTCCCCTGGATTTACACTGTTTCTAAACGCGGAACTATGCCAAGCTCTAAAGATGCCAGCCATGTACACTTGATGCAAAATCATGGCGAGGTACCCTATCACCACCTTTGCTCATTCAAGGACAGCTTCAGATAGCACTGGAGTATTTTTCCTCATTTTAAGAACATTTAGGAATGACTTGGGTCTTAGGCAACCAAGCCTGGAAATGGATGTTGGTCTCACAATGCACACGGGTCTAATTGCTATGTGCGATCGCCCATTTAGATCCAATTGTAGAAATGTCATGTTTACCCATGGTAAAGGAACAATGATGTCATTAGAGTGTGCCAAGCAATTTGTCTCGATGATTTTAGCAATGGTTAGTGTGTTCCTCTCTCTCACAGCCTCGAAGGCAGGAATCCGGCTGACTATCTCTTCTCATTTTGCTTTTGTCTTTGGAGTATTCCTGTCCAGCCAATTAATTCATCAGCCACCATTTTTGGGGATTTTGTGTGTTGAAAAGCTTATTATTTCAGAGGAAGTACACTGAACAAGGGAAAAAAAACCCAATTATTATAATTAGCTAGCTGAGATGGAGAGAGGCCTTCTATCTTCCACTGCATACAATCTGGAGACGCTACTTCACAGAAGAACTATGAAGAGAAGATATTTATTTGCTTATTTATTTGTTAGGTCCTCACTGTATCCCAGGTGAGCCTAGAACTCTCAATGTAGTCCACATTGGATGGAAACTCACGGCAGGCTCTGTGCATCGTCCTCCTTAGAGCTGGGAGTACAGATGGGAGTCACCATGCCTGACCTAAGAGATTACTTCTCCTAATGACTCTGAGGACCGTGAGTCAGGTATCAAAGACAGAGATTAGATTTTGCTTTCAGCTAAGGTGGCATTCCGAGTGCTGTAACTGTGTGTTAGGAACCCCAGGGGAGCCTCTTCACCTGTGTCAGCCTCTGGAAGGAGCTGTTTGGGTCCGTTTGGTCAAGCAGACTGTGGGAACTTCTCTTCACTGGGTTCTCCTCTGCAGCAGAAGGAGAGAGGTGCACTGGGAGCTGCACTCCCTCTCCAGCATCCAACAGGGTCTCAAATCTGTTGGCGAATGCCGCTAAGACAGAACGCATGAATCTCTCAACAGCCCAAGAGAATTCCTGTTGGGTCAACTTAAGATTTCCTGCTCTTTCTGCTCTTGAGTAATCATTGTAAGTCAAGTGCAGATGATGTTTCTAATTATCCCAAGGCGAGGAGAGCCAAACCGTGTCAACTCAGGAGAGAGCATTGCTTTCAAACATCCACTTTTGCTCCCAAGAAAGACAATCTGGAGCCTGGGGTTGTGTTCCAAGCAAACTCCAGGCTGGTGCCAGGGTTGATGGTATGAACACTCTCTTGATAGCAAGATGCCTATGGAGACACAGTGTCTTAGTTTGTTTTCTGTTTCTATGATAAATATACTGATACCAGCAACTGAATGACCAAAACGTTGATTTGGGTTCACTGTTGAAGGTACAGTCTGTCACCGTGAAAAAGTCAAGGACAAAGGAGCTTGAAACAGTTAATCACATCGAATCTATGTCAAAAAAAGAGCAACAGATGAATGCATACATGCTTTTCTCTACACATGCAGTCTAGGATCAACAAGCCTAGGGAACGGCACCACCCACAATGACTGGGTCTTCCCACATTTGTTGATGTAGTGAAGAAAACCCCTCAGAGACACTCTCAGAAGCCCTACTCTATGGCGAGTCTAGACTGACAACTAAAGCCAACTAACCGTCACAATGGATTTACAAACTTCATCCTTCAACTTTGAAGGAAGTGACTTGCCGGCATCAGAGGGCTGCCCTGGAGTGGGTGAGACTCATCCCTAAGAGCTTGTTTGCATGCTTTCCACAGCGTTCCACTTCAGAGTATTAAGTTAAGAAGACCGAATTTGAATGCCTGAGGATAGCTTTTTAAAAATCTCATAAACCTCTTCTTAAAAATAAATACTATTTATATTACTAATTTGCATAGGAAACCTGCTTTGCATAGCTAATATTGCTATAAATTTTAAGAGCAAGAAAATCCTTCAAAAATTATCTCTTAAAGATACCATTTGTTAGCAAGTGATGTTTAGTGTCAGCTTTGAGTATTTGTGTCTCAGTCAATGACAGGCAGACCCTGCCACAGACAGCACCTACTGCCGCTGGAGCAGAGTTTGTCCTAGCAGCAATCCTGAAAAAGAGACACTAACCAGCTCCCAGATCTACCCCCTTCCCCTGCAAGCTGGAATGTGCTGAAAAAGAGTGTATTCTGTTTGTGCATAACAAAAAGACAGAATGTTTTCTTCCTAAGATGAGGAGCTTCTGTCTTTTCCAAGGATTTTTTTTTTAAAGCTGAAATAGCTCATGATTTTGCATTTACATTTTAAATGATGTATTTGTATTCAAATTCAAAGCGGGTGAGTGGGGGGAACTCAAATACTTGTTTGGAATGACTTTATCTTCCTATCTGCTACCAGAATGGTTTGAAACAAGGCATCAGCTCAAGTAGCCTTGATCTACTTTATTCTTGCTGTATATGAAACTGCTAAGTAAGCTTTAGCTAGGGAATGACACTAGAGATTTTAGCTGGACAAAGAGCCACGATCACCTTTCTATCCAACTTCATCTGGAAAGGACAGAGACACACCTATATCAGAGGAAACAAATGGATTGTTTTCTTAGCCTTCTGTTTTCTTTAGACACTAATACGAGTTGTCAGAGCCCGGGTCATTGCATCAGCCACTGGACTACACAAATGAAAACAGTGTCTATGCAGATTGAGTGACTCCCTTACTGTGTGTGCTAAGAATTCTCTTTCATAGTTCAATGCTTCCTCAAGAATTTGTCCAAGCTCTGTCCACAGGGGAACTGTCGGGCATGGAGAGACACATTCAGTAGGGATTTTTTGTTCATTGTAAGCCAAGAACTGCATCCTACAATCTGTATTATCAACTCTTGTGGCCGTAACAATTTTGAAGGTTAAAGGTCAGTTGTCTCTGTAGATTGTTTTTCAGTTTGAGTTGATCTGATTTTTCTTCATGATAGCAC
Organism: Microtus oregoni; assembly: GCF_018167655.1. NCBI lineage: Eukaryota > Metazoa > Chordata > Mammalia > Rodentia > Cricetidae > Microtus > Microtus oregoni. Next base: position 4,611,175 of record NW_024543875.1, read on the forward strand.
TTTCACCTGGGCTGAAGCACGGGCCTGGGCTCTCATGGAGTCTCTTGGGTGCCACAGGACAAAGTTTGCACAGCTGGTGTCTCCTTTGCCTAAGCCCTCATGAAAAGCTCCCGTGTCTCCTACCTGCTGCTTCTACTTGTCCCTGATATCCTAGATGGTTCTGCTACTTCCGCTGCTGGATGCTGGTCCCTACACCCACTGAGCAGCCTAATAGAATTGTCTGCAAGTAAGGGAAAAGGGGAAGGGTTGAAGAGAGAAAAGGAAAGGCAGGGAACTTGATATTTTCAGAATATCCAACTTCAGTATTGCCTGCTTCCCTACTCACTCCAGGCGGGTGGAAATAGCTTATTTTATGCTGTTGTTATTTCTGCTGACCATGAAAAAAAATTACCTGTCTTCTGACAGGGTGCTGAAATATTTAAATTCTAAAAGGAACATCTGAAAGGCAGGTACCTGGTGATGGGCACAGCTAGTTTATGTGTGGGTCTGTGCCCAGGAGTGCCCATGCGTGCCTTGAAAAAAATGAAAGCAGCAGGTGTTTAGACTCTACAGCATAGCTCTTCACAGAGCATGTGTCTTTCAATACAGATTAAACATACAATGGGAAGCCTGACCTCTTCAAGTAACCAAAGATTTCTACTTTATGGTTTTTATGGATGTGGCTTGGTAGAGACAAGAAGAAGCGTGTAATGATTAAGGTGGATGCCGCCCAGGAGCTTTCTGCTGCATGGATTTAAAAGGGTGGCTGAGTTCTATCTCTGCAGCTAGTCCTGATGTGCACAGCCTGAGTGGAACTCTGATGCCTTCCTGCTTATAGGAAAAAGACCTCAAGGAGCCTCAAGTGATAGAAGGATTGATTGCATAATTTAAGGCGAACAGGGCCCAGGCCAAAGCCAGGAGGATGGTTAGTGTGTGGTTTGCTATGGTGCTTGTAAGATGACGGTCCTAAAAGGCCAGTCGTGAAAGACGACTCCACTCCAGAGGCCTTTACAGCTCTGATGCACTCTCATTGTTTCATACCTCAGTACTTGGGCCAAGCAGGATATGTGTTGAATTAGGAGCGGTGGGGCTACGTTCCCGGCACCCTGCCGACCGCACAGCTAGCTATACCCGAAATAATTACACGGAAACTGTATTCTTTTAAACACCGCTTGGCCCATTTCTATCTAGCCTCGTCTAGGCTAGCTCTTGCACCTGGACTAGCCCATTTCTCATAATCTGCTATAGCCCATGAGCTGGCTTACCAGGAATGATCTTAACCTGCGTCTGTCTGGAGTGGGAGAATCATGGCGACTCTTGATTCAGCTTCTTTCTCCCAGCCTTCTGTTCTGTTTACTCTTCCCACCTATGTTTTAACCTAAGGGGGCCAAGCAGTTTCTTTATTGTTTAACCAATGAAATCAACAGATTGATATATGACACTCCCACATCAGATATGTGGTAGCCTTCACTCTTGACAGTTCATAAATATCTGATTCTCAAGTAATAGGCAACTGAGTTGGAGCAAAAGACACAGCGGATATTTACTGGCTACACCAGAGAGTAGAGATGACCATAGTGCCCAGCGTGCATATCTCCTACCTGGGGCCTCTGTCTGGATCCATACATGGAAAGGTTGGATGAAACCATCCCAAGGGCTTGTGTAGCTTTGATCACCTAGGATTTAAAGTGCTGATGTGGATTAGTGTGGATTGGAGTTCAACTTGTGCCACTAAGGAGGAGGGATTTTGTAGAGGAAAGACAGTCACCTTGAGGGTGGAGAGAGTGATGGTGAAGTCATATACTTAGCAACTATGTGTGATGGGTGACAGGCCATTGGGCATGTTTCCTGAAGGATGACTAGGTGCCAGAGCCATCATTTTCTTCTTTTATAGCAACACCCTGTTTGCATCCCTTCAGACACTTGCTAACCAGGAAGAGGGGTACAGTGAAAGGCTAGTCTGAAGGTGATGTAGAATTTCCCTCTGTATGCTGTGATTACTATTGATTAATAAAGAAACTTCTTTGGACCTATAGCAAGGCAGAACAGAGGTAGGTGGAGAAAACTAAACTGAATGCTGGGAGAAAGGAGGAAGAGTTAGGGAGAAGCCATGTAGCCCCACTGGAAACAGATGCTGGAACTTTACCCAGTAAGCCACAGCCTTGTGGTGATACACAGAATAATGGAAATGAGTTAAATTAAGATGTAAGAGCTACCCAATAAGAAGCTAGAGCTAATGGGCCAAGCAGTGATTTAATTAACACAGTTTCTACGTGGTTATTTCGAGGCTGAGCAGCCAAGAACAAACAAGCCTAATACAACATGAAGGAAGCAGTGTGTGAGCAGGTCAAGGGTCATCCCCACTGTAGTTGTATCATTTTGGGCTTCACTGTCCCCTGAGACATTTCTTTACCTTCCCTGTTTAGTACTCAAATGTTTCTGTACCTTCTCTATACCAACAAGCTTTTATCATATGCAGAAACCAATGGGTTGTCCAACTATGCAGGGTGGGGGGATCAGTGTGTGTGTGTGTGTGTGTGTGTGTGTGTGTGTGTGTGTGTGTATGTGTTATATCACTGTAGGGTTAAGAGTGAAGCTCTTTGTCTAGAGAGCTGGCCTCACTCTGGTAGACTTATGCAAATAGGAGAAGTGTTGTAGGTCCTGAAGGAGATGGCGATGATATCTAATTTCTTTCCTTGACTAGCAAGGTAGTCGGGCATTATATTGTGTAAGATGTAGGAAACGCTAAAGAATCACCCAAGTGTCCAGATTTGAAACTTCCAAGGAGCCCCACAACCCACATAGGCACATGATTCTACATCTCCTGAGAGCTCATCTTCCTGGACTCTCTGTTCATGAAAAGAAAACCATGTCCAAGGACATACAGGGATGCAGACATGAGATGGACTGTCAAAACTTGACACACACTTGGCCACACCTTGCCATTACTTGTATTTATAATGGCAAGGGCCACATTTGAAAAATAATTCTGAGTATATTGTAGAAACAAACTTTTTCTACATGAGGTATTCAAAAGGTGAACTCTGGGAAGGTCAGTTGCAACCTTCATTTTAAATTTTGCATGCCCCCATCACCTGCCCCAAGGTGTTGTTCTCATGGAGTCTGCTGCTTCTTTGATCTGAAGATTAGTCTGTATTTTTATCTTGACATTGCCCTCCAAGTCGGTTTTCTGGAACAATCATTTAGAAAAATTTGATTTACTACTTCATAGAGAAATACAGCTTGTAAATGAGGCAAATAAGAGATAATTTAGGACGAAGTTGATCTGCATATAAACTAAAAGAAAAAATGCTGAATCAAAATGTCATGCTGTCACAGTTTGCTATTAAACCCAAATCAAGTGTTTCTCAAAGAGAGGTGGTCAACTGTCTTGGGCTTCCATCGGGCCTGTTGAATTTCTCTGGGTTCTCCAATTGTGTCCACCTCAGAGTCCTTCACACTAGAAGGGATTGCTCCCCTGTTTCTTGGGCTCAAATACATTGATCCCTTTGCTGTCAGTGACCCTATGTGCAGGCCCATTATTTCAAAGATCCATTACTATTAACATTAACTAATAGTTAATGACAACAGAATTCCTATGGAAGTGCATAAGAGAGTCATATGAATGTCAAATGAGTACATTAATGATAGGCGCCATCACAGTGTCTAGAGAATGATTTTATAATGATGGGGGATAATATATAACAACAGGGACTGATCCTGCTTCTGTGCATTCATCACAGATTTTAAACCACTCTTGGCTTCCAGAACTAGGAGCGGCCTGAGAACTCGTCCTTGGAGCTTTCTGAGGAGCTAATACACTCTCAGTCAAAATCAAGACAGTGCTGGTCATCACTGTGTTCAGCTTTCAACAATGAAGTTACTTGATTTCCCCTAGGGTCCCAGAAATACTGGATAATTGTTTTAGGTGAATTGAAGCAATTAACTCATCTATTCAAACATCCTATAGACATGTATCAGCCATACATGAAGACAGTGACACAGTGCTATGAACAAGGGGCACAGGGAAGATAGGAACCCTTAACAATGAGAACAGAAAATATGCAAGAAGATGATTAAAACGATTGGCTTCCTAGACAAAATAAAAAAAATGCCACCTTTTGGGAGCTATCATGCTTCTAGGGCTTTGTGGGTGAGGGTCATAAAAAGACATCCTTTTTTTTTTTTTTTTGGTTTTTCGAGACAGGGTTTCTCTGTGGAGCCTGTCCTGGAACTAACTCTTGTAGACCAGGCTGGTCTCAAACTCACAAAGATCCGCCTGCCTCTGCCTCCCGAATGCTGGGATTAAAGGCATGTGCCACCATCGCCTGGCTAGAAAGACATTCTATCTGTACTGTAGTGCCTGAGTGATATAAGAACATGCTGACTATGGGACTGCAGAGCAGTCATTTCAGTTCACGGGAGAAGCAGAGAAAAATTTGGAGGGTGAAAATTATGCTTCATATTTGGATAAAGAAATGCAAGATGTTGGGCCAAAATTATCTCAGGACCTGTACCTCGAGGCCTGTAGGACAGAGAAAAGCCTGGCTCAAGTTTGAGGAAACTGAGTGAGGACGAGACAGCAAAATCTAGGTAGATGTCTCTCCAGCCAGAGGGAGGGCTTGGCTGCCTCTCATTGGCTGGAGGTACCCCCACATCACACGATGTCACTTAAGCTATATAAGATGACGCTCACAGCTTATATGGAACCAAAGGCCATATATGAGTGAAACCTAAAGTATTTACTATGACATACAGAGATCATGAGTGTCCTTTTGTCTGAAATTGTGTGTGAAACATCAATATACAAATCTAAGAAAGTCTATGAGGCTCACACCAAGATAACATTGAAGAAAATTATAGTTTATCACATAATATTCAAACTTCTGAAATATAGGGTAGAAGGGAACTATAGAAAGCAGACGGAAGAAAATGAGGATTATACCCAGGAACCTAATACACTGAAATATAGGTGTGCACACACCCATTTCACAGACATCGAACACATGCACCAATGATTAAATGATTAAAATGAGTCTGACATGCAGCTGGCTACAATGGTTTTATTTTCCTATCTATATATCCAAGTTTAAGGGATTCTTTGATTAAGTAGTTATCTACTTATAGACTACCATGCAGTGAGCAAAAATAGCAAAGAGAAATATAAAAAGACTTGGAAAGTATTATGAGAACAACATGAACAACAAAACAATGTATGTCCATTTCATAGTAACTTCTCATATCTACATGTTAATATCAGTCAATTCTGGATGTGAAGATTATAAGTAATTTTGGTTCTCATCTTTGGGGTCTCTGTATACTGAGATCTTTGTAAATATGAATTGCATTTATAGTTAGACAACTAAAATTGGAAGAAGAAATTGGTAAAGCCTGTAATCTAAGGCATTGGTAGTAGAGATAAAGAGAAGTGGGGTGGTTATGGCACACCCCCAATGTGTGTATGGAACTAAAATGCCTGTGATGGACTGGTCAAGAACAGGGCGTGTCCGTAGGTGATGCCCATTCAGAAGTATATATCCAGAGCGACATCAGTGGGTCCCTGTGGTTTTCTCTGGAAACACAAGCACCCAGGCCCAGAGCAGAGAAGGCAGAATACTCACGCACAAATAATAAGTAAAGAAACAAACAAATAAAAGGAAGTGTGAAAAAGGAATTAAATAACAAGATACATGTTGAGAAAGTGGTGTGGATTTGGGTGGACAGGGAGATGGGGAAGGTCTGGGAGGAGTCGGGGGTGGGGAATCAGGAAAAGGGATGACCCGAACTTCTCCTTTCCTTCTATAACCCAGTATCAGAGTAGGGGACCCCAGAATCATCCAGGTGAGTAATACTCACAGGCCACCCATTATCCAGGAGGAGGAGGAGGCAGGCAGGGGCATCTTTCATTCTGGCCCTTGCATTTCACACAAAGGATTTTCATGTTCATGCTCTTTAAAAACAAAAACCAAAACCAAAAAAACAATAAAAAGCCAACCATGGGGTTGGGAGAGTAAGGACAGAGCAATCTGCAGTGTTCCCCTTACTACAGCCTGTTCTGTGACCATATCCCAGCTGAGCTCATCGGCTGCCGTGGCCCTAAGTTAATAAGGCACCTATTTTATAGAACGGTGACGGTGGCTATAGACTGCTTTAAATGGTCTGGAAAAAAAACAACACTCCTGCAGCATTCCCTGGAGTAGGACTCAGGACAATATTAAATCCAATGAATCACAGCCTTCAGGAGGGCACGGTGCACGAAGCAGAGCAGCATGGGGTGATGGCTAGACGGGGCATCCCTGGTGGCAACGGGGAACCACAACAGGCATAGGCGCTCAGTCAAAAGAGCATTGGTTACTGAGGGCGATGTCACGTCACACGTCTCCTTGATGGAGTTTCTGGGAGCCGCATAAGTCTCTTTGCAGCTTCAAGTATAGGAAGGAGCCTACAGGAAGGGATTTGCCTTCTTTGCCAAGCATCCAGTCAGGTTCCTTCCAGTGCCATTAATTTGGAAATTATTTCTGATGACTATCGCTCTGTGGCCTTCTTCATCCAATAGCCTATCCCTGGCTCTCAGGTTAGGCTCAGCTAACAGCGAGAGAGTCACATGGTGGGGGAGAATTCACAGGCCTGGAGGGATTGGGTTTGTGTTGATCTTTTGATCAGAATGTACCCCCATCCCTGAGGACTTCCGCATCCTACACCGATTGGTCTGCTTATGTGGAGGCTGAGGTGACCATACTCTTCAAAGTGCTCCTTAATGCATGGGATAGCCAATAAGTCTGGTTCCTCAAATTCTTTTCAGAGGTCTCTGCTCCATGACCTCCCACCACTTATCTGAGTAAGTTGCCCTCAGAACTTAGATTAGACTCTTAGGACTTGGTAAGTCTGAATGGGGCCCCCTGGAAAGCAAAACACACGTGTTAAGCCTTTGCTAGTCCAAGAATGCCTCAAAAACCAGCTAAAGCCAGAGATGTTGCCTGAGGCTTGGTAGAACTCTACAGGCTGTGACTGCCCCCAAACCTCTGTCTGTCTTTCTGCACATCTAACTCTGAGAAGTGTAGATTTTGGGAGCTCTGAAGTTGGCGGCTCTGACTCATGGTGTGTCATTGCATGGGTGTCCTCCAGGACATAATGCACAGCCCACTCCAGCCTTTCTCAAAGCCCAGTTGTCCAAACACTGCCCCAGCTGTGACTCCGTTGTGTGTCAAGTCTTTAGCGATGAGTCACCATCTGTGAACCCTTCCCGGGGTGTGTCTGTGCCTTCTGATGCTGCCACCTGCAGTGCTCGTGGGATGCGGCAAGATTGATCCCCCACATCCTTTTGTGAGTAGCTCATGAGCTGGCATCAAGAGGAAGTGCCCATGAAGAGGAGCAGTTAGCAGAGGCATTCTGCCTGGACACGCCCTCTGGGGGGATGCCAGCCTTCAAGGGAAGATGGAGGAATGAGAGACCAGTATCCTCTTGTTCTTTGCCTCTGTCTGGGGAACGTTTGTGACACTGAAAGCCACTGCACCCCGGAGCTCATCTTCTCTGGCAAGAAGGATGCTAACATGTATGCTTTGTTCTGGTGGTCTTGCTCCATATAAGGGAAAGGCCACTATATGGGCAGATGAAATAAAAACTGGTTTCTAAAACTCTGATATTAAAAACCAGAGAAGCAATCTGTCTGCAAACTAGTTTCTTTTGAATTCTTGTCTATTTTAGTGAGTCTAATTGTGCTGCTGGACAGTGCACCTGGGTGTGTGCGACACTAGGTGGCCAACCAAGAAAGCCCTGAGCCACAAGAACTTTGTAGGTTTTGACTTTAGTATCCACCATAGTTTTGTTGTTGTTGTTTTCTTTCTTTTCTCAGCCACACAAATGTGGGTGGTGGAATAAAAACTCCTCCTTGGCTTCCCCCGCCCCTTGTCCTGGGAAGCTGGCCATCTGCAGGCAGGTCCTCGGGTGGATTTAGCCGATGGCTCCCCCAGCTGTGCTGTGACCTCCGAATCCCTGGCTCTCCCAACTGGATTCTTCCATACACAGCTGCCACAGGCAACCTGGGCAAAGGCAGCCGGGCGGGCAGAGCAAGGGCTTGCTCGTCAAGGACTTCACACCTGCCTTAACTTTGAGTCCCCTTGCTCCTGTCAGGAGGTGCCACAACCTTCGACGTAGCTCTTGTTGGTGTTAATTATTTCCTTTCCATTTCCAGCTGGCTCAGAGCTTTAGCACCTTAAGTTGCTCGTTTGATCTCTCTGCTCAGGAACAAGGTAATTAAGTCAGCCACAATTTAAGAAAACGGATCTGCCTCGACTTGTTGCCCGTCTTCAGACACCGCTCCATCCTAAATCATTTGATAATGTAAGAGGCTCGCGCAGTTCTCTACTTGACGGAGGGTTGGTTCATTAGGTCACAATCAGTAATTGATTCTCAGTGTGTCTCGGCTGGTTTTATTACAGTAATGAGGACTCTCCCTCTCTCTCTCTCTTTTTTCATCTCCTCTAATATGTTACCCAAACCATCAGCTTCTCAGTTTGGTGTCAGGATGACTTTGACAGGTTGTTAGCAACTATCTGACGTATGGAACATCACAGAAATATCTCAAACTGTGTTGCTGTGTTCTTCTCAGAGCCTTAGGTGGTCCTGAGATCAGCACAAGCCCTTGCAAGGGAGAAGTTACACACTGATTGAAAACATGACTACAGGCTTGATGTCCTAATGAAGAGGCTCTTTGCAGCAATGCATCTGTTTTGACTCGCAGGGCTGGGTGGCACTGGAAACTCTCTTCCAGAATATTCCTGAGCTCTAAAGGGACTGGTAAAACTTGAGAGCCAAGCAGATAGGATTTCATCAAATGATACTCTTTCTCTGTGGAGCCCTTTAAAAAAAAAAGAGGGAGCAGTAATTTGCTGATCTCTCTAGAATCTGATTTCCTCTTGAGGAAGGGAAATGGATCATATGAAGGCCACGAGACAAGAATGTTCTGTCATTTACTGTTCTTCTCCTATCTTTGTGAAGAGTTCACACTTCTCTATAAAAGATAAAAGGGGAACGAAGACATTTTTTGGTTTTGATGGATATAATAAAAATGCTAGAATAAAATTTAGTGTTTACTTTTATCCGGGAATGCTTTTTAAAATTTAGATTTCCTTCCAGAATTGTTTTGGGTTTCATATTGTAGGCACAGGAATTAGAACTGTCAAATAATGTGAGGGATATTGAGTTCAACCTAGCTAGGAATCTTGGACTAATTCTTTGAGTGGGAAACCAGACACAAGAGACTAGTAACCTGAAGTGGGTGGACCTCCTCAAACCCTGCGTGGCTGTGGCAATGACAACAGAGAGGCGGGATGCATTTATGCTGTGAGATAAACTACACAGTGAAGCAGAACACAGGAAAATCAGCACAGCGTTGCCGACCAATCAGTTCACCTTGTTCACCTTGTGAACGTAAGTCATGAGAGCACTGAACAAGAGAGCAAAGCGTTGACCTTAACACCAGGCGCTGCTTTTGTTACACAGTGAAGCCAGTTAAATGGGTTCCTAGGTCACACAGGACGTTCCTGGGGAGAGGCTGTGTGTAGGATGGGCTTTAAGTGTAGTTTCAAGGGCCCTGAGAACAATCACTTCTTTCATTCTGAACTGCCAGTGGAGAGACAGACAGACGGCAAGGGACAGGTGAGGGCAGGCCATTGTCAGCTAGCTCCAGGGCAGCACACTCCATGTTTGTGGCCTGAGACTATGGGAAGCTTTATCAACAGTAAAAATAATATTTAGCAAGCCTCATCGATTCTTCTTCAAATAAAGCGTCCATTTTGGGTGAGGTTAGCAATTTTATTCATAGGATTAATTTGTCCTGCAGACCACTATGTAATGTCTGACAAAAGACCGTTTTATAAATGAGATATTGGAAAATAAGACATAATCCCATTGGCTCCCTCCATTTCTTTCCACTGTTCAGGAGGTATTCAGCAGCACCAGGGACGCTGCAGACTGAGGCAGGTGGAACAGATATTAATAAATCACTGGGAAATAAATAGACGAAACTGACAGAGGCTATAGGAAATCAAATTATTACAGCTGTTTTGCTGCTGCACACGGAGTGAATGCTTCTCAATCTAAAGCTTAGACCTTAAGACATCTGGACTTCTAAATGTCCCCTGAGGCTTCCTGAGGGTCCATGTTCAACACCATTCTGACCCCTGGCTTCTGAGAGATCACATCTTCTAGAGACACATGTGTATCATGTACAGTGGAATTTAGAAGGGTTCTCAGAGTCCAGATTCAGGATGTCTGCAGAGTTTACTGAAGAAAGGGGTTGGGAGAGGAAGAGAGGAAGAGAGGGGATGGAAGAGAACGTAAAGGAAGGGGAAAGGATCAACCCTGGTGAGTTGGAAGCCACGCAATTTCAAATTGCAATGTAGATCCCCGAGTACTGCAGGGGTTTGATGTGGGATTCCCCTCTGTATGATATGAATATGTTTTATTACCATTGGTTATTAAAGAAGCTGTTTTGACCAATGGCTTAGTAGAGTAAAGCCAGGTGGGAAATCTGAACAGAGATATATAGGAAGAGTAGGTGGACTCAAAGAGACACCATGTAACTGCTGAAGGAGAAAGTCACCAGCCGCCAGCTAGAATCTTACCAGTAGACCCCAGCCTCGTGGTGACTCATAGATTAATAGAAGTTGGTTAATGAAAGATGTAAGAGTTAGCTAGAAATATGCATAAGCTATTGGCCAAACTGTGTTGTAATTAATATAGTTTTTGTATGATTATTTGCATCCAGGTGGGCTTCTTGGAAACAAATGAGCAGTCTCCACCTACAGGGGTTCTTGCCAGTACTTCACTGTGACTTGAGGAGACAACACTCTCATATCAAATGCCCAGAATGTTCTGTAGGATCTCCTTTGCTTCTTGAGAAGGGTTGTCTTGACACTCTTGAGCACTGGCAATTGTGCCACTTAATTATGGCAGTGATGGTCAACTAAGAAGATACAGAGCATCTTGGGGCCATTCAGACATGTTACATGCCTGAGTATGTTACTTTGTTCTTTGAGAGCATCTGGGGAATGTTGTTTGTAGGTTTTAGAGTTCATACTCTGGAAGTCAATTATCAGGAGTGCCAACACCAGGTTAGTGAAACCCACAATACTGTGAAATTGCCTCATCAAACACACTTTCTCAACCTCAGGAATGGCACCCCAGTAAGCTTTGCCTTTTCTTGCCTTCGTTTTTTCCTCTCCAGGATCACTGCTATCCTTCCCATCTGGAATGTGCTCTTGCCTATGCTATATGTTGCTTTAAAGAAGTTCTTCTTTTGTTTTCACAGAGGATGAGAACCTGTGAATTAATTCTAGACTAATGTGTGGCTTGATGGACCAAGACCCCATGAAAGGGTACTTTGAACACCCCTCAAAAAATTACTCCTCCCAATAAACAGCAGGAAGCAGTTTGGAGAAGAACTATGCCCATATTCCCAAATATTATTTATAAATTTTTGTTTACATTTAACAGAGGATATGCTATAAAGATTTGCATTGGTATGGATTTTGGTTTATTGATACAAATTTAAGGACAATTTTGTTATACTGTGTATATGTATTTCTGATCTTGATTAAGGTATTATGTTTATAGAGCTCATTTAAAACTGTAATGTATAATTAAGAAATATAGGTTAATAGATAATCATCTATGATAGTCAAGCTTGTAGTCATGTTAGTTAGGTTTTCTAGATACATACAGTTAGATAGGTATTCTTCAAATCTTTCAGATGCCTTCAGAATATGGCATTTAAAAATGTTTTAATAACAGGACTTTTCATGACAATGAGACACATCTGCTCCTGGCAGCACTAATTACTTCAAGAGGAAGATGGGCATCGAAGAGGCTCCTTATGGAGTTTGTTAGCCATTTGGGCAAGAAACTGCTCTTGCCTGACTGATTGATGGTATGCTATGTGAACATGCAGGACCCACAGAGAAATGACTGCTGAACTTGTTTAAAGGTGAGATGGTCCTTCAGGGTTCCTGCTTCATGAAAGAGTCTGCAAGACATTATTCAGGATACAGAAGAAAGTGACTGGCAAACTGCCAATACAGGCAGAACTGTCTTTAAAATTTCTTTATTTGTGGAAAAGTCTGTTGGATACTATGGGACTGTAGACTGAACATGGATGCCCTAATGGTACAGAAGAATTTTGGGTGACTGTCCAGTCAGCAAGATGTCTCTGTTAATTCTAGAGTTTTGGAAGTTGCTTACAATGTGCATCCTGTCTACTTAGTTAATATTCTATCCTTCTGGAGTCTTTGATGGAGTTGAAGAATAGATAGTAATAATATAGTTTTCCTTAGTTATGATTAAAGATAAAATAGATATAAATATTGTAACTCTTAACAAGGTGAGCATGGGATTTTCAGCCTTCAGGAAACCATGTATGTAAAGGAAAAACAGACCCCTCACATCACTGACATGGGACGAGGTACCCTGCTTCTGACTCTCTCTATACCAACACCCCATAATGCTGGGGAAATATGAGCCTTGACTTTTTCATTCCCCATACCAAGTGTATTCAGGGGCTATAGAGCAGGGACACTTCCAGCTGGTTACACAATGCTTCTTGGGATCAAACATGTCAGGAGAGGTGACATGATTCTCTCCTGTGGGTTTGTTGGGTAAGAGCTTGAAAAGGAAGGTCCTGAAGAGTCCCTGCTTCAGTGACTAATCTTTGTCTAATGATTGTGGGAATGCCTTGTGATGTGGGATGTCCTCTGTATTTGTGTTGCTTTACTGGTTGATGAATAAAGTTGTTTTGGCCAATGACTTAGCAGAGGGAAGTCAGGTGGGAAATCCAAACAGAGATAGAGATAGATAGATAGATAGATAGATAGATAGATAGATAGATAGAGCACGAGCAGAGTCAGGAAGAAACCACAGGTAGGCTACAGCCTCATGACAATACACAGATTGATAGGGATGGGTTAACTTAAGATGTAAGAGCTAGCTAGGAATACACTAGAGAGTTTACTCAAACAGTGTTGTAATTAATATAGTTTCTGTGTGATTATTTGGGTCTAGGTGGCCAGGAAATGAATAAGCAGTCTCTTACAACAGTCTTGTCTGGTAGACATGCATACACAACACAAACACTCTTACCCTCCCATAGCATATCCACCACTCACAAACACACACCCAACACACATGCACAGTACCAAAGAAATACAAACACACAAAACACATATACTACCACATACACACTACATAGACACAGACCACACAATACCTCCCCATACACACATACACAACACCCCTCCACACATAATATAGCAAACACACATAGTTCCTTCAAATTCACTGCAGGAGTTCCTCCCCCTTTCATTGACATATACATAAACTCCATAGAAAGTTAAGGATCCACATTGTCTGTCTTCTATCAATGACCCATCTATACATCTGTATTGTCTACTCCTTGTGCACAGCTTCTTTTATCCACTTGCTGTAGAACAGATGTCTTTTCATCTTCCTAAGTGTAACTCTATCTCATTCTTTTTAATAGCTGCCTAATATTCAATTTAAGGCTGACACAGTTTATTTAACTGTTCCCCTATTGATGGAAATTTGATTGTTCACAGATTTTAATGGGACTATGACATTCTATTTTGTGATTCTGTCATAATTTATTAAAGCATTCTACTATTGATAGATACTTAGGCCGGTGCAGAGTTTCCTATTACATAGTGCTCAATCAGCATCCCTGCACATATATCTTTATAATGTTTTTATCTTTTTGATAGATTCATAAAAGTGAGATTGCTTGAGCAAAGGATATGCAAATGCAGTTGATTAGATAATGCCAAGTAGTTGCCCCAAATTTTGTATTCATGCTTGCTCCTGACAATAGTTATGGCATTGTCTATTTTATCATACTCTCAGCCAGGATCCACACCACATACATTGCATGATAATAATCAGATCTGGAAAACTCTTCTACCGTTATTTACTTCTGTATTCCTTTAATTGATAGCGTAGTTGATCCTGTTTTGGTGGATTTGTTTGTCATTTGTACTTCTTGTCTGTATCTTGTCCTCATCTGTTTTGGGACTCAATTGCTATGGTTTTTGATAAGTTGGATTTCTCTGAATATATAATGTTAATATTTAGTCTATTGTAAATTTTTCTGTCCCTAGCTTGCCACTTGTCTTTTAGTTTTTTAAGTCTAGTTTTCATTGAAAACAAATTTGTAATGGTTCATAGCCAAACACATCCATTCCTCCATCCCCTCTTCTCTCTCTCCCTTCCAACCCCTTTCTCTTCTGGGGTCTCACGTAGCCAAGGATGACCTTGAACTCTCTAGGAGGTTAAAGACGACCTTGAACGTCTGAACCTCCTGCTTCCACTTCCAGAGAGCTAGGATTGCATGAGTGCCCCACCAAGCCAGGTTTATGAAGTGCTTAGGTCTGAACCTCGGCCTTTGCTCTACCTGCTGTGCCACATCCCAGCCTTTCTCCCTCTCCTTGTAGTTTTCCATAGTTCCACACTATGAGCGGGATCCCTCAGGTTTCCTTCCACTACTGTTCTGGAGTTTGTTTATGTCTATTTTTATTATTTGGAGGTTTCTAGGGGCCATTGCACAGGAGCCCTGCCACTGGGATGCCGCATTATGCTTTTTAATTTTTTTACACCGATGTCTTCAAGAGAAATTTATTGTCTATCATTCTGGTACTATCTTATTCCGATTTCTCTAGGTGTAACTCTAGTCTGTTGCTTTCGTTGTACATATTTAGAGGAATGAACCACTTTTCCCTTGCTAATTTGACATGCCACTTTTATCATGGACTGTGGATGCACCCACCTGCTCGGACTGGTTTCTGAGCTATCCTGCCCCACCCCTGTTGTCTGTGTGGTACAAGACTCACACTTGGGTCATCCTTATAAACTGGGGATCTTTTGATGTCCCCAGTTTTCTAGAAGACAAAATGATGGGTTACATTTTTTAAGTTACAGGGATTGCGGGGAGTATTATAGGGAGCAGAAGGTGGTGGGGATGATGGCACTCTAGCGGTCTTTGTTGAAAAATGCTACAGTGGTATCTAATATGTTGCACGCTAACCATCTATAAAAAATGATACAAACAGATAAACAAACAAACAAACACCTCTAATTCCAAGCAAATAAAACACATTGTTGGACATGGTGCTTTTTGTTAGGAGAAAATTTAATTTTTCACACATTCAGGAAGAAATCATCATAAGATTTAACGAAAACTCAAGGCCATAAAATCACTTCTAATGGGGCAGAATGCCCTTCAGGAAACTTAAATTCTTCTTGCAGGCCCCTCATTTGCATTTACAGGCAGATAGCACCCTTCTGGGAGAAGAGGGAGAGAAGTCTGTGCCCAGAGGTGGGCAACCCCTCGGGTTGGGCTCTGGAGCCTGTTCTGTGACTGTCTAAGGGAAGGAGCCCTTGCCTGTCTCCCCTCTGCCTTTAAATCTTTAGATCTTGTGGGGCAGTGGGAAACTTCCCTTTCTCCCAGCAGGAGAGTCGAGACAGCGTAGGTGTAAATCTCAGGCCGCTGATTGCTGGAGCCCACAAGTTCTGCCTGGTAAATAATTCACTTCCATGCTGGAAATCTGCATATGAGGATGGAGTGTCGTTTATAACTCCAGGATATTGGCCTGCCTGGGAACAGCTTTTCAATCCCTGCTGCTCATTAGGAGCTGCAAAAAAAGAAAGAACATGCGCAGATAAGCTCAAAGAACATACGCAATATAGGATGAGCTCAAAGAACATGCGTGATGTAGGATGAGCTCGCCGTAGTAAACTCAGCGATCAGCAAATGGGAAATAGGACTTGGGTGAGTCTGCGAGGTCACTACAATCCCACCTACCAGAGGGCTAGCTTGACCGTAACTCATTATCCCAAGTGTTTCCTTACCTCTTTTCCCCAGTACTCTGCGAATGAGGCAGAAACACTCTCGGCCATAGGACCTTCACACTGTGACGTGGACACTATGGTTGCAGAGAAGATAGACACTGCCCAATAGGGACCTATTTCCCCAAAACACTGGGGCCCACATAGAGGACTTGTTGTGCTGAGACAAGTTGGTTTTTGTTGATGGGACACTTTTCTCTCCATCTTAACTGTCGATTGGATATGGAAGAAATTCAATATCCAAATAGAGTTTTAAGTCTTAACCCAGGGTTTTTGGTAATTGCACCTTTTTTCAGTTGTTCCAGTGTGCTTGGGCATATGCACATACACACACGCACACACACACACACACACACGCAAACGCACACACACACACACACAAACACACGTATACACAGATGTGCAGGTGCCTGTACATGTATGTATACATATTGTATATTTATGTATATGTATGTGCATGTGTGTATATGTGTGTGTATGTGTGTACAAGGTGATGTTAGTTACCATTCTGTCCTTTAAAACAAACAAAGCCACACCATACTATGAGTTCAGAGGACCTGTGTTTGCGAGAGGAATGCACTGCTGGTGGACCTGCCTCATCTGCTTGTTTGCTCCAGGTTTGATATGAAGACTATGGACATCTTCAGAGCAGGAGAGAGACACAGAGTTTTGCTTTGTCCTTGTTGCTCTCAGCTGAAACAGATTGCAAATCTCTCAGTGGGAAAACAGGAGGGCTTTTTTCCCTACAAAGGAAAGAAAAATTAATATGACCCTGGCTTGATGACAAGGCCCTGAAAATATCCCAGAGTCCACTGGAACCTTAGTTAGGCACAGCTGTGCCATGCTATAGCTGAACTCATAGACAAAACTTTCATGGATTGCTTCCCTAGAGACATCCTGCTAGGCACACCTGGGAGTCTTCTTGGTGACACATGGTCTGTAATGTTGGAAGATGTCACCAGCATTAGGCGACCTTGGGTTCTGGACTCTAACTGATGCACGCCCGTCCTGCCTCCTGGAGTGCACTGGTGATGGCAGCAGCGGCACAATTGGATGGGCATCTTGCTCATCTGCATAGATCAGGGTCCATCATTGATGCAGAGTACCATGGGATGTCTTCTACACAGTCATTGCTTGCGGCCCACTGTCTGTACTCTCATAGCTGACTACAAATTGATCGCTCAATAATTGTTCTAGTGTTGTTTTGAAACCACTAAGGTGATCATTTATCTCCTTCTCAAAATATGCTACATTTACCCTTTCCCCAGTCTCCAGAGATCCCCTTGTCCTGAGGCAATTCCTTGATGACATCAGTCATGTAGAAAAGCACCGACAATGTGGGGGGAAGAGGAATATGGTGATCATTTTTACAACCGAAAGGGATTAGCTGTTATTATAGTTTACAGCATCAGGCCTTTCAAGCTTCATGGATGAGTATATATAGGCAATGCTCATACTCCAAAATGTGTTTTGTTTAGATCCTACAAATATACATTTCTATATCTGAAAATAAGTCAAAAGAGAATCATGATTTTCATTGAGTTATCTGAAACAACTCCTCTAAAAGATTTATTTTTATTTTTAATTATGTGCTTGTGTGGGGATATATATATATATATATGTGTGTGTGTGTGTGTGTGTGTGTGTGTGTGTGTGTGTGTGTGGTCATGCACACATGCACATAATTAGAACTAAATGCGTATATATATATATATATATATATACACACACACACACACACACTGATGCACACTCAGGTATATTTATGAGTGAAGGCACCTGAGTAGGCCAGAAAGGGCATCACCAGGTCCCCAGAGCTGGAGTTCTAGGTGGTCATGAGCTGCCCCGGGTCCTGGGTACCGAACTAAGGTCTTCTTGAAGAATAACAAGCCCTCCTAACCACCAAGCCATCTCTCCAACCCCTAAAATAAGATAGCTGACTCGGGATTCTGAGTACTGAAAATTAAAAGTAGTTTGAAAAATACTCCAGGAACCAGATCTCCTTATTATTAGAGGGCACTGGGTTGAAATATTTCTTAGGTTTTTTTTTTTAACATAACAAGTCAAAGTTAAACGCATTATAAAAGAAACCTTTGACTAATGTTGCTTTAGTGATCTGATGAGATTTGAATTTGTAGGTTATTTATGGACTTAAAATTTATATACACACATGTATATATCTTTACAAAGTACAGTTTTCTCAGATCTTCCCATGTATTATTGCTTTATTAGAGGGGACACAACTCATGAGTGATGAGTTTTGTAATCTTGAGCTGAATTTCACTCTCCTGAGAGTAGATTGATTGACAGTTGACTGAAGGATGGTCTACCAAAGCTTTCCTTAACTAAAGTCAGGAGCAGCACAAGAGGGTCCACTCTCCCATCTTTTGTTCCATATAGCACGTTCTTATCTAGAGCAGTAAGACAAGAAAAGTAGATAAAGGATGTAATAGACAAGGAAGAACTCCAACCATCCTCATCTATGAGTGATGTGGTTCTATCTATACATAAAATACCCCACAAGGAGAAACCCCTTACACCTGACAAATATACTGGATAAAGTAGCAGGATATAAAATTAACAAAGAAAAGGAGCCTTCTTATATACCTACAATGAACTTATCAAGAAAGAAATCAGGGGACAATATCATTTATAATAGTCATTTTAAAAAATAGTAAAAATCTTGGAATAAATCTAAACAAGGAAGTGAACGACGTCTACAAGACTCTGTAAAAAAAATAAAAGAAAATATCAAAGGATGGACGACCTCCTCCACCACTCACAGATCTATAGGATTTATACTACGAAGATAGCCATGCTATTAAAAACAACCTACAGATTCAACACAGGATCCATAAAAAAAAAAATTCCAACTCAATTCTTATCAGAATTTGAAAAACAATTTAAATTTCATTTGGAACCATGAAAGAACATGATAACCCCAAATCTCCAGACCTGCTAGACAAATGACCTGCGAGAATGGCCGGCATCCCTGGTTTTATGTTTCCTACAGAGCTAGAGCACCAGAGCAGTGTGACATGATGAGCAACCGAATAGAGCTCAAGAACCCAAAATAAGCTAACAATCCTACAGTGCCTGATTGTAGACAAAGAGGCCAACCATCTATATTACAGAGAACACGGTATTTTCAACAAATGTCACTGGTCAAACGGCATAGCTACGTACATGTAGAATGACAAAGACCAGTCCTTATCTCTTCTCCTACACAAAACCCACTTCCAAATAGGTAAAGAACACAAAATGACCCTAAATTGATAGAGGAGAAAGTAAGGAATATGTTTGACTTTATCGAGACAGGAAAAACCTTTCTTAACAGGATCCTGATAACAGAGGCAGTAAAACCAAGAATTAAAAAGTGGGGTCTCGAACCAGGCAGTGGTGGCACACACCTTTAATCCCAGCACTCGGGAGGCAGAGGGAGGCGGATCTCTTTGAGTTTGAGGCCAGCTTGAACTACAAGAGCTAGTTCCAGGACAGGCACCAAAGCTACACAGAGAAACCCTGTCTTAAAAAACAAAAACAAAAGCAAAAAGTGGGATCTTGTCAGGTGATAGTAATACACATCTTTAATGGCAGCGTTTGGAATTTGGGAGGCAGAGGCAGGTGGAAATCTGTGATTTCCAGGTCAGCTTGGTCCATAGAGTGGCCAGGACAGCCACGAACACAAAGAATTCCTGCCTTGAAAAAGACAAAAGAATAAAACAAACAAACAACAAACAAAAGTGGGGTCTGATGAAATCAAATGACTTCTGTAAAGTCAAGGAGTGCACCACGGAGTGGAGAGATGGCCGGAAGAGTGGGGGAAACTCTAAGACACACATCTGACAGACAAAACCAAAACCTGCAGGTCAAGAAAACAAACAACAAGACATGGGACCTAGAACCAAGGGAGAGTTCTCAGAAGATGAAGCACAAGTGGCTGAGAAACATTTTTAAAACCTGTTCTGTTGGGACTAATGAGTCCTGGCCTCCTATTTCAGAGGGTGTGTCATCTTAATTCCCCAATACGTCCCCTCAGGCCGGGGACAACCCTGTCCACTCTCCCTTCTTTCTCGGTTGGACTTTCATTTGTTGCCTGCATGGCCTGGAACCGAAATCGAGCAAAGGACGTCAGGATTAACACATACCCCAATCCATCCTCACCTTCTGAGGGAGACCTCTCAGCGTTTTCTAGTTCCCAAAATCTCAGTGGGAACCTCCAATTGCCGCACATCGGGCCCCGGTCTGCGCTCTATGCACTAGACCCCAGTTTGCGAGCTTTGGGCAAGGGGCTGGAGGTTGAGAATACAAAGACATGCAGACTTTTAATCATTGATACCAAAGCCCCCCTTTATTAGCATCATGTAGGCTTAAATACACTGCAGTCAATGGCCAACAGGTGAAAATCCCATCCTCTGATCCTCTAAGCTAGGCACAGCTTCTAGTAACTTCAATTAGAAGGGTGTAAGAGGGAAGAGCAGCTGAAGACCAGGACTCATTAGTCCCAACACTTTTACTTAGGGAGATGCAAATTAAAACTACTGTGAATTTACTTTACCTCATAATGTCCAGGACCCAAACAAAGGGAACAAATAACAGAAAGATAATCAAAGGACAGCAGGGGCTGGCATGGGTGTGGGAGAGGGGAGTCTAGTCACCGATGTAGAGGAAGTGTAAACTGGTGCAGACACTATGGGATAAGTGTGCTGGTCCCTCAAAGGCTGAAATGGGATCTGCCCCGAGGTCCAGGCATCACTCTTGGGTGTAACACTGCCTGTTCATCCATGTCGATTGATGCTCAAGAGTCATAATAACCAGCACAGAAACAGCCTAGATATCCAGCAAGTGATGAATGGAAAATAAAAGTTGGTACATTTAGACACGGAATATTATTCAACCATTAAGAAAAACAAAATTATAAATTTTCAGATAAATGGATGAAGTTGATCACAATTACTCTGAGTGAGTTGACCCAGACACAATAGGACAAATATCACATTTTTTTCTCATTTGTGAATGTTAGTTTTGAATCTTAGATAAGTGCGTTGCCTTTGAAATACCCTCAGAGGTCAGAAAATTAGTCAATGGCCATGAAGGGAAATTTAAGGAAGAGAAGACAGACTGTACCGTGTTTAAGGGAATAACACAAGAGGAAGATTTAAACTGGCTGTGAAATGGAAGGGCAGGGCAAAGGAGGAACTGTATGGAGAGATAGATAGTACTGAAGACCTTTTAAAAAGAGGCTCGTGGAGTCCTGCTTCTGGAGAAGCTTTGCAAAATATATATGAATAAAAAGAGTTTAAGTGGAGTTATTCTACATGGTGGTTTGAATGAGAATGACCTCACAGTCTCCTGTTATTAAATACTTGGTCCCAAGTTGGTGAAACTGGGAAGGATTAAAAAGTATGGCCTTGTTGGAGGAGGTGTGTCACTAGGGATGGGCTTTGAGGTTTCAAAATAATACTATTTTCAATTACTCTCTTTATCTCTCTGTCCTCTCTATGTCCTCTCCCCCCCCTCTCTCTCTCTCTCTCCTCCTCCTCCTCCTCCTCCTCCTCCTCCTCCTCCTCCTCCTCCACCTCCTCCTCATGAGGTTGTTCTTCAAGATGTGACCTTTAAGCTACTGCTTCAATGCCATGTCTGCCTGTCATGCTTCACACCACTAAGGCCACAAACTCTAACTCTCTGAAACAGTAAGACCCACATTTTATGTTTTCTTTAATAAATTGTCTTGCTCAGGTGTTTTAACACAGCAATAGAAAAGTAATTGGGACATACTATAACAGGGCAACAATACCTTAGCTAGTCACTATACAGTTACATGTGAAAGGTCTAATGATGGAAATGGGTTAAATGTTTTAGAATTGTTGGCTAGTGAGAGCCCATAGACCCCAAATATTACAAGCTATTGACAATACTTTTGGATACCCTCCAGAACTTGACAGGAAGACCCTATAGCTAAAGACGTTCTATACTCTGGCCACAGAGTACAGAGAGATCAAGTAGCTGTGACCTCAAACCTAATTTCCTACTGGTTAGCTTTCAAAGTGCTGGAAAATGCTGTGTGGGCTGCAGGAGGAGAAAAGGAATCCTCACTCCTACTGACCTGGCTAGTGATAGATAGGAGAGGGCCCAGTTCACTATGGGCAGTGCCAGCCCTGGATGATAGTCCCAGTTCTGTGGGAAAGCAGGCCGGGGAGCAATCCAAGAAGCAGCAACCCAATAAGTAGCATTCCTTCATGACCTCAGCATAAGCTCTTGCTTCCTGGTTCCTGCCCTGTTTGAATTCCTGCTGTGGTTTCTTCAATGGACTGTGGCCCAGGGTATGCAAGCCATATAAACCCTTAAACTAATTTTTGTCATGGTGTTTTGTCACAGAAATAGGAACCCTAAGTAAGACATGTTACCAGCTGTGAACTCTGAAAGTGACAATAATGAGTGGCTTGGCAAGATATGCCCACTGGTACAACAATGACACCAATGTCATAGAATAACCAATCACTTCTTGATTGAGCTTTTAAGGCCACTAAAAATTGAATCCCATAACAGGCACTGTTTTGGGGGTCAAGAACCTGTGATGAGATGGCTCATAGGCCCCAGGAGAGAGCCTACTATTATTGCTTTGCTAAAGGAGCACAGTACACCGATCAAATCAGCTCCTAATGACTTGTTGTTATACCCATAGATCAGGGCATCTCTTAATTCTCCTCAGAGAAGCTTCTTTTTGCAGATGGTGATTGGCACAGAGACTCGTGGCTGATGAAGGTGTTTTCTAGACACAGTAGAGCAGATGTGTATATGAACCCATAGCAGTCAGGACAGCAACCACAAGACCTGTGCAAAGTCAAGCCAGATGAAAATCTCAGTAAGAGGAATGAAATCTCACCTCTAGCCAGGATGCTACTGGCAACTGATAACTGCCAGGAGAGTGAGAATCGTTCTCATCCAGGGTGTCTCCCTGGAAGGTGACCACACTCCAGCAAAGGCCACTCAAGAGCATAGGGGCCGTACAAACTATCCTTTCTGGGTTAGACAGAAAGGGCACAAAGTTGAGTATGTAGGACAGCAGAATGAGTTTGGAAGTAGCTAGAGGAGAAGAATGAATCTGATTAAAATAGATTGTAGGGGACTCTCAAAGAACTAATAAAGGATGAAGACCCCACCCATCAACACATCCCTCAACAACAGCCACTTAAGGACATTGCTAACGGGAGAAGCTATGTTTCACAGGAAGGGGAGAAGACACACATAGCAAAGCAGACCTGACATCCCTATGAGTATCCCGAAGAATTCTCTGGTTAATATTGTTTCAAGAAATTAAAAAGGTAAGTGAGGCGGTAGTGGTGCACACCTTTGATTCCAGGAGGCAGGGGCAGGCAGCTCTCTTCCAGTTTGAGGTCACCCTGGTCTACAAAGCAAGTTTAATGACAGCCAGGATTTCTCTGTGTAGACAAACAAAAAACAGAAACAAAAGATAAAAAAAGAAAAAAGAAGCTCAAATGATTTCTTTAAAAGAAACTGATGAGTGCAAAATTCGGGATGGCTAGTTCCAGGACAGGAACCAAAAACTACGGAGAAACCCTGTCTCGAAAAAAAAAAAAAAAAATTCAGGATGGCTCTTCTGTGAATTAGGTGACCAGTGTAGGTTCGGAACCCGACTGGTTCTGAGAGGAGCTGTATCAGGCTCCTCGCCGGGGAATCAGGCTGAGATAGGATGTGCTTGGCTACCCCTCCCTCGCAGCAAGCTGCTCCCTTCCCCACATTAGCATTTTAATAGTCTATCTGCTAATAGGCTTCTGGCCTTGAGACACTCAAGTATCCAGGCAAAAGGAGAAAGATATGATTTCTAATGCAGCAGAAATCTCAATTCCAGTTACGAAGGGATAGAATTGGTGGGTTTAATTATTGTTGAAATATCTGCAGTCGCTTCTGAACTACCAAGGCAGGCTCCAACCCTCTTTAAATTCCAAATTGTCTTTAGCATACAACTTTGGTTAGAGTGTTGCTCTGTGTCCTATTCACAGTTGAGTAAGACTTTTAAAAATAATTCAATTAAAATAAAATATACATAAGTAAGATCTGTAGGGTTTGATTCATCCATGCTTTGACATTGTGGAAGTACTCTCAAGGAGGATTTGTATGGATGGAAGCCTAGGAGGGTTTTATACTGAGCTGAGGGTCAGGATTAAAGACAGTTGCTGCAGTTCTAGGTCTAATTTATTCTTTCATTTACTTTGCCCTGTGTTTGTGACAGCAGGTTGTTTGGGGGCTGTTATCCAGGGATCAATAAAAATAAAATTGAGTTGGAGATGATGAAGCAGAAAGGGATACTGGGGTTCATATTGAACCCTAAATCCAGGACTTTGTGGGTGACGATTTCCAGGGACTGCCTATTCTGTACAGTACACCATCAGTGATGCTACAGGATGCTTGGAAGAAAACTCAAGAGGCATCTTAACGCGGGTCCTAAGAGCAGGTGTAATTTTCATTTTTTCCCTAGGGTTTATGATGTATAAACTGTGTGGTAGTTCTTTTTTCCATAGAAGCTGAGCTTGGAGAATCTTTTGTTCTGCCTGTGTTGAGTATAAAGTGATTTTTCTGCAAATGTGACTAACTTCAGTAAAATAAAAAGCTCACCCCCATAAAAAAGATCAACACACATACAAAAAAACAACATTAGGTCCCATGAAGAACTTCCAGAAACTTTGCATGGTCCCCAAAGGCCATGGACAGTCGCTAATGTCCAAGTACCACAACATCCTGTGATGTGGAGCCCCAGGAGGTTTGGGGGATGAGCAGCTGGTTTTTATGCAAACTTGAAATGGGCTAGTCATTTGGGAAGAGGGGCCTAAACTGAGAAAATGCCCCTGCCAGACTGGCCTGAAAGCAAGCCCACGCTGCATTTAAAAATTAGAGATTGATATAGAAAGGCACACCTCACTGTACATGGTGCCACCCCGGGCTGGTGGTCTTGATGTGCATAAAAAAGTAGGAAAATTATGATAAGAAAGTCAGCGATGAGGTTTCTTCTGGTTTCCCCGACTTTCCTCAGCAATGGACTGTCATGTGGAAATGTAAGCAAATTAAACTGTTTTCCTTCAAATTGCTTTTGGTCATGGTGTTTATCACATAAAGAGAAACTTAACTAACAAGAGACTGTCTTCCAGAAAGGAGATTTCAATAACTTGGGAAACAAACTGTACATGAAACATCATGTACGGTGACAGCATTTGGGGATCCCCTTCTGGGGTTCTAAAGTTCTGGCTGTGCTAAGACCTGGGTCTGCTGGCAGGACTGAGGTGGTGATGGGCGGGCAGCCGCACTGGGGAGTGGGATCACTGTGGTCCACAGGAAGGCCCGTTAGCTCTCCAGCATGAGTTGATGAGGAGCAATAGATCAAACAGCTCCGTTCCTGTTTGACTCTCTTTCACGTGGAGCTGAAAGTCAGGCTGGGACTTCAGAAGAACGACGAGATAGGTCTAAGGCCCTCCAAGCAGGTCTCTGGAGCTAGATGCCCAGTTTCCCCACAAGTAGTTTGTACAGGCTGCCGGTCATCAGAGAAGCTTATAGTCCATCATCCGCCATGTCTAGCAGAGACTAACTTTGTATAAAGGGTGGCATTCATCCCCATGTTTACAAACCTCCTTATTACTAGGCTTTACTTTCTAACTTTATTTCATTTGTTTTGATACTTAGTCTTTTGAAATATCAAACCTCTTATAGAATCTGGAAAATCCCACTCAGACAATACTAACATTGTATTAGTATTTTTACGCAAGTATTGTGAACTAACTCCTGAAAGCATCAGGACCTCTGGTGTCTGTAGGCTACGCGTTGTCTTCTACTGCAGCAGGGATAGCAGTGGGAATAAAGGGACCACAGTGGGTCTAGTTCAGAAACTAGGGCTCAGGCCAGTCTCCCTGGTGAGGTACCGAGACGCCCAGATATCCAGCTAAAGCTGCCCATGAATCAGGGCCAAAAGAGACCATCAGATACCTGAATACCTGAGTGAGATAAGCTGCTAAGCACCTGTAGAAAGTTCCAGGAGCTATCACCTTTCCCTTCCTCACCACAGGACCCTGGCATGAGGTGCACACCGAGGGAAGAAGTTATACATTTCAGAAGATCAATTAAAAATAATTACCTTGGCTCCTGGCTGGAGAGGTTTTGGTCTGGTTCCTGTCTGGCTGTCTCCATCTTTGGGCCTCAGGAAGAACACTGTGGTGATCACGGTGGTGGAACTATATGGCAGGGCAGAGGCTGCTCACCTCATGGTGGCCAGGAAGGAGGGAGGGATGTAGGGATGTAGAGATGGAAGAAGGGGTGACAGGGAAGGAAGAAGGGGAAGGAAGCAGAGGGAAGCTTATAAAGGAGAAAAGAAATAGAGGGAGGTGGAGAAAGCAGGACAAGTTGGAAGGGGCAGAGTAGAGAAATGGAGTGAAGCAGAGGACAGGGCTGGGAACAAGAAAGTACTGCTCTAGTTTACTTCCTATCGCTGTGACAAACGTCATGACCAAAACCACCTTGAAATGGACCAGAAGGATTTCTTCCAGTTTACACTTCTAGGTGACAGGGTATTATTGAAGAAGTCAAGGCAGGAAGTGAGATGGAAGCCATGCAGTAGCACTGCTTCTTACTGGCTCACTGTCTGCCTCACTCTCTGGCTCATGCTTGCTTGGCTTTCTTACACGGCATGAGCCCACCAGCCTATGGATCATGTCGTCCATAGTGGGCGAGGCTTGTCCATGTTGTCATCAATGAAGACAAGTCTCACAGATGTGGTCACAGGCCAATCTGAGCAATAATTTTTAACTGAAATCTCTTCTTCCCAGATGACTCTAAGTTGTTAAGAGTAGATGATAAAAAATAACCGGGCCACACATCCTTCACAGACATGCTCTCATTCCTGCAGTTAGACTCCACACCCCAACATCCTACTCAGCTAACAACTGATGGATAAATCTACTGTTTTTCAGCACCCGTGGGTTCCAGTCTCCTCCCAAGAGCCACCATCAGGGATCCAAGCCCTTAGCATATGAGCCTGTGGGGGACATTTCATAATCAAACCATAACTCCTAGAGATGTAGCCAGAAGACACGGAAACAACTCATCCACGCTCTTCATGACTGTCTAAAGGCATGAGTGACTCAAATGAGAGCTGATGAGGAGACAGTCTGTCCTTGTCCTGGAGCAGCTGCCAGTCACAGAGAGGAATGGAAGTGCTAACCCAAGCTGTGCCAGGATGAACCACGAAAATCTGAGCCAAACCAAACAAAAAACCCGAAAAACAAGAAACATTGTGTTGAGTGTGAGCCAGCTGCTGCGGCCAGATGTGTGACTCGGTTTCTAGGAAATGTCCTGAGCAAGTTAAGTCACGTGATCAGAGCATGGCAGAGCAGCTTTCGGGGCTGGGAGAGTGAGAATAAGGAAAAGATGAGCAAAGACCATGGGTCTCCTTGTAGGGTGATGAAATCATGCTAAAATTAGAGAGAATAAAGGTTACTCCACTTTGAGGTTATTTTAAGAACCGCTGAATTGAATGCTTCAGGGTAAATTTTATGGTGCATAAATTACGCCTCAATCTGTTGTTAAATAACAATTTGGTCCTTGTTTTATTAAAATTGTGCTAAAGATTTTAAAAAGACCCCGTTCATATTGGCTGAGTTCAATAGGTTTTGCCATGATATCAGATCAGTTATAAGAATTAAAATCATACATAAAAAATGTGCCAAGCACTAATTTTTCACAAATTTTAGAATATTTAGCACACACCCCTTGGGAATTTCTCAGAACTGCCATTTGTGGATCTTAACACTTACAGGGTATTCAAGGTGGTGCCACCGTTTCCAGACAGAGTCATGCCCAAGGCCTCTGTCACCGCGGAGCATGTGGGGTGATTTCCCTGCTCTCTACAGAAACAGAGAGCAAAGTGTAGGGAAACAGGTGGCAGGCAACTGTTTCCCAAACAGTTGATTCTAGAAAGTTTCTTCTTCTCATTTTTCCTCATAGTTCTTGTCTTTCTTTCCCTCTCCCGTTTCTGTGCCTTCAAGGAGTGTTGATTGAATGAGGTTAGACTCCAGTTCCAGGTTTTTCCCATGAAGGTGGCCACATGATATGTAATCTCTAGCCGTGTAAGTGTGGGTTTTAACCATGTAGCTTCTCATCTCTTGGGCTTCCCAGTGAGACTCTGTCAGAATCACAGCATGACCCCTTGCCATGATGCTGCTTCTTCAGGTTCAAGGCAGAACGTCATCCTTGACTATCATGACTTATTGATAAGAGTCACTGTTTATGCCACTGCTAAGAGGTTTAGCAGCCCTCTGGAGTGTGTGAGTCTAGGAACTCAATTTCTTAGAGAGAGGGTGGATGAAGATCACACAGCGCTTAGTGTCTGGGTGAGAAGCATTGGTGTCAGAGCCGGGGAATCCCAGAAGCAGCCCTCCTGCCTATGGTTCTTCAGATAACGCCACATTCCTGCACTTCTGACCTCTCTTTAAGTTTCCAACATGATAAACATAGAAGAGGTGCAGAGAGTGTGTTTAATGTAGAGAACATGGAAGGTCTCCACATCCCTGGATCCCTGAGGTGAGGGCTGGACTCTTTCACATTGCCCACATGCTAAGAGCCCAGGCTGTGGATCTGAAGGCAACACATGCCTGTAAACTTTAACAAGCTCTGTCTGTGTGAATAGAAATGAGCTCTATCTATCTACAAGCTTTCACAGAACAGAAGAATCTGAATTTGGGGCCCTAGACAAAACTACAGAAGTCTGTTTCCTTGGGAGAAAGTTGAGTGAGTTTTCTTAAGCCCAGCAGTAGTGTTCACAGGACTGTTTTCTCTTTGACTTGACTTCAAATCCTGGTGGCACCATGTCCCACCATATGGCCTTGGGATGCTGACCTCCATTTTCTTTCCTACATCACGGGCAGATTGACAGGTCACTAGAGTGAAGCCACACAATGGGAACCCTCACTACACAATGAATACTGGTGGCTGGGAGGAGGAGGCTCTTTCTCAGGGTTCTTTAACCCTTGTTCCCTAGGGACCAAAGATGGAAGTGTGTTCTAATTCCAAACAGCTTTAAGAACCAACTGGAGCTGATGAACTACATAAAGGCAATCTAAAGTTCAGCGGGTTTTCAGATATTTAATTTCAAACAAGCGGGAATACCACTGAACATCTGTCTCGCCACTTTCTCTGCATCTGCTGAAACCTTAAACCACAGAGTGTGTTAAGCCATGTTTGCTTTCCAGCGGGAAGAATGTGGCCACGCAACACTGGCATGCTGAACCGCAATGTATCAGATGGTGGGCACTGTGGTTTGGATGTGGAATGGACGTCCTCATAGCTTCTTGTGTTTGAACTCTTGATCTCCAGCTCTGGTGCTGTTTGGGAAGCTTGTGGAGCTTTGCTGGAGGCAGTGGGTCGCTGGGGACACACCTTGACTCTCTGCTAAGTCACTCTGCTTCCTGACTTATGAGCTGCCTCGTGCTCCCATCTCCATACCTTCCTTGTCACGACGGGCGGTGTCCCCTCAGACTATTACCAAAATAATGCCTCCCTCTTAAGTGGCTATTTGACATGGTTTTGTTCACAAGAAAAGAGAAGAGTAGCTAGTACATTAGAAACCAGCATCCATTTGAGCTCTTGCCTTCTTGCTCCCCATCCTGTTCTGCCCCTTGCCCTCTCTCCTTCTGTCCGGGCTAAATGAGCCCTCTCCCTGTACGCTGTCGTCGCCATCTCAGGTGAAGCCTTCGTGACATGACGCGAACACGGATAGCTCTCGAGAAGCGTGCCATTCAGCAGAGACGGCGACGTTAAACAGGGCTTGTTGTGGTTAGAGAAGCGCTCCGGCCATATGTAGGTGTTTAAAAACGCCATTTGCTCGTTTTTATCATGTCACACTGCCGTCTTCCCATGTCACTCAGTCTCCTCCCAGGCCCATTACGAGGCACATAAAGGAACAACCTCACAATTTATGGACCGAGGAACATGGCTAATTAAGACAGTGGCCTCTCTTCAGTCTCCACTGAATTAACCCTGCTTTCTCTGTAGGCCATCTCTCCAGATGGTTCCTAGGCAGAAGGGTGGTCTTGCTGCTGCGGCATTGGGAACTCCCTAGTTCTGGTTAACCCCCGGTGAGAGCCTGAAGGACCTTGCTTTCACTTTCTTCTCTGTTATTCACCCCTTAAAAACGAGGAGAAACCCCATTCGTCTTCCGTGAAGAAAGCTTGTCTTGTGTCTGTTGTGGACTTCTCAGGCACAGGCTGTGTTCACTCTGGGATGACCAGGACAGTTCTCAGCTTGTGTGACTCTGACCAAGCAGGGTGGCCTTCCTTCGGTCTGCAGTGTCTTCTGGCCCAGCTGGCACACAGCTGTACAGGTCACTGGCTTCTGTGGGACAGATCAGGAAGGCAGAGATGAGGGAGCGAGGAGCTACACAGCACACAGGTGCTTTGCAGCCCTTTCCTCCCCTGCTTGAAGAGCCCGGGTGCTACTTGAATTCCAAGCCTCAGGGCTGCTTGGTAGCGCATATGGCCACAACGCCCATGCAGCTGCCACTGCACTAATCACTGTCTGGTGTCCACTCTTCAAGCAGAACTGTTTTGTGTTCAGACACCCCTCAGACCTTCAGGTGGTGAGAAATTACTCCCTATGGCCTGTGTACCAGCCCCGACCTTCTCTGCAGTCAGAATGTAATCCTGACACCTCCAAACAGCCTCACTAGCAAGTCTTGATGCCTGTTCTAGTTTTTTCTTTGGTTACAGAAGTCCTTGTGACAACCCAAATATCTTATGTAAATCTCCCATGGAAGCCCAATCTCCTCTGAGAAGTTTCCTTGGTTTTCCAAGAGGCAGCTTTTTTGGCTTTCAGGGACCACAGCTGACTGTGGCTGGAGCCCAGCCCACCAGTGGGGTCCTGTTCTTAGCGCTGAGCTGGGTGCGCCAAGGACATTGCCGCCTGAATGAATGGTCTCTCACTTACTGTGTGAATTCCCTTTGCTCTGGGGAGCCTTGGGAAATGATCTATTTCGTCCTAATGGGCACAGAACAGAAGCTGGTCCAAAAAGGGCTCCCAGCAGGGCTTCCTCAGGAACTTCTCTGTGAAACTCTAGCTGGACTTAGGTGAGTCTTCATTCTGAAGTTAGAATCCAGGGCTAATGGTGAAGATCTGCTTGAGGGGCCTCCTGGGGGATTAACTTTTTGAGTGACACTTCTCTTAATTTCCTGTTGACAGTTTAGCTGTGTTTAAGTCTTAAACAGGGATAAATTTTTGACAGGTTCTTTGAGGAGAAAAGAGAAACACAAATTTAAGAATTTCTGTGGCTAAAATGTAAGTTAATAAAATTAGCTCAAGAGCAATTATGATAACCTAAGCATCATGTAGTTAAATAGAATTTGCATCATTCCAGGATAGAACATGTTTAAGCTTTCAGAAATAAAAACCAATAAGATCAGCATTTATTGTTTTAGTTTTTGATTGCTTTTGAAAAAAATATATTGATATTCCTTTGTGTGAATAGGTCTCCTTGAGTAAAGTATGATCAAAATCCAAAGCCATCATAAATTAACCGTGTTTTTTCCCGCTTTGGTATACAAGACTTTCCATTAAGCTAGCCCCATATAATATACCTTGGATGTGTTCAAGAAAGCCCTGTAAATTATAGTAAGTATTTAAAATGGTAAGTAGACATTGGAAAAGGCCACATTAGGATTAATGAATGAAGGGGCCCATACTGAAAATGCACTTGTAAATAAATAACACGAAAGGGAAAGATGGCACATTGTTAGGTTAGAGTTACAAGTAGAGCAAGGCCATAAATTGCAGGGTGGCAGTGGAGTGTTCGCCACGGGACTCCAGTGGCGTGCTAGTAGTTCTAATTGCTTTCTAGTTCAAACTTCCATCTTCATTGGTCTGGGTTCACCTCTGAGATGTCCTCTTGTGCCTTCTCTTCAGATTGAAGAAGTACCTGAGCTTTCCATCCTCACCTGAGAATACCCTTCCTGCCCTCATTCAGGGAAGTGATTGGGGGAACTGGCTTGATGTGATAGCTGACCCTTCCCCTCAGAACTCCAGGACTCAGGGATCTAGTGATGGAAGCTGATGTCAAAGGTCATGTGACTGGGACACAGGTAGGCATGGGACAAGAAGTGGGTACACAGCAGTGGTGGGCTCTGGATGTGAGAGCTCCTTTATCCGAAGACTTTAGGTGGTGAGCTGTGCTTTAGGGAGAATGGTTAGTGAAAAACCGTGGCTTAATGAAATTGAGTGGAAACACTTGGAATAGTATCTTGAGTGTATTTAGAGTTATTTCACAGAGTTTAATTAAAACTCTCCTTTTATGTCAACCCACAGTTAAATAAGATCAGGTTTCCTATAAATGCATGAGCACATGTTAAATGACGAGGAGAGAGAGTCCTTCCTAGGTGTTCATTTTCTCTGGTGTCCAGGGGACTGTACTTCAATTATGTGATCTGAGATATCTGTTAGATTTTCCTCCCACTAAAGAAGATGACTTTAAGTTAAACCACCAGAGATTCACGTCCAGGAGGTCTGCTGAGATACATCATTCAGGCAAGTGAAAATAATGAGCGTAGGAGTAAAGGCTAAAGGGAAAGTCCACAGCATTGTGTGGTAACCCGAGGGTGAAACACTCTTCCTAAAAATCATGGGCCTTTCTAGATCAAGAGGGTGCTCAATGCGGCTTGTCTGGTAAGATGGAGAAGACGGTGTTAGAATAAACCCCCAACAGATGCACTGTGAAATCTGGACAAACTATAAAAACAAATCCTGCAGGTGCTGAACAATGCAGACAGGCAGGCAAATCTGGAGATGAGTGGATGCCGAAGCGAGCCCTGGGTCCTACATACATCTGCTTGTCTGTGCTCTTGCATGAGGATACCTCCCAATCTGCAGATCGTGTTGTGTGGACAGAAGACGAGGAGAAATGTGTGCCCTCATCGGCTTATCAGTGAGCACCATTCGGGGCTAGCAGAGATGAGAAAGTGACAGGGAATTTTGAAAATTAAGGGTACAGAAAAGGTTGCCCCTATAACAACATATAAAGTTCTCCATGATAGGATTCACTACTGCGGTACATACACAGGGGGTCCAAGTGTCCCAGTAGAAGACAAAAAGCACAAGACAGAGACTAATAGGTATTCATTGCTGCCTATCAAGGGATGTGGAATTGGGGAGTTTAAGTTCAGTTGTTTGTCTTGACTGTCTGCTAACGCAAGCATCAATGTGTTTTAAAGAAACATAATGGAACAGGCACCCACATCCTGTAGTCTAATAAAAATACATGTATGAAACTCTAAAGAGTAAAGAACAAATATAATTTTAAAAATTCTAAGTTACTTGCAGAAGAATTGCTAGACACCATCAGAAGACATGAAGTGTGAGTTGAGTCACGATAGAGTGGTGCCCAATACAGACCAGACGTTAACTCGAGCAGTCACGGATCTGAAAGTAACATTAACAAATGTTCAAGGATCCAAAGGAAAATATCGTCAGTGGACAGGCCAGGAATCTCAGCATGGAAACCAACAGTATAAAATTAAAAGGGAACTCTAGAATAAGCATGTGCAGTCCTGAAATAAGACAAATGGCTGAACGGGCAAAATGCAAGGATAAGGTGAGGAAATGGGTAATAGGAGCTGGTGTCAGGGGTTGAAGGTCAGCAGGAGAACAGCTTTGTGGTCAGTCTTAAAGTATTTCCCACCAATCCCCAATTACAAACAGAAACACAGAACTTTACAATTCAGAATGGCAAGCTACTCCACTTTGATAAGCGATCCATCTAGCATGGTT
This sequence comes from Microtus oregoni, assembly GCF_018167655.1. Lineage (NCBI taxonomy): Eukaryota > Metazoa > Chordata > Mammalia > Rodentia > Cricetidae > Microtus > Microtus oregoni. The sequence goes on from NW_024543875.1 coordinate 4,644,877, forward strand.
GACACTGGGAGAGTGATATTCTTTTGGCCATCTACAGGATGCAATGAGGTCTCATTCTTCTGTGGAATCCCTGCAGAAAGGTGTCCCCAGAAGCTGACTGGGTGGATGTCGCCAGCCTCTAGAGCAGAGCATCGGTAGTGAGAATGGACTCTGGACTTGTAGACGGAAACGGATAACATCCAGAGGCAGAGCCCCAGTTCTGAAAAAGGAGACCCAGGAGATCTAGCAACTAAGTGATCAGGGTCGTTAGCTGGTTGCTAGGGTAGAAGTTTGAGTTGAAAGGTCATGATCAAGGCAAGGGACAGTTTAGATCCCGACTGGTGCAGACATCGTAAGGTATCATCACTGTAGGCTCCGAATGTAACAAATGCACTGAAAGGCCCTGGTGTTTTGTGGACATGGGCTCAGCTACTTGGTGGCAGAGAGACCCCACACTGCCAGGTTACTCTCAAATGGTTCAGAAAAATCATGTCTTCCGTTCTCTCTGTCCCTTTGTCTCTGTCACTAAGCAGAAAGTGGTGAACCTGGAGAAATAACATATACAAGTTGTGTTTGTCTTAGTAATTCTCTACATCTTCAAACACATTTCTAAATAAAATTCTATAAATAAGTAAACAATTTATTTCCCTTGAGCTCTTTCATTGCCAAACCAGTGGCTTCCCAGTTCTCGTGTGTCACAATGCAGCCCTTCGTTTCTTGCTAATGCATCTCCATGCAGCATAACAATCTCTTGGCCTGTCAAAATACTGTTCATACTTTAAAAAATATTTTTTTTATTCTCTTGTCCTCAGTATCCTCTTTGTCTCCCACCCCATTAACCAGATTTTCTTAGAATTTATTGAATGGATAAATTTTAAACTACCTTAAAATAAACTGGAGTCTGTTCCAAACCATCCTAAAATATTTTGATATGCTAAAAAGAAGAAAGTTATATATACATTGTCAAAGGATAAATGCGAATTTGTGTGTGCGTGTGTGTGTACGTGTACATTCCTATGGTTCTAAGCATGTGTTTATGTGTCCATGTGTATGTGGAGGCCAGAGGTTGTCATTGGTTTCTTTCTCGATTGTGTCGGGTACCATTAGAGACATAGTCTCTCAGTGATCCTGGTGAGGACTGATTTGGCTAGACGGCTACAGCCTAGTGCTGCTCATGGCTTTCATGTTAAGTTGTTTCCCCTCATCCACTTTCGTCAGTCTTTTCTGCATCTAGAGTGTCATGTGACTACATTTTGATGATGCAAAGGGACATTTGTGTATTAGTGTACATAGAAGCTGCTCTTTTGCTCCCTGGGGGCTCCTAGACCCGAAAAATCACACTGAAACTGTATTAATTACAACACTTCTTGGTCCATCGCTTAGGTATATTGCTAGCTAGCTCTTATATCTTAAATTAAACTGTTTCTATTATTTTATATTTTACCACAAGGCTTATGGTTTGTTATCTCTTGCTTTTTGGGCAGCTACATGGCATTTCCTTGACTCTGCCTTCTCTTTCTCTCTCTCTCTCTCTCTCTCTCTCTCTCTCTCCACCTGGCTATATTCTGCCCTGCCATAAGCCAAGGCAGATTTATTCACTAACCAATAAAAGCAACACATATGCAGAAGGACATCCTACATCATATTGGAAATGTGCAAAGGGCGTATCAATGTATTGGAAGCGTGCTTAATCATTTTGCTGCTGTTAGGGGTACCTGAAGCACTTGCTGTGGTCAGCACCATGACAGTGGGGCATAAGCTGTGTGTACTGGAGATGATGCTCATCCTTCTTGAGTTCACTCCTCTGCACCCTTGCAGGGGTGGTACAATGAAGAGTAGATTAACCAAACAGTACTTGTCTGCTTAGGCACTTGGGATACAGAAGGAAGGCAACATAAATGCTTCCCACCTTCATCCTCATGGGACTTGTACTTGAATTCACACTCCTAATACCCACATAATAAAAATCCAAGCATGGCAACAGTGCTCTTTACCCTAGTGGTGTGGGAGGGAGAGACAGGAAGTTCACCAGGCTTGTTGCCTTCCAGCTGGAGTACAGGTTCAGTGAGAGAGCTTGACTCAAAGAAGCAAGGGAGAGAGCGAGTGACTTTACATCCTCCTCTGGCTTCTGTGTGCAAATAGTTGCACACATGCATGCACACAACACACACACACTTACTAATAAAACCATTCCTTTGGGGACAATTTTCTTTCAAATCACTAGGGGCAGCATCTATAGTGTGTGTGTGTGTGTGTGTGTGTGTGTGTGTGTGTGTGTGTGTGTGAGAGAGAGAGAGAGAGAGAGAGAGAGAGAGAGAGAGAGAGAGGAGAGAAAGTCTCTCCCTGGTCTGGAAATTTTAGAAGTTGCCATGTCTTGGTTGGTTGGCCACTGAGCCCAATAGATCCACCTGACTGAGTTTCTCCAGTGCTGAGATTACAAGCATCAACCATCATTCCCAGCTTTTTTAAATGGGCACTGGGGGATGAATTCAGGTCTTCACACTGACAAGGTGAGTAATTTGCTTCCTGAGCTATCTCCCCTTGCTCCTGAGAGTTTAATTGTTTTAAAGTCTGGTCCTCAGATACAGGCTTTAGAAGATGGATACTTGCTATCCTAGGTCATAAACAGAAAAGGGCAAAGAGGAACAGCATACATCGAGAAAGAAGAGGAGAGTGGACACTGAGCCCTAGGGATGGTTGCAGTGATGACCTCCAAGAGTCAGTAGTACCGTTGGCACTGCTTTGGTAGCAGGGAGAGGATGTGACCTCAGGTCACTTCTTTTTTACTGTGACCAACTGCATCCTTCTGCTTGCAGTCCTTGAGAGCAGACTTCAAAAGGCCTTCTGTGCCTCAAGCACTGTAATTGAGAGATGAAAATCCCCCAGCAACCATATTTATGTTTCGGAATAGAGTCTGTGGTCAGCAAAAGCATTCGAGGTGGGTGGTGACTTTAGGGCTCTTTAAATGCATGTGTGTATTCACATGCATCGGAGTGTGCTTGCATAGGAAAGCTAGAGGACCACCTCAGCTACAACCCCTAGGAAGCTCATCAACCTCCTCTAGGACAGAAAGCTCACTAGGTAGGCTGACTGGCCAGAGAACCCCAGGACTCTCCTATCGCGACATCTCTTCTTGTAACCTGTTAATCAACCTGGGATTCTAGTGCTTGCTGTCTTGCTTAGCTCTTTACAAATGTGGGTTCCTGAGGCTCAAACTCAAGACATCCTGCCTATGAGACAAGCACTTTCCTAAGCTATCTCTATAGCTTGGCCTTAAAGTTCTTACAAGAAAGGCCTCAATTGCCTACAGGGTTTTCCTAGGTGGTGAGGGGGACACATTGTAGTTTTGGAAGGTGATTGTCTTGGCAACCTGAGCCAGCTGGCAGGGGAGACACTGGAGTTTGTAAAACCCCCAATTTCTTCTTAGAAAAAGGGGTACATCTTAATGACTTTGGCCTGTGGATAAGTGTCTACAAATGTTCCTCTGTTTCCGTTGCCCTTCAAAATGCAGCAAGTATACACGGACACAAGACGAAATACAAAAACTAAGCAGATTAAGTTAAAAAAAATTTTTCCCTGACCCTCTGTAATCCCGGATGCTGAATGGATGTATTTCTCCGCGTACGCAGGTGGTTGGGCTGAGTTATTAGGAAAAATGCATTGAGCTCTTTCTTCACCTCCAGCCTCACCTTCCTTCTGTCCCCAGTGAACTAGGTTAGTATTTATTTCATCTGGGAACCTATAAAATAAGTGACTGGACAAGGATGGGAGTGGGTTCAGAGCTGAGTGTCATTGGTTTATTGATGGCATCCATCCTCAAGTGCCCCATTATCCCTTGAGCAGCCCTGCTCACATGCTAAACAGAAGTAGTTTTCTTGGGGAGTAACGTTCAGTCCTCAGGGTTCTCTCTAGAAGAAAGATGGATGTGGGAGGTCCTTCTGTCTGTGTGCTGCTTTTCTTGGTTAATAAAGAAATTGCCTTGATCAGTTGATAGGGTAGAACTTAGGTAGGTGGGAGGAAACTAAACTGAATGCTGGGAGGAGAAAGGGCAGAGTCAGGGAGAGATGCCATGGACGTGCTGAAACTTTGCTGCTAGCCCACTACTTCATGGTGATGCACAGATTACTAGAAATGGCTTAAACTATGATGTAAGAGTTAGCCAATAAGAAGTTAAAGCTGATAGGCTGAGTGGTGTTTTAATTAATATAGTTTCTGTGTGATTACTTCAGGTTTAAGCTAGCCAGGCAGCCAGGAATCAACAAGCAGCTTCCCCCACTATAGCTGATGGAACCTGGCTTATTTGGATTCTTCTCAACAAGGCCAGGTTCAGATGAGAACCTGGTTACCCAGTCTTGGAACAAATCTTTTAGTCAGTTCTGGTCTCCCAACATGATGTATGGGTCTGGTTTTCCATTTCAGGAACCTCCTGTTGGGAACAATAGCCTTGAGCAGTTCCAAGGAAGGCTGGTGTCTGTGGTTCTTGCTGATGAGGAAAGCTGCCTACACAGCTTTCCTGTTCTATGGGTAAGCCTTTGAATCTGTGGGTCATTGGAGGCAAATGGGAACAATTGTACTTTCAACCCTTCTACACCACCCTGAAAACTGGTGTGTTCTGAACTCCAAGGATAGGGACATCTCTGGGCCCATTCTTGCTGATGGATGCTCTACCCAGACTCCTTGGAAACCATGGTGCAGTGGACGGATGGCATCGGTGACACAGCTAACATTGACAGAAGTCTCACACCAGGGCTGTTTTTCAGGTGCTTGCTTTTTTTCTGATAGGTTATTGCAGACTTGTCTGTTGGTTAAGGCTTTCTACACATCCCTTCCATTTATCCTGAAGATTTATCCATCCGAGAGGCAAATCCCTCCAGACTCCTATGCCTTTTTAGTAATTCAAAAAGCAGCCTTGGTAAGAGATTTAGTTTGAAATCACCATTCCCCAAACCTTTAGGGGATCTCAAGGTAGGACGAGCCAATGAGTGATGGATGCGATTAGGTAAAACCTGAAATTCCACAGCTCATTACACGTGGGTGAACGGCTTGCTATCCAGCAGGAGACTGGCAGGGCGGCCCCTCTCAGTCTTCAAGGGCTCTATCCACTGGGCTCCATCTGCTCTCATTTGTTTTGTCTCTAATCACGGGATGTGCTCTGATCTCTGGCTTCTTCCTAACCATTGTTCCAAATTCCTACAAACAGCAATCTTTCCTCTTTCTCTGGTGCTCAGGACTGTGAAGCTGATCGCTCGGAAGGAATTTGAGTCACCGTCATAAATCTCGAGTGATTTTAGAAAGATATATAATACTCCTAAATGATGACATATTTCCAGAAGATCAGTAAAACATTTCTGAGTGATATACGGCTAGGGTGTTGTGTCTTCTGCTGTGAACCCGAGGGAGAATAGCAAGCCAGTGCAGTATTTTATGAGTATTATTGGCCATATCTTTTGTTTTTAATCTGCAAGTAAAGAGGCCGGCCACACAGAAAATTAGTGTACCTTACACCAGAGATGGCGGCCGAAAGCGCTGGGAGTTTTGATTTGTCCTTAGGACAAAAGGTTGGTGTGGGACATAGGTGGGAGGGGAATATGGGAGGACTGGGAGTGGCTGATGTGGGACAAGGGTGTCAGTGGTGGGAAGGAAGGGCCTGTCTGAGAAGTGGGTGGTAGCATTGAAGAAGGGGTTTAGCCTTTAGAAGCAATTGAAGGACCTAGTGACGTGGCTCACCAGTTAAGAGCATGAACTGCTCTTTCTGAGGACCTGAATTTAATTCCTGACATCCCTTTGACAGCTCACAACCACGTGCAATTTCAGCTACAAGGGATCCATCACCCCTGACCTCTGAGGGCACCGCACCTGTGTGTACCCCCTCCCATATACATACACACAATTTTAAAAGTTTTAAAAGCGATTCTGCTGCTGATCGCAGTCTCTTCTCTATATTAAATTTGCACCTTCAATCACTGAGAGAAAACAAACAAATCTAAACACACACAGCACATTGGCTGTTTCCACCAATCCCTGAGCTGTCCTCTAGGCTGAGAAGGAGGAGGAAGCACTATACGAGGGCTGCAGGTTATTAGCCAAAGCCCGGATAGATGGAAGCTCCTTTGTGGTAGGTGAAATGTGAAAGGCAGCTACTTCTAGTCAAAACTGTGCATCTGTTTGCGTCCTTGGAGAACATGGACAGGCTGTCAGAGGAGGGAGATCGCACTGGCTACAGGGATAGAGCAGAAAGGCGAGGAAAGGCTTTCTCGTCTGCACGGGTAGCCAACAGGGTGTAGGGTGTGCACTACTCAGTGCCAGCCAGAAGCTGCACCAGCGCCCAGCAAATCTGGCGGAGCTGCTCAGAGGCATGCTCCATCACTTAGAGCCTCGTGTGGACTTTAGTAAGAGCTCTCTGCAAACACAGGATGTCCCAGATGATGCATGCTTTATGGGAAGGGTCTACAGAGTTGCAGGGATGCCCAGCATGAAGAAAGGTAGTGACAAACTCACAGCTATACAGTCAGTGTGTGTGTGTGTGAGTGTGTGTGAGCATGTGTGTGAGAGTGTGTATGCGTGTGAGCGTGTGTGTTCTCCTGTGTATGCAGAAAGGCCAAAAATCAATGCAGGAGTCGTTTTTGAACCTGGAGTTTACTGATTTGGGTAGATTGGCTAGCTACAGAGACCCACGGATTCTGCTGTCCCTGCCTCCCCAGTGCTGGGATTACAAGAGTGTATCACTTTACCCAGCCTTTTAGGGGTTCAGGGGATCTGAACGTAGGTTCTCATATTTGCATTACAAGCAGTCTGCTGACTGAACCATCTACCTGGTTTCCACATGGGACACCCTTGTATTTTCCTGCAGGGAATTGCTTTTCTTGGTTCTCCCGTGACTATGGTGGCATCTGAACAAACCAGGCTCACACTGTGGGGAAAAAAAGTGATTAGAACATACACCAGGAGAAGCTGTTAAACTCTACTGCACCCAGAATGCAAAAGTGGTCTTCTGAAAGACAGAAAAACCTCACCTATCTTGAGACCTACAGACGCCAGCCTGGATTTCAGAATCAGCACAGTTCTGCATGTACTATCTTCAGCTCTTTCTCTCTCGTGCTGTTTCACCAGACGCAGTTTACAGAGGGAAAAAAATGGAGTTCTGGAAAAACTTTCTTTCCAGAGTTCAGAGTCACACAGACACTCAAGCGTTCAGACTCATCACCCAGGGACCCCTTGGGCGCTCAGTGACAGCCTCCTTCAGAATGTGCAGCGCACTGACACATATCTGGGGTGTGCTGATTGGGTAGATTCTGGAGCCAATGACCAAGGGCTTTATAGGACAACCTGAGCTGCCTCAGGAGCCACTATTCTGAGCTACTCAGTAACGAATAACTTATTAAAGTGCTAACTGCTTATCCAAACAACTGACGGGCTGCTCCTCTCAGCCCCGCCCAGTCTCCATGCCCGCATTGGCTTTTTAATGCCCCGCCCCCACAAGACCCAGTGACTAACAGGGGAACCTGTGGGACCTGCTTCCAATTAGTTCCTCTTTTCCCAAAGTTAATTTGACTTAATTAGATATTAATAATAATTAAATCAGGACCTTGTCTTATGCAGAAATTCAGGGAGCTGTATTCAGCCTTATGGAGCTTGTTGGTGAATTGCTCTCTGATTGCCTGTGCCAACCAAAGGGTACTTTTGTGTTACCTTTGTGGTCAATGTTAAGTCTGTGCTCTAATGTGAATTCTGTGTTTGTGTCTGGTTGCAAACCTGTGAAGAGAGGTCATGCCCCACACCCCAACTCAGTGGATCTCAGGGATGGATCTCGGGGTAGAATTAGCAAGGAGAGAATTAAATGTGGTAACCCCCCTCCCCACCAAAAAAAAAAAAAAAACAGGACCAAGAACATTGATGATTCAGAGGTTTCTACTCCAACTTCGACGATAGTATACAGGTTTTCTGACTCTCTGTCCTGCTCCTTAGCAACCCTGGCTCCACAGATTCCAAGCCCCTTGTCCCACCTCTAACTCTAAAAGTATTTAAGGCCACGGGAAGAAGGCAAGGCTGTGCAGCCTCACATGCTGATTTATGATGCATTATGGTTTGATGCACACTGCAAGGCAAGGCTCTGGACTGACAGGCGCTTCAGAGTAGCGGGTTTCAATCCATATATTATCATCCCTGCCTCCGAAAGGGAGTAGCCGTGAAGCAAGGCTGCAATACAGGCTTTCCGAAAACTCGTCAACACAGGCAGGGAAAGTTCGAGACTGTTGATGTGACCCTGGGTCCCATTAGCAAACACACCATCTCATAAATATGACTGTGAAGCTTTGGGATACAGACATTTAAAACAAGATTTCAAACCTAAACCATCCATTATAAAAAATAACAAATCTCCCCATGTGACTTTTTTTTTTTTTTTTGGAAAGTAGAAGTGCAGAGAGCTGGAAATATCTACTGATGTTCCTTATTGATGAAATTTCCATTTTCTGAATTACTCAGCCGTTTTCATATGCAGTGAACGCAAGGAAGCACTGTGGAAGACAACGGCATCTCTCTGAGAGCCCGTCACAGTGTGGGTGGTCTCCGAACCACTGCAAAGTCCCTGTGTTTGTTTCTGAGACCTCACTGAACCGGGTATCCCCTCATTGCTGGCTGTGCAGACACCTGGTCCGTGAGCCATGGGGTCACTACCTCCTGTGCTGTCAGCTAAGCTCAAACACCGCCACAAATTGCTGTCACCAGCTATCTCGGACTTCTGCCTCTTAGTCCGGTTAAACCCTTGATGGGGCTCTTTGTTCTTTCTGTTGCTAGGCCCCACCTCTCCACCTCTCCCCTTTGGAGCAGCTTCCCCATCCTAGCTGATTTGGCTTTCCCTCTGCTACCCCTACTACAATGAACCAAGAGGTGACTGCTGCCAATCTCAAGGTAACAGCGATGCCCTTGTGAAATGAACTCCCTTCCAAATGGAAGATGGGGGAGGCCAAGAACAAAGGAAGAAGTCCATGATGTTCCAAAGATGTTATCAGTCAGTTGAAGAGGAATACTAGATACAAGAATTTCTACCTACCTCTTATATCCAAATCTAACCCATCTCCATCAATTTGTGCATCACCAGGAGGTCATGGCCTCCCCACAAAGTTTTGGTGGAGGCGTCTGTCTCCTATGGTGGCTACATGACTTCTCACTCACTCTGTCTTCTTTCCTCCTCTATCTGCCTGGAATTTTTGCCTTGCCCTATTCTGCTAAGTCACTGACCGAAACATCTTTATTCATTAACCAATAAAAACAATACATAGACAAAAGGACTTTCCACACCAAAAGAGGATGTCCAAAGAACAAAACAGTGTTTGGAGGGATGACTCAGTGGGTGAGAATATCTGCCTGAGAGAGCACAAAGACCTGAGCTGCAGTCCTCAACACCCAGATACAAGTCAGGAGTGGCTGTGCTTGCCCAGAACCCTGGCATCAAGTGACAGAGACCAAGGACTTCTGGAACTTGCTGGCAGCCAGCCTAGACAAACTGGTGAGCTTCTGGTTCAAAGAGAGAACAATAAGGAAGACACTGGGTACCCCCCTCTTGAGAGAACAATGAGGAGGACACTGGGTACCCCTCTCTTGAGAGAACAATAAGGAGGACACTGGGTACCCCTCTCTTGAGAGAACAATAAGGAGGACACTGGGTACCCCTCTCTTGAGAGAACAATAAGAAGACACTGGGTACCCCTCTCTTGAGAGAACAATAAGGAGGACACAGGGTACCCGTCTCTTGACCTCTTCATAAACCCACACAGGCATACGCACTTGCACATTCAGGGACACACACCCCACATACATAAGTAAAGATCAGTCTGACACGAGACTTTCAAATTAGCATGGCAAGATACCACATAACAATTACAGTAACTCCAAAATTCTGAAGGAAGAAAATTAAAAGCAAATGAATAAACTAGACATTAAATGATAGTAAAAAAATAAACCCACATATGATAGAAAACGCATAGTTTATCTTGAAAATTTACTGTAAATGTTGGTAGTGGAAGGGAGAGAGGCAGTGGGCATGTGAATAGATTGGCTTTTCCTTTTTTCATGCAGGGACTAAAGTGGTGATCTCTGAGACACACAGTTTTGCACTGCAATCCCTTTTCCATTACCTGGCGTTTTAACAGTACACATGTGCTACTTCTGCAGTGGAACTTAAGAAGCAGAGATGTGTTAAAGTTGGGTCGTGACTTCTGACAGGGGAGGAAGTTACTCCCCACCTTCATGCCGCTTCCTTCCTTCTTTTTCTGATGTGTCCTTCCAACAGCTGAACAAAACAAAAAGCAGACTAGGTTCCTCACAAGAGAGCTGGGATCTTTAGAGTCTTGCTTAAGATGTCTTCTTATGGAGATACATTTTGGAAAGCATCTGTGTTAAAAAGAAGGATAATATTCCTTAACTCATGTTAAAATTGTTTACTAGCAATTTGTAGGAAGACTTGAAGAAAAAGAATGCAATATTAGAAAAATATAATCGGGCATGAGCATATATTTAGAACATATTACAAATTATAAAAGGTTGAAAATGCCATAGATTTTTTAAATATGAATTTAAATTAAGCACTATGTTATAAGAAACAGTCTGATATATAGAGTAATTCTTTTCCCCTGAGTTTATCTCTACTTACTCAAGGTGACAGAATATACACAGCCCAGGTCCTACTTTCCAAACACCATCTCCTATAAAAAATTGATAGTTCTTCAAGAAGTGACAGCAGGGACAGTGATACCACATGACCTAGGACACAAAGAAGAACTTCTGACATAAAGACATCAGAAGGCACAACGCCAACTTGAGCATGCTCCCAGGGGTTGGAGTGGAAATCGTTTGAGCAATGGAACAAACTATGCATCAGATTATAACCCACAGGATAAAATAAATATTCATGAGTCAGTGCTGATCTAGAAAGGAATCACAACGAAGGGGAAAGAAGTGAGAATTCCTCTTCACAGAAGGATTAAAATGAACAAATATCTAAGAAGTGAAGGCAATCCAAGATGGCCCCTAGACAAGCCTCACAGTGATAAAGTAGAGATTTATCTACTGATGGACCATAGGTATCTTGTCATAAGTTAGTAGTAAAGAGACAGAACATTTGGATATACTCAAAAGCTCTTGCTGAGATATTTGTCAACCACAAAAGAAGTTGTAATTTGCAACAGAGAAATGAGTCACAACACCAAGGAGCCAAGGCCACACCATGAATATTAAGACATTCTAGCATCTTGATTGTCAATGAGATGATATATTGAAAAGAACATGTCATGTCTGTCTTGTTACCACAAATGCATAATCTAACTTTAACCACAACAACCATCCATAAACCAGAGACATCCAAGAAGTTAACTGAGCAGCTTCACAGAACAAGCCAAGGTCAGGAAAGACAAAGAAGGCCCAAGGAGCCATCAGTGTAGTACAGATTCCCTGTGGACATGGCTTGGGTCCTGGAACAGAAATGGACCTTTAAGGGAATGGCATAAACTCACTGTCCAGACAATTGCTGTACCAACTGTAACTTCCTAGCTTTAAAGGCCATACTATGCTTGCAGAAGTGAGTGTTGGCACTGTGCTTTCCAGGGGAATTGTGTAGCCCAGGGGACACAGACAGGGTCTTGTAGACGTTTTGAATTTCATGCAGCCGGAAATGGGGTGTAGACAGCATTCAGAGGTCAGAAGCCAGGAGACTTCCACGGGAAGCTGGATTAAGAGTGTGTGGGGATGACTCGCATCCTTATTTTTTTAAATCACTTTTAAGTGAGTTTACACATATCAAGATCACACACACAAAATATTGAAAGAAGAAAGGCTTGGAGGAAAAGGCACAATTCTCCATAGTGTCTCTGAGCGTGCACGTACGTGCATGTGCACATGTACCTATGGAGGTCATAGGACAACGTTCAGGACTGGTTCTCTGTTTCTGCTTTGTGAATCCCAGGGTTGGGATTCAAGTTGTCAGGTTTGGCAAAAGTGCTGAGCCGTTTCATTGGCTCCCTTTTGATTTTTCACTATCTTAATCTCTTAAATTCCACTTATTTTCGGGGTAAAACCATTTTTTTTTTCTATGCCTGCATTGTGAATACCAAATTCTCTGCAGAATTTTCTGCACCTTGGCTGTGTTTCCTGCTGGGATGCTCAGCCACTTGCCTGGCATCATGAATTGGTGGATGCAGCAGTTAGATCCTTCATTGTGTTCCTCTGCTCCCCGGGGCCTTGGTCCCCCATGTCCGGATAGCACTGACAAACACTAGAAGCAGGAAAAAGTCTTAAGCCAGACTTTCTATTGGCTCCCAGTGGAACCAGTAGTCCCCCATATTACTCAATCATGGCTAAAAGTAAAGGTTCATTGCCAGGTTATAGAACAGCTTTATTTGAATATGATTTACAGAACACAAATTTCACTTTAGTACACTGCCAAACTGGGCAGCTGCCCCTATTGCTCAGTGTAAGACTATCTTTGCAGTACCTTTTACAGTTACCCCACTTGACCCACGCCCCAGACTGCCCCTAATTTATTTTCCTCGACTTTCTTTCCTTGACTCTTCACGCAGACACTCTGGTTTCTTGTCCTTGCCCTACTCTCCACAGAATGGTTTGGTTTGTCCATCCTATAGCGTGTATTACGTTTCTACATCGTGTCCTTGCATACAGTGCCTAAGCCCTCCCATGCTCCTGCTTCTGAGTTATGCTAATTTGCCATGTACACACGTGTATGTGTGAGCATGTCTTGTCACCCTCCCTCTCTAATACTAACCCTGGGATACTATTGCTAGGTTAAGAGATAAAGTCACATTTCGCTTTCTTGGAAGCTGCTAATAGTTTACTAGTTAACTAGCTGGCTCTATCATCAATATATAAAGGACCAAATTGTTCATGTCTTATCAAAAGTTGGTACCGGCTTGCTTTTCCATGGTAGTAACCTTAATAGGTACTAAGTGGTACTGTATTGTTTTCATCTGTATTGATTTTACCTTTCTTCATGCATTTCCTGGCTGTTTTGTTTATCTTCCTTGGAGAATTTTTTAATTGTATTCTTTACCTATTTTTAACTATACTACCTGTCTCTTCAGTATTGAATTGTAAGTTATACCCCTTCCTTTCTCCCTCCCTCTTTCCCTCCCTCCCTCCCTCCTTCCTTCCTTTCTTCCTTCCTTTCTCTCGACACAACATCTTAAGCTTTACCTCATCTTCCCAAGCACAGTTATGGATCACCAAGCCAGGAACCTCTAATACACTCCAGGATGCACGCCTTGTGAAGGTCTTCTCCCAAGTGTGTGGCTTACCTTGTTTTATTAATAGTATGTTTGGAAGTGAAAATATTTTGAGTTCAGCTTGACATTTTTTCTTTATTCTTCCTGCCTTGGCTATTTGTTCAACAAACCTTTGCCTCAAAATCACATATACATTTTCCCATGTTTCTTCCAAGAGTTTTACAACATAGTGGTTCATTCTAAGCTAATTTGTGCTTTGTGTGGTGTGAGGCAAGGGTCTGTGTATACAGTCTCCCGTGTAAACATCCAGTTATCCCGGAACTCATTCCTGGGAACCACTTGCTCCAAAGTTTATAACTAAGGCTTTGATTTTTACTTATTTTCTAGTTTGTTTTTCTGGCCTATACTGTTTTAACTTGCATAACTCATTTTACTGAAGAATCTTGATTATAAAAATAATATTTAAAAATATCCTTAGCTAACGCTAACTCGCTGGTACACAATAGTTCTCTGAATATGTTGCAGTGAGAATGAGAAATGTCCCCCACAGGCTCAAGTATTTGAACAGCTGGTCCCCAGCTGATGATGTTGTTTGTGAAGGTGATGCAGCCCTGGAGTGCTGTGGCCCTGCAGTGCTGTGGCAGCACATTCTGTTCCTTCAGCCAATAGCCTTTAAGATCCAGCTCATTTGGGCGTGGTCTCATATCCTGTAAAAAGCAGTGGTAACCATATACCCCCTCTTGCTTCTGGCTCCCGCTTCCGGCTGCTAGACTCTGTTCCTGTTCGCTCAGAGGACTGTTATCTAGGACAGTGATCTGTAAGTTTTCCCTTTAAATAAATAACCCTTTTATTATTCATAATTCTGAACTGGTGTGGGATTTTTTTTGTGACTTACGTCATCACTGCAGGAGGAAGTATGTCACAGACGTGGGCTTTGAGAGTTTATAAACTTGTTCTACTTCCAGCCCACTCTCTGCTTCATGTGTGTGTTTGGGAACATAATCTCTCAGTTTCATGCTCCGTCCCTGGCTGCCATGTCTCCCCTGCCTTTCCGGACTCTTCCCCTGAAACCATAAGTCTAAATAAGTTCTTTCTTCCTAAGTTGCCTTTGTTTGTGTTTATTATTTTTTTTTAACAGCAACAGAAAAGTAACTAACACAGAATCACTGTCTTATTTCACTGGTCTGATATTCCAAAGTGATCTTTAGGGGGAAAAAAGATGAATTTACTTATTCCTGTCCTCATATTCTTGACTTCTCTCTGGAATACATCCAGGGTTTCACCATTTAGTGTAAATCATTTGCTATTGGTTTTGAAAGAATTTTCCTTAGATTGTCCAGGAAATTTCTTATATATTTGAGCATATGCGCATGTGTGTGTGTGTGTGTGTGTGCGCGTGCGCGCCTGTGTGTGTGTGCCTGTGTGTGTGCTCATTTGGGTGTTTTCATGTGTGCATGTGGGTGCATGTCTATGCACCTGCAAGCCCAGGATTGATGTCCTTGTCCCCTTTGATTGCCTTTCTCAATCACTCACTACCTCCATTCTTTGAGGCGGCTTCTCTCTCTGAATTTGTAGCTCATGGAGTCCTCTTGCCAGGCCAATGAGCTCCAGGGGTTCTGTCTCTGCTCCACCCCTGTGCTAGGGTTAAGAAGGTGCAGTTATGACAAGATTTTTACATGGATTCTGGAAATCCAAACTCAGGTATTTGTGTCTTTGTCGGCCTGCACTTTACCAATGGAGCCATCTTCCTAGCCAGACATCTGAGGTGTCGTAGTGTGTTATATGTTATTAGAGATAGGAACAACTGCGAACAGCCTGTGTTTGTGTGTTTTTGATTTTTGCAGCTGATGAAATACTTGTGGGAAACTTCTTTCTGGCAAGTCCCATAACTAATTGTGCCAGCAGACTTCCTAAACCTGAATTATCTTGTAGAATAAACCTGCTTCTTCAGAGTGTTATCTTTTTATATTTTATAAGGTCTTATATGTTTCTTAAGTGTTTGTAAGTGGTTGGAATTTACAAAGTGTTTTGCCTTAAATGTTTGACAAACTATTAAATTTCTTTTAAAATTATAGGCACAGTGAGTTTTTTATATACTTCCTGTTTTTGAAGATCTTGCTGTTATTCTGTCCCCCCACAAAAATGATCCATGTCTTGTCATATGTTTTAGTGATTGTGATGGACTATGTATGTAGAATTTTGTTCTGATTACACAATTCTCATGCTTATATTTTAATACCTTCCTTTATCATTTCTGCTGATATTGTACCCTTACAGTCTCTGGTTTAGTTTATTAACCATTTTATTGGTTCTCGGTTTTCACTTTATACTAATTCCTGATAGTTATTAACTTTGTGCTTCTATATCCCTTTCCAGGATTTAATAGTTGCTCAAAAATTGTTGATGGAATCAGGGACTCAAAATAAACTTTCCTTGGGATAACAGAGAATACACACACAGAGATACACACACAGACACAGACAGACATACAGACACACACAGACATACAGACACACACAGACACACAGACACACACAGAGACACACACAGATATACAGATACACACACACACACAGACACACACACACACATACTTCTGAGCAGCAGGCTTTTCTCCCTCTGACTGTACTGATATTCCTCTGTAGTCCAAACATTTGGGAGTCAGGACTATCCTAAATTCAAGGCCAGACTGAGCTACTTAGCAAGACTTTCTCCAGACAGAGGACAACAAAAAATAATTATGTTTTCAAAATGAAAAAGCATAGGGGCTGAAAAATATCCAGAAAGCCCTCTATTTCTCAGAACCAATCACTAAATTATTATCATTACACATTGATAGTTTTGTTTTTCCAACTATCATGGGCTTTTTTTTTTTTTCTGGCTTAAAAACCAAATGTTGTATCTATCCAGACAGTGAAGTTACTGCTCTGGAAAATAACCAATCAAATCTTCACTTATAGGTAGGGTGCGGGAAAGTATTTGAACTTCAAGGAGCCCCTGAGAACTCTGGAATGTACGGGACTGCATCCTTTGATTGGGCAGGCATCTCAGAAGGGACTCAGCCTGGAGGCAGCAGCTCATCCATCCAGGGGAGGTGCTCATGGCTCCCCGCCAAGAGAGAGAGTCATCCACTGCTCAGTGGCCTCATCTTCCCCGTTCTCCAGGACACTTCTGGAGGAATGGCATTTGCAGCTGTTGCCCTGGCTGGGTGAAGACAGGGAGGGCTCGAATGCAGCCCAGAGCAACACCGCAGCCTCTCAGCGCTGCCCCCTCCAGCACACTCTGCCCTTTGATAGCTGATGTTGCTGTATCTTTTGCCTTGCATTCAGTTCCACAAGTAGAACAGAGCCTGCGAAAATGGATTACCGTGGACCCAAGAAGTTTACACAAGACCAACAGGGTCAGAACTCCCTGACATCAAGTCCACTCACAGTCCCAGTCTCGAGTCTCTTTTTCTGTCTGGAAAAATAGAAGCAACAAGAAAGCACACATGGTTCAGCATCTCAAGTCACCATGGTGCAGATTTCGGGACTGCTGTCTGGATGATTTGCAGTTTGCTCGGAGGGGGTCAGAGTGGGGCTAGGGAGGCAGGCCTTCCCACAGAGTTTGCGCTAAGAGCTGGGGATTCTCTTCAGAATGTGTGAAAATCCACCGTTAACAACTTTGAAGTCCTTTTCAAAGTAAAGCAGGGCAGAAGCTGCCTCTGCCCTGAAACCCAGCCCCTCTCTAACTTGAACTTTCCTGGTTATGGTGTTTTTTTTAAATATGTTTTTTTTTTCCCTCAGGGGATCACTCTAACAGCTGTATAGAAACACTCTTTCTAAGTGACCCATCCATTTGCCTCTCCCTGTGATTTTTCTAGATCACTCACCATCATGGGATTAGGAACGGGCCTGGAGGCGGTGGGTACAGAAATGGCTTTTGCCTCCCAAGAAGCCAGCAGTTCCTCTGGGCATGGATATCATGGTCATATTGGCTCTCTTGCCTGATCATCAACAGAGCAGTGAGGCTCTGGCTGCCCAAGCCCAGTCCATGAACCTCTGTCGTTTCCCAGGCCCTGGGGTGGTGCCCCAGGAATGCAGGCCAGCCACATCTGCTAAGGGCTGCCCACAGCTGTGCACAGCCGGGGTGGGCAGACACAGCGCCCAGGCTGGGTCCATCCATCACCGCGCCACAGCTACACGGACATTCTCATCGCTGGATGAACCTCTAGTGACTCTGTCCGGGCCTAGACGCCCCCGCCCTCCCAGCCGTGCTATCAGTCAACTCGGGGTGAACTCTGGTTCACCTCCTGACCTCCTGTTCAACCCAGACAAGCATGGAAGTGTGAACTGGGCCTCCAAGGGGCCAAGAGGCCTCTTAACCCAGCTCGGCCCCACTTCCAGCTGCATCAAATGCGACCCCTCTCACCCCTGCTGCTGAGGTCTGGCCTCACACGTGTCCGGTGCAGCTACTGGGCAGCGAGACTGAGGCTGCATACCCAAGCTTTAACTGCCGTGGAAGAAACTTTTCTGGGCTACCTTCACAGACTACGAAAATGCCTTTCAAACCACATCCTAAACAAAGAAAAATTGTACAGGTTCTTGCAGGATATTTGTGTGTGTGTGTGGGGGGGGCGGTAGTGATGGGGGTAGGGTTGTGGGAGGCCAGCAACTTCTCAGAGCACTGACCATTTCACAGAAAACCCCTATGGGGGGGGGCAGAGTCTCTGCCAGGCCTGCAGGGGAGGGAGGAGGCGGTGTAACCTAGCCTTCTTCTGTGATGGTGTAGTTTAACTGCTGTCTAACGCATGGCCTTGCGGTTGAGCCTGACTGACTTTTAAAATTATAGAAGATTGTCCTGAAATATTAAAGCATCCCCCCATTCAAAAAAATCAGGGTGTGGAAACGCAAACTCATCCCTGGGAACCGTGCGGGCGTGTCTTGCCTCTCCAAGACTAAGGCTGGAATTTGGCCTTATATCCAAAGGACAAGTCTTTACATATGTCCTCATTTTGGTCAACTGCTCTTGGCTCTGTTTCAAAATTTTAGCAATAGCAGCCAGTCACTGGCTCAGCACCTCATGGACTCATGTAGCAATGGCAGCCAATCACTGGCTCAGCACCTCATGGGCTCATCAAGGTAGGTTTTCATTGCTCTCAAGACCTTTTTTGTTGTGGTGCTGGGATGGGATCTAGAGCCTTGCATCTGTGAGTCAAGTTCTCTCCCACTGAGTTACACCCTACCTTTTCCAGATAGGATCTCACTGTGTAACATGAATTGGCTTCAAATTCAACATCCTCCTGCAGCCTCCTCCCAAATGTTGGGATAAACATATATATCCCATTATCTCAGGGAAGTTCCTATTTATAATAGCTTCAAAAAAAAAAAAACTGGGACTAACTCTAACCAAGGAAGTAAAAGACTTGTACAATGAGAAAAATTTTAAGATACTGAAAAAAACAAATCAAAGAAGATGCCAGAAGGAAAAAAAGACTTCTCTTGGTCATGAATTGGTAGGATTAATATTGTGAAAATGACCATCCTACCAAGAGTACATTGATCACCATTCTCAACAAAATTCCAGTGCAATTCTTTAGAGAGCTGAAAAAGTAATCTTAAATTTCATGTAGATTTTGATTTAAGTTCTGCTCTAGAAGATGAAACTCTTTCAGGCATCATTGCTGCACTGAGACTCTGAGCCTAGACAGGTCACAGGCTATATTGCCGTTCGTCTACATTGTATTAAACCAACCCCTAATGGCTTATATTTATACCCATTGATTAATATACCTCTCAGTCCTAATCAGAGAGGCGTCTACTTGCAGTAGATGGGACCAATACAAAGATCTACCACTGGCCAAGGCTCAGAAAAGAAAAGGCTCTGGAATGTTCCATTCAGACTGGGACATCTGTTTTCTACCCTCCTCCTAAGGCTCAGAAATCACTAAGGAAGAGGGGGTGGAAAGACTTTAACAGCTAGCGACGGTGGTTGACGACAAGGAAACTCCAGGACCCAGCAGGGCTATTGCACGCGTGAACACACATTGACTGTGACAGCAAGATCAAAATTGGTATAAGCAGAAGCCAGACCAACCCCAGCTTGGAGAGGGGAGGTAAGTACGAAGTCCCACTCCTCACTCAGGAACTATTGGCAATGGTAGCTGCTGGGAGAAGGAAACTCTTTTTTGTTTATGAGTTTAGACGACATATCCAAGACTATATTTACAGGTCAAATTGGCCTTGATGAGAAGAAAGAAAGAAAGAAAGAAAGAAAGAAAGAAAGAGAAGATGCAAAGTTGGGTAGGTAAGGAATGGGAGGACATCTAGGAGGAGCTGGGGGAGGGGTGATACAATCAAAATACACTGCATGAAATTCTCAAAGAACAAATAAAAATATAAAAGTTAATTACATCTCTATATGGTAGCAATGGATCTGTAACAAGGAAAAGGTGTATTATCATTACAATCACAAAAGAAAACCATACTTTGGTGCAACTCTAAAAACATGTACAGAAGTGGTATGCTGGAAGTTATAAAATGCATATAAAAGAAATCAAATACCACCCCCCCATAAAAGAATTTCCAGACATGCAATACAAGAAGAGTTTTCAGACATGCAGCTAAAATGAATGAATGGAGAAAAGGATTCATTGTCAGGATTCTCCAAATTCTAGAGAAGGCGCCAACTCAGCGGTCAGCTTTGCAGCATCTCTCGCTATAAAGCTATAAAACTAGGTGGCTAAAGCTTATTCCAGGAGAGATACAGAGGGAGTGGCAGAAGGGGAGGGAAAGGATTGGAGGGAGAGAGATTTTAAGTTAAACATCTAGATAAGTTTAAAGACCAAGATGCCTGTGGCACCCAAGTGAGCCATCTGCCCGGCATCCCACTGGCACAGGTTGGGGACTCAGGAGCTCTATAGCCAGCCCTGAGGGTGCCCCGGCTCCCTAGACAGAGGCTCTCCACCACGGAGCTCCTGGGTGCAGACTGAGAAGATGGCTGCAGAGACCTGTAGAGATGAGACTGTTGGGCAAAGCTGGAATGTTTCCTTTGAGGCTGCTGGCTGATCCATGGACTGATAGACGCACTGATTAGTCACCGCCGCCTGCCTGGAACCATGGAAGCAGTGTGGATTCTAGATCATTTCCTGAAGAGTTTTTGTGAAGTTGTGTGTGTCTGAGTCCTCTCTAGGTCTCACACTGGGACAACATTTCTGTCTGTCTGCTGCTCTGTTTATTCCCCTAAAATCCCCACAAACCTGCGTTGCATCAAGGAAATCCTCATAACTGAATATGATGATTTAAGTCTATTGAATGGCCTTGAGGTTTCCCAATACTATGGCATAAACCCATTATGTGGCCACACAATTACAAACTTCATTACCTAAGCAACTGCTGTCTGAAAAATACTCGGCTCGAGCCACTGACTGTTAGATACATGTGCATATTTGATTTTCATACCATTCCTCAAATATATAGAATTTTGCAGTCTTTCCGGATAAAAGTTTCAATGCCTGCCACAGTTCAAACTAAAACAGAAAGCACAGACAAGATGAGAGTTTTAATGTTACTTGCTGTTCTGTTTTGGGCAGAGGACCCTCCCCACCCCTATTAAAAGTTAAAGGAACTGTTACAAAAAGCTAAAATGAGAAAAAAAAAAACAAAAGAAAAAGAAAAAAAAGAACAAATGCTGGTGGAGCAGCTAAAGCCCCTGGAAGGGGGTAAGCACAGTATAAAACAGTGCTTTCAAAAAGGGCTTAGGTTCTTCCTTCCCAGCCACGCTGTGATTTTCTGCTCGTAGACCCTGTGCACTAGCGATTGTACTTGTCTCTGAACACGTGTGCCCCTGAAACGCCTCATACAGAAATGCCCATTGCAGTAAATTCAAAAATGAAACCAAACCAGGGGTCCCCAAACAGGAAGCTAGAGAGCTAAATTTGAGTATGAACTGGTCGGTAAGGAAAAAGAATGAGTTCTGGAAACTTTCATGGCCAAATGGGTCTCCAAAGCACGGTTAATAAACCAGTGGCCCAAGCCCCAGAGGAGGAAGGGGAGCCCACACTTGGTGGAGGCTTTCCAGAGAGGTTCTAGGCAACGGCAAGCAGAGTCTGAGAGCTCCCGAGGAGATTGATTTGGAAAGGGCGCAAGTTCTTCCTGCCCATTGTCAGAAGTGGCCTTCTCACGTCAGCGTGCTGAAATATCCCGCATGTTAATAAAAAGCTACGATGGTTTGATCTGGGGCTGCAGACTGTGGATTTGATCTTTACACATTGTACGCACACATGGTATTCATATCATCACAACACATCCCATAAATGTGCAAAACCACAATGACTTAAATGAAGATTTCACAGGTGCATGCTTTGCTGCTGCTCACTAAAGCGCAAGCTTCATCTTTGCGTACCACGTATCTAATTCATTTCTCAATACCAGATCTGAAAAACGGCCATATTAAAAACCATCACATAGCAAAGAAGGAATTCTGGAGCTCTTGTGGGATACGCTGCTATTTTAAAAAAAAACTATTAAAGAATAAACAAAATAAAATTTTAATGACGAGGAGGCAGAGAGAGGCAAGTCTCAAAATCAAAGAGTTATTCAGCACTGGCAACGTGGTATTAATTATTCACACGAGCTACGGTCCTCCAAATGTGTTCACTCGGATATGAAAAGCTTTCTGTGAGAAAGGATTCCTAGATCATAAATTTTTGGAAGCTGGGGGTTAAACCAAGTTAAGTTGAATTCATTCTCCAGAACTTCTCACACCCTTTAAAACATAAAGCTTATGGATCGACTTGTAACGGTCTGAATTCCGTTCCTCCCAAAAGACTCACTGAAGTTCGGCTGGTATCCATGAGCGCTTCTGTGTGAACCTGGGTTGGTGCTATATCTGGTCAGGATGACCCCTGTGTGACCTCAGAATGGGCCTGTAATTATATTGGCTGACATCTTTATTTTTTTAATTTTGAAAATAAGCTTTATTAGAAGAACCTTGAAAACAAAATAAACACCACACACCAAAATTAACTAGACCCACAGTCTATACAGCTCAGTGAACTTCTATGCAGTTAGAACAGCCTTTCTGAAGTTGTGGAGCTTCATAATAGATTTTATACTTTCACCATCCAATGTATTTTATACACTTATTCATGACCAAAACAAACAAACAAACAAAAACTCCATGAAAGAATTAGCCCTGGAAGATGGGTCGCTTTATACCCATGTTCATCAGTCATACACATCACCTGTATCCGCCCTTCCTCACCCCTTATGCTCAGTCTTTCTTGGTCTTGTCTTCATGTTACATTGAACCCACACGCACATGTGTTTATCTATATTGGTAAGATTCCACATATGAGGGAGAACATGCAGTATCTTTAAAAGGAGGAAGTTATGCTCAGGGGACAATGTTATATGATGGAGAAGAGGTCGGAATGAGGGGTCAGAAATCCCAAACACAGCAAGAGCTGTTGGCAAGCACTGATCCTGGAGGAACCTGGGCAGGGTTTGGCTGGGGCTCGGTCCTCTAGATCCCTTGGTCCCATACTTGTTTTTTGATGGCACTGGTGGTCACTGCCCCGAAGTTTTACCCCCTGGTATTAGGGCTTCAGCTTATGCATTTTGTGAGACAGACATGCAAACCACAGCAATCATATTCTGTGGGATCTGATTATCTACACCCTTAGGAGCCTGCCTCACCAGCCCCTTGGATACAAGTCACCTTGCACAAGGCACAGCTAGTGCTCTGGATACAGAGCTGCATATGGTGGCTTTGAGATTGCCTGTCTATTGTTTTTGTGTGTACATAGGGTGACAAATTGGGGGTGTGTGTGCTCAAAGGTTATTCAAATATTTCAAATAAAGCATATTTGAGTATGGAAAGGCCAGAGAACATTAATCAAATGTCAGCACCAAAACACTTTGTCTGCTGTTTCTGCCTGTGTTTGCGGAACAACCCTATGGCTTAGGCTCCCTGGGGTACGCGACTGCCCCAGTGTCAAGATGCTCCCAGAGCCCTCTGCGCAGGAGGCTGAACCTGGGCGATGTCTCTGGAACAGTCACATGAGGATGTACAGCAGTGCAGACCGACAGGGCCAGAGTCTGTTTCCACTACTGTTCTTCTAGATAGATGAGAAGAGGAGGAAAGGCTTTACCTAAAAATAATTTCCACAATAATGATGGAAACGCTATCACGCAGGTAAAGGGTATCGATCTTCGTCACGGAGCTCTACTGGCTAGGATTCAGGCAACTGGCTGTTTCCCCAGAAACCTCCTCTTCCCCAGCACCGAGCCCTCTTGTCCCTTTCTGCTCTCGTCTGCCAGGCTTTCTTCCGGGGTAAGGCAGACGAGCAGCGTTTCCTCTCTCTCCTTCAGCTCCTATCAAAACAGTGCAACAGCCCCAGTCACCAACTCGAGAGTCTTTTGACAGCAGCAATTAAGCAACTTAATTAATGAGTGAATAAAAATGATAATATTTACTGAATGGGAGCGTCCTGTTTTGCATTTTTATTCCAACCCGGCACCTGAAGAACTCGGCTGAGGAGCGCTCCGGCCCCCTGTTGTGGAAACGTGCTCCTTCTCCCTGTGCATCTCTGTCCTTTGCTCTGTGTCTTGTCTCCACCCTCTTCCCTGCCTCCTTCGCTTTGGGTTTCACAGGCTCCCAAGGGTAAGCTGCACAGAAGCTTCACACGTGTCCTGGTTCCAGGGAGAGCAAACTTCTATCCTTGTAATGTGCTTTGTTCGCCCTAAACCCCCTTTCAGACATGAAGGACAATTTCATGACACTTTTCTAAGGTTGAACTTTACATCAAAGTGGATGATTAATTACTGCTAAGGGTACAATAAAACATTAATGCATTTTGTAATTAGCCAGGTTAGGAATGACAGCTCCCATCTCCTCATGAGTGACATGCTTACAAGTTCACGCAAGCAGCACACGAGCGTGTGTGTGTGTGTGTGTGTGTGTGTGCTCGCACACATAGAACTTTTTAAAAAATCCTTATTTGGCTATTCATCTCAGCAGTGCCCTCAACGCATTATATTCTTTTTAAAAGCCACATATATTTTCCTCAATGAAATATATAATCCATCTTGAGTGTAAGGAGGGCCCCATACATAATTATTTCGTCGTGACAGACAGTGAGTCTTCCAGCTATTATTTTTGACGGTGCTGTCATGGATGCCAAATGTATATTGTGGTGGGAGCCAGCCAAAGTCGGAAACCCACCTGGAGAGCAGGCGCCTTTCTTCTCCCCAGAAAGGTTCCCCAGTTTGACAGGCCACCATCCCGGCTAAGCTTAATTAGTCAGGAGAGAAAATAACTGACTTCATAGTGTTACATTGGGGGCTCACCCATCCCCCCTTCCCACTCAAAATATGACATTCTTTGGAGAAGATGAAGTTCCAAATGGGATCCGTGTTTCCAGTTTTCCCATCTTCTCATCGCCCTCACGCGAGACCACTTCACAGGGCCTGTCTTTGTCTGCCTTCCTCCCCGTCTCGCAGCACTGTGCCTCGTGGGCCAGAGAATCCTAGGATGGATTCCGCACCCACAGAAGCGACGTTTCTCGAGAACCGATTTACTTCAGAATGGAGGGTATGGGGAGACTGGAGGAAGGCGTCAGTGTGCCGGTGGCAGGCAGGAGATGTGACCCACTAAGAGCCTGGAACTCCTCTGGTTCTCAGAATCTATGCCCCAGAATCACTCATCCTGCTCTATGATAGGGGCAAGTTTGACATAAAGGTGTGCATGTGTGTGCACACCCACGCATGATCACACAGTGAGTTTGAGACTGCATGCACATGTGTGTGTGTGTGCGAGTGTGTGCATGCGTGCTCACATGAACCAGCCCTAGAGCTGTAATCTGACTCAGAAACTTTACAGAAATCATAAAGTCACACATGATGTGATAAGTCAGACCAACCTGTAGCTCCATTTATTTTTACCATGTTTAATTCTTGATCCATTGGCTCTGCCTGGGAACACAATATGCCCCCATCATGCCTGGCCTTTGGGAAGCTTGAGGTACAGAATGAGCCCCTCGGTGCCCGAGGCTCTTTTGCATAGAGGTGTGGAGTTGATCTACTGAGAGCATACCTTTGTTGCGCATTGTGGGGTTTGAAAAGCACGTGGTGGCACTCCTGGGAATACCTTCCCCAAAGCAGGGCAGTTGCGAAGGAGAGAAGGCACGAATATTTGGGGCTGTGGTAAAAGACGTGAGGCCAGGGCTCCTACACCAAGTTTCTCTTCCTCGCTGAGTTTCTGGTTCATTTCCAGCCCCAAATTTCTTCAAACATATTGACGTTTCTGACTGAATGTCTGTGCTTCCTGTCAGCAGGCACAGGGAGTCACCATCTCTCTCATCCTGTGGCCTGGCAGAGGAACAGCCCCTACTCACTAAGAGGGGTGGCTACTGAGTGGAAGACGGCTGGGGAGCCTGGAGGAGGAGGTGAGGTGACAGACCTTCAAAAGGGGACCTGAGCTGGCGGGGAGGTGTGGGCTCTTCCTGGGACCTCTGCAGACATATTGGTGAGGCGGGAGCCATATTTCTCTCACTCCATCCATTGAGGCTGGAGAGGAAGGGATGGCTGCCAATGGGGAACACCTGACGTGGAGGAAAGATGGGGAATGAAATCTGGGATTTGAAGGTAGCCTGTGTGAGTATTCTATTTTTTGCTGAGTGATTAGAGAGCCAGTATGTGGGTTCTAGTGCCCACCTTCTGCCTTTATCAGCTCTCAGCTCTGCTCCCCATTAGCAGGTAATCATCAAGATTAGCTAAGAGACACCATGAGGACCTTGTGTTTTCACCAGACATACAGCAAGCGCTCTTTGGAGAGCAGCCGTACAGTTTTTGTCCAGAGAGGTTCCTGAGTTTTAGATTGAGCAAGAGTAGGTCGAGAATAGGAAGCACACACACGAGAAGACTCATAGGAACCACGTGGCTCAAATCAGAGGAAATCCAAGAAATACAGCTCACTTTACGGGCAAGATCCCTGCGAGAATTTTTGTTGCTGCCACCTGGATGTCCATGGAGAACGTGGTAATCCTGGACAGGAATGTCGCCAGCTGTGCCACCCAGTGTTTAGAAAGCGCATTCCTGCCTAGATTTCCATATTCCACTCATGATGTCATTTACGGAAGACCTCAGGTCCTACGAGCTCGGGAGTGGGGTCAGACACAGCCTCTCCCAGGCTCTCCACCTAGCCTGGCAGGTCTGCAGGCCTCGGGGACTATTTGTGTTTGACGTGACCCTTTGACCCTTTGACTGCATCCTCTCCTCATCCTGGTTAGGTTCCACTGTTATTGTAACTGAACATCATAACCAGGATAAGGGGCTGTGCTTTCAATGCCAAGTTCCTTTTCCTCTGCAGTCTCTGCTCAGGGTTGTGCCTCTCCCCCACCCTTGCTACCTTATATCTCCCCTTCAACCTGTCCTAAAAGTGACAGCTGGATTTCAGGCTGCAGCTCTCATCAGCAACTTGATCCCGGTGAGCCTCTTCCTGTCCATACAGGTGTGTGGTTGGGTTTCAGGCAGTAACTTTTCACCCTGAGCTGGTGAGCCAGCTCACACCTGCCACCCTAGGCCACCAGTGCTGGGCTTTGCGACATCCTACGTCTTGTGTGTTAGGCCCTCTCACCTGGTTTATGTCTCAAGTTACATGGGAAGAGGAAGTCTTGAATCCTCTTCTTTACCCCCTGCCACCTGCTAGCTACTGAGTGACATCATTTAACACTGTTTTGAGAAGAGAGATTTAAAGTTGTTTGGAAAACTGAAGGAACAACAGAAATGTTTGCATGTTAAGCATTCCGCCCAAATACGAAGATGTGAATGTCTCTTTATTATGACAGTTCTGGAGGAGAGTAAGCTCCCGGTTGTCAGTGAGCATCTCAGCACAGGGTTTGACATACAGCATGGCAGTGGGAGGCAGCTCAAAAATAGTTTAAAGAAGGGAAGTGTTCAATGCTTTTCTAATTGTCCCAGGTCAACAGTCCGCCTTCTATTTTAACGCTTCATCAAAAATGAAATTCTACCCATATGCATCCTATAGTGACTATTGACTGTTGTCTCCAAGAATCAAGTGTACGTCTCCAATAGGAAACTAAGAAGTATAGAGGTGTGGAGAATAATGGGAAAGTCACTCTGAGTTCCAATCTCCACAGGAATAATCATGTATAGTATAGATTATAAATGTATTCTTTCGAGGCATATAGATTGTTACAATCTAATGCTTAAAAATAAAAATTTGAGGGCCAGAGAGAGAAGTTTCGTGAGGTGAAGACAGATGCCAAGGCTGGAAACCTGAGTTTTGTACTTGGAACACACATGATGGAAGGAGAGAACCATTTTTTGCAGGCTGTCCTCCGGCCTGTACACGTACACTGTAGCACATGGTACGAATGCATGCGCGTGCATAATCTCTCACACACACAATGAATGAATGAATCAATCAATCAATCAATGAATGAATCAATGAATCAATCAATAAATAAATAAACAAGTAACTGAAATTTGGATAATACTTTAAATAGATGCTATATTACAATTTTTTTCCTTAGTGTTACAATTTTCAAAAGAGGCATTTTTATTACCTCTATTCTTCTTCATTACATGAATGTGTATGTTCCTTATTAGGGAGAAAAAAAACCACAGAGAAAGAAGATGAGAAAATAAAACCCAGCAATAACCTCTTCACATAAATGCCAAGTATCAACTTTCCAGCACTTTCTTTCCATTCCTACACAGTTTGAATGAAAATAGCGTAGCTCCTCTGGCTCTGTGTTGCTTAGTAAAATGTCTTGATTCTGCCACAACTACCATGTTATGTAACTATCACGAATAATTTTCCAGGAGATAATCTTATGAACCGTGCTGGACTGTACTACATAGATGCACTACCCTTTACTTTCTTGGATAAATTATCTATTATATAACCGCGTTCTCTAATCATCTGTAATTTATGATGATGCTGTCAACATAACTTGTAAATAAATACTCGTAGGCACTCATAATTACTTATCTCTGAAATAATCCATAAAGGTAGGATTTTAGGGTCAAGCAATGAAGTCAGCTTTCTCGTGTTTTGCAGCTCTCCTGTCTTATATCGTTCTATTATAATTCACCTAATCGTCTTTGGACAGTTAATACTTTGCAACAAATACCCATTTACCAAAACTATGTTCTGCTTCAAGACCATCGGGATGGTTTCCTTCCAGCGGATCGTAGGGCTGCAGGGAAGAAGAAATCAAAAACTGAGATGGACCCTGTAGATCCGTGTCTATCGCATAGCTTACGCCGTGGAGTTGCTGTCAAGGCTTGGGCAAGCACTCAGGTGTCACCCTGCAGCTGCACTGGGGCAGAGCCTGAGGAGTTCTCAGGCTTCAGCTGCCGTTTCTTCGGGAGTTTGAAGCGCCAAGGGAATAGGTGCAGTGAAATGACTTGTGTCTCATGACAAAATCATGTCCCACCTAGAAATCTCAGTAGCAACCCAGCATGATGAGTTCTCAATTCTAGTTCCATGCCTGACACACCTTAGCTCTCTGGTGCTTTTTCTTTTAAAGCTTGTGCTAAATAATTTTGAATTGTTTCTTGACTTGGAAACTTTACCTTCCTGCCCTTGGAGCTCTGCTTCTCTAACTCCCAGGGTGACATTAGAATGCTATTCCACCCTAGTAGGGGATGCTCCAAGGGCCTCCCGGTAGCCATATCCCCAGGACAGGGACCATTTTGGTCTGATCAAACAGAAACAGATTATTTCCATATTGTGACCCCTCCCCTGTATTAATGCTAAGTACTGCCTATCAAAGAGCCCTTACTAGTAACAGACTGGTATGCTTTGGATAGTTCTGGATAGTACCTGATATAAAGCATATGGGTGAGTTGAAACCTCCATCTAAAAGAGAAGAGAAACAGGAACAGATGTGTAAGAAGAAAAGGTAGCTTCCTAAGAGAAACTGGTGCTGAAGACCTGGTCACTATTGCATCAGAATTTCTCTTGTACTAAAGCATTCTATCCTGGCTGTAAGAGCGGTGTATGCTCTGGATCTGTGAGGATGAGGAGGATGATGAGGATGCAGAGAACCAGTGATGAGGTGCCTGGATGCGGAAGGCAGGAGCTAGCTAGTTAAGGTGAAAACGGTACTATATGTCATGTACGCGTGGTAATTCCATCGTTCTTTCAGCCTTCCAAATCAGCCAGCCCTCTCCTGGTAACTGACCCTGCAAGGTCCCATGAAACCAGCTGCCTGGAAGGTAGCTGAGATTTGCTAAAATTAGCTCTGTGGGGGTTCTTAGGAGGACTCCACTGTGTTCTTGGATCCCTGATGTAGACCATGGCACTAAGAAAGAAGTTCTTCAAGTCTTGGCATGGGTTGTAAGCCTGAACTGACCCATCATCTCAGGAGCATGCCTTGCTGGAGCTGGGGGTTGCGGTTGAAAGTAGAGGAACTCTGTCCTTTGAACAGGTAGCTTCACTCTGGCAGGAGAATCATAACCTGCCCTTGTCACCACATGTCACTGTCCACAATTACTCATCATCTGCAGATAGACAGCCCTGGAGGAGACCATCAATTGCCAATGCAATTCAGCAGATACACTTCATAAATTTTAATTACATCCCCACTGAAAATGAATGGTCAGAAAATATAAAACATCTGCCATCCAGATCATTTACATTTTTCATACAATAAATCATCAACAACACCCTGAACCATGGCTTAAATCATGTGAGTGTGGTAGGTCACAAAAAGGGGACACCATCCATCCTGCCATCACTGTACAACTCTTAAGATGTAGAAGGCAGGGCAAAGAGACTTGGGACCCACCGTGTTCTTGTTTCTGTAGAGAGCATCTTGGCCTGACCACCATAAATCCACAGTCCAGAGTCTCATGGCTATCTATTGGTTGATCTGTCTGTAATTATTTTGCCTATAATAAAATGTGATGAAGTCAATAGGAGTTGGCAAAATTGCAGCTGGAGAAGGTAGGCATTATCACTCCAGTAGCTTGTTTACCTATCCCGCAGGTAGAGTCAGGAATCTGCTCTCTTTAAAACATGAATTTTTGCTAACATGTTCATGCAGCTCATGCAAGTTCATGCAGTTCATGCAAGGCCTCTCGGCCTTTTCCACATAGAGCACAGTGCAAGGCACTCCTCAGTAACTCTTTGGCAGTCACAAATCTTACTAATAAGGATATGGGGGACTCTGGCACTCAGATAAGTTGTCCTGTATCACCCCAACCACAGGTGCAAGTGCTGTGGGCACAGCCTCAGCGTCTTAAGGGAAGACTTAGGTAGTTGTTTGATGGGCTATGCAGCATTTTCTATAGCCATTATCAGTTTGCTTTTTGTTTTTCTCTAAACCCCTCTACCTTATTGTACCAGGATCAGGGCTCAGAGTTGTATCTCTCCCTTCAAGAGAGAGAATCCTTTGCTCGGGTCTGTGGAAATAGCATTGTGCAGAATAAGTGAGATTGTTTGCTACTAAAAGAGACATATGCTGAGCTAGGGGCTCCAGCTAAGTCAGGTAGCAGCAAGAGGAGGAGCTTCTGGTTTGCTTAAGCCCTTGACATCAATATCAACAGCAATGGAAGGTGGCCATTGCCTTCTTAAAAAAGACATTTATTCAATGCCCTTATTTTCTAGGGGAGGGAATGGGCCCACAGAGGGCAGTTGTGGGCCCCTGCCCAAGGACACATGCAATGGCTCTTTCCACGTCCTTGCTCTCCTGTGTTTGCTGGGCTACTGTGTACTCTTCTGGCTAAATGGATACCACACGCACATGTGTGGTACAGAGGCAAACTGGAACATACACAAAGAACAGACTACGTCTCTCTAGAAAACAATCAAAAATGAAGCAAAAATTTGAAGAGCACCATGTACATTCTGAAGGCAGATGATACATCACATATCAGCAGATGCTTTCCAGGTGCAGAACCAGAGAGAGGCCACATGCACGACATGGGATCCTTGTCACTGGCTTGCAATGCCCTCTGATCTTCCCCACTAGTATTCACAAACCAGGGTCTCCTTTGTGTGGTTTTTGGATGCTGAATTTTACACACACAACTAAGTCTCTGTGGTTTCTGAATTTGGGTCCTATATTGTAATGACCGTTTGTAGCTCCTTTCTGCATAGCTCATTTCCCCTGACTTCATTTTGGGATGCCTCAGAAGAAGCCTGGATGTGTTGTGTAGCAATTTCCTCTGAATTGAAATGTTCCATCCTGGAGCCACATAGGAAGTGAACATCTCAGAAATCTCTGGAAGTCCCTGAAACTTACAAAATTTCCAATGCCCCCTCCTCTGCAAGGTTGCATAAGCAGCAAGTACTGTTGTGGTGAGAGGAGACCTCTTGCTTGTTGCACTGCCTCTAAGTCATGCAGAGAGCTCCAGAGATGTCATTTTGGGAGCTGTCACTCAAACTAATGGAGGGTTTTGATATTGTAGCTGCCTTTGAAACATTCCCGCTCTTGAAGTTACCCTTACCCACACTCCTGCAAGCAATTCCAATAAACTTACTGGTTTGTCAAGTTGGAGTTGAGTGTAATTGTTACTTTGGTCTGCCATTCCCTGTCTGAGGTGAGCAGACATTTGTTCACATTTCCTCCGGGAAAGTCTCCTACCACAAGCACCCTGCAGCCATCTCTGACAAGGTGTACCCGGTCATTTCTTACAGGTGTGCTAGGCCAGCCCCTGCTCACTATGTTCACCTAGAACTCAGACTGGCAGGCTTGATGAAGAACCTCCCGGGTGACATTTATGTTTTCCTCTAGAGCTAAGCTGATATGCCTGGTATCTGAAGAAAAGAGATTACTCAATATATAGAAATACATGCCAAAATGACTTAAAGTTCTTGAAAGTCAATGAAAATAATTTTCTCTTTAGCATACAAGTACTTCAGTCAGCATTTCTTCTTTAACTAAAATCTTAAAGTCGACAAAATGAGTTTTTGTTGTTGTATTCTATTTTGAGCGAGGCCGTTCTGGCTGATGGATGGTCTCGCTTTGGTTTGGTAGCATATGGTTCTCCAGTGCTTCTTGGCGGTAATAATAAAAATGCGGTGTGCCGGGGTTGTCCAGCGGCTGCCCCATCCTTGAGCCAGTTCCCTGTGTTGGAGTTAGTCAGAAGTTACATGTCCTCAGCAACGGTGGACTAGAAGTTTCTGTGTTCCTGTAGGCAATTAAGATGAGGTCAAAGTGGACTGGTGTTTTGCACCAAGCTTCCTTCCCTCTGCAATAGAGTGGAAAAGAATACAGTTGATTTGGCATTCACATACTCTACTTCCCAGGACAGGAAAAACAAAGCACTTCACTGCAACCACCTCTGACAGGTCTAGAATTCTCTGGAAGACTGGGTGCTTTAGCTGCCTAATGGACAGATATCCAGCCTACCTGTAGAATCTAATATAGAGACTGGGTAATACTTTCCAACTTTCCACCCTATTTAGTTTGTTAGATGTTTCTAGCATTGTAAAATGATTTCCTATATTTTTCTCTCATAATCGTCTGACAATAACAAAGTGGAGGAGGATTTTAGAATAAAACTTTCCATATTTTCCATCTTCATTCTAAAGATTCTTTCATTTTATTATACACAAAAGATTGGATTAAAAACCTCTAAGCAACTAAGATGCATTTTGATAAAGTAAAAAAAAAAACTTCTGGTTTCATGAATATAATGATTGAATGCAAAATGTTCAGGGTAGGTAAGTACCTGTTCAGACACTTGTATCACAACTGAAGATGCTGTTTGGGGAGTTTGTAGAAATGGCAGTCGGTGGCATCTAGAAGGAGGAGGGCTACTGCAGGCCTTGAGCGTTATGCCTGGCAGCTTTTGTAGGAGAGGGGAGCTGCTTGGTTCCCAGCTGCCCGGCTAGCTTAGACTGGAAATAATCACAAGGGAACTGTATTAATTAAATCAGTGCTTGGCCCGTTAGCTCTAGCTTCTTATTGGCTAACACTTACATATTAATTTAACCCGTTTCTATTAACTTGTGTATCACCACGAGGTCATGGCCTACCCGCAAAGTTTCAGTACATCTATCTCCAGCAGTGGCTCCATGGCATCTCTTTGACTCCACCCTTCTTCTTCCCATCATTCAACTTAGTTTTCCCCACCTACCTAAGTTCTTCCCTATCAACAGGCCAAGCCAGTTTTTTTTTATTATTCATTAATGGTAATCACAGCGTACAGAGGGACTTCCCACATTAAGGTTTTGGCCTGAGATTTTTGTGTCTCTTTTAGGCAGGCAGTAAGGAAGCCATGTTGTAAGTTCTCACTACTGTCTTAGTTATGGTTGTTATTGCTGTGAAGAGACATCGTGGCCACAACAACTCTTATAAAGAAGGAAAACATTTAATTGGGGTGGCTGGCTTACAGTTTCAGAGGTTCAGCCCATTATCATCATGGTGGCAAGCATGGAGGCATGCAGGCAGACTTGGTGCTAGAGCTGAGAGCGCGATGTCTTGCAGGCAACAGGAAGTCAGCTGGCACACTGGGTGGTCTCCTGAGTGCCTGCTCCCACAGTGACACACCTCCTCTACCAAGGCCACACCTTCTAGTAGAACCACTTCCTTTGGGGGCCATTTCCTTTCAAATCACCACGACTACCATGGGTGAACAGCCTGCCACCATGCCTTCCTTACCAGGATAGACTTAATCCTTTAAATCATGAGTCAAAATGATTCTTTGCTTTGTTAAGTATTTTATTAAGGTATTGAAGGAAGCAACCGGCTTGTTTATGAAGCAGATCAAATAATTCCACAGTTGTGTAGGGATAAGTCCCGCCCCTTAGGGGGCGTGTTCGCCTCGGGCTAATGTTGGCCTATAAATTTGGCAGGTGTGCTCCCAGCTGTCCCTTTTCTGCTTTCCTGGTCTCTGCGGGAACGGTGGTTCTGTAAGTCTATTTCGCCATTAAAACTATATATATTTTTACAATATGTCTGCATTTGTTTATGCCGTTACACAGTTGCTCCTAATAGGGTATACTAAGGTTTTTGTTTTGTTTGTTTGTTTGTTGAGTAAAAAGAAAAACCCACAGATCACAATGAGGAAATAGGAACAGGGTTTAACATCCAGGTGTGGCAGGAAGAAGAGGGGCCAGTGTGTGGGACTGCAGCTTTTTGGTACCCAAAGCTACGCCCCAACCTAGTCTAGCCTCTCAAAGGCCATTGGCTGAAGGAGGTTCTCCATCACCTCCCCGTTTTGTCCAGGATGGAAAGCTAACAAACCTAATTCCTTGAGGATCTATGGGAGTGACCACAGCTGCTCTCATCACAGTACTAATGGCCATATCTGTCACACTACAACAATCACACCGCATGGGGACAAGGTAGAAGTGAGATGGTTGAGAACCACTGCTGAAGGAACCTTCCCAGAAGGACACACGTTAAGAACTCGGGCAACACCTCAGCCCAATACCTTAATCTGCTCAGTCTTTTAATAGCCACCCACCGCTGTTTCAGAGGTGGACATCCTGGCTGGTGGAGGAGACGCTTGTTTGGAGGATTTGAATGATACATAAATTTGGAGGCACAAAGAGTGGTCAGTGATCATTGATCAGGAGTGTGACTCAGTGTTCTGACGCTGGCTGACTGTCAACTGGAAAATGGCGAAGAGGAAGTGACTGGGCAATAATTTTAAAATAAGAGATGCCGAGTCATTGTGTCAAAAAGCACTCCTGACTCTGTGTGGCGGTCTGGACATTTGGGAAATAAGGCGAAGGCTTTTATCACCATGATAAAGCAGGCTGACCAAGGGGTGATGGACCTGGCCACCAATTTAATCAGGTCTGTTGTTTTCTCTCACCACAGTTTATTTTTAAAAAGTAATCAGTAAACCATTAGGGAATTTTCAGAAGGCAATAAGCACGAAGCTGTATGGTAGAAAGAATCAAGAGTGATTCTCTCTCTCTCTCTCTCTCTCTCTCTGTGTGTGTGTGTGTGTGTGTGTGTGTGTGCACGCGCACGCGCTATTTTGCTTTGTCTTGTCTTGGACAGTTACAGGAAGACGTCCTCATAGGTATAAATTTCTTGTAATATGTTCACATGGTCACATTTTCTTTCGCAGGTCCGTGGACTCCAGGCTCGTATTGAAACACCAAGGTGACATGCTTAGTTGACCCCATCTACAAGCCCTCTAAGCCTTTGGCCATTGTTTCTTGATCAGACAGCCAGGTTGGTCCTAAGGGGAGAGCTAAATGAAATCACTTCTAAGTGTCCAGCACAACATCCCCACAAATCTGCAGACTATTGCTGTCAGCATGGCTACTGCTACTGCAGGTCTTTTAGAAGAAAGTTCCTCATTCCACGGTTAGCAGCGTCTGTAGTGACTGTCTTAGCAAACTGAAATAACATTATTATTAATAAAATATGATTAATGCACTTGGTGCATTTTCTTTAGCTCATATTATTAATAAGCACTCTTGCCAATAGTCAGTAATACTTTTTACAGTGTTCTATAATAACTGCCTGCCTGTTTGGTCTCCCCTTTTTTTCAGACCAGTTCCTGGTCCTCAAGTAAGCTGCCTCAAGTCACATCACCCTACAACCCCCTAGGCAAGGACAAACACTTGCCATATTCTCTTTGATGCTACACCCATTTGGATCCCTTCACTTCCTATCCCAGTAGGCAGAACTTAGTCACTTAACTTCTGCTCTGGGAATTTCTTCAAGAAGCCAAGGGTGTGGCTAAAAATTGGCAATCCTGTTACTAAGAGGTGAACAGCCAGTGACTTGCAGTGTGACATTAGGCAGATGTACAGGGATTTGTACAGTCTTCGTGGGTTTTGATAACAGTGTTCTTCATTTCATGGCCTCTAGTTTACCACATCGTGATATATACTATATGCACTCCTAAGAATATCATTTCTTTAGCTCAAAAGTTTCAATTATGGTTTAGTAAGTTTCCTGGAGAATTTACCAATACACTAGCCATTGCTTTGCTTTTCCCTTGACTACAAAAATCTCAGATTGTCGCCGCAACCTCAGGTCTTTGTGAAGCCCTTCCCTGCGACCTGTGTCATAATTTAGAGCTCAAAGCTGTCTCCCTCCATGTTTAGAAATTCTTTAGCATGAACGTTTTCCTCTTTTCTAACCTTCAAAAACATTCGGTCACACCAAGGAGATGAGGAATGCCACTGTACAATTACGATTCTGATGCAATGAAGTTTCATCCCACTCCAAGCAATAGGTGCCTGGTTCTCCCTGCAGTGGGTCAATGTTCTGCAGGCCAGCGCAGCTTCCTGGTTCTCCCTGCAGTGGGTCGATGTTCTGCAGGCCCACAAATTTACACCCTCATTAATTTGCAGGGCTCATTTGGGAAACATGTTCTTGGTGCAGAGTGAGTAGGTCCTCAACTTGAACAAACCGTTGTGTTAATGTCTCCCAGGTTGTAAGGAATGTTTCTAAGGTGCCCTCACCATTGTCCACAGGAGAATATGTGCTTTGTTGGTGGTCACTTAGATAATAGGAGAGCTCCCCCTGCTGATTGGCACTGGGGAGTTGTGGGGGCGGGGCTAATCTCAGGCCCTGGCAAGCCTTGATAACCTCACTAATGCTCAGCACAGACCAAGATGGAAATCAAAAGGCAGCTTGTTTGACATTGGCTTTTGAAATACTTAAAAAATCAGCATTTGTCAAGTGGAAAGATTTTCATTTCAAAGTTCTAGCAGGTTATTATTATTCTGAGCAGTGGAGAGTTAAGAAAGGCTAACAACTCTAATAATGGTGGTATCTGAATGTGGGGAACAATTAGGTTTTATTGTTTGTTTGCATGAAATGATACCACCTAGCTTTGCTTGGGGTTTGTTTAAGAAATGAAGGCTAATTAGACGATGCAGGTCGATTTGTTTTCTGAAAATTAATTAAGCTTTTGTGGCCTCACCAGGTTCCAGGGCCAGGCTCTCGGCCCACACAGTTCCTCTGGGAGATGTGGGAGGTGAGCTTGTCTCACGCTGAACTGTCAGACAGTCCCATCATGCAAAGAATGAGAATTGGGAAGGTGGCATTTGAAAGCTCGTTCAAGTTGTAAGATGTTGGATTCTATTTTTATTAACTCACTTAAACTTTCAACATACGGAAAAGATTTATTTAACACACATTTTGTAAGGCATTTTGACTGCATACAATATATATTTATTTTTTTTCAGGAAAAAAAACCCAGCTGAGGACATTTTTGTAACTTGAGTTATAGTCCTAAAGAAACAGACAGACCCAATGAGTTAACCATGAAATCCTATCTTTTACTGAGAATGTTCATTAAACATTAAGATTTTTGTATTTGTAGCACACCAAGGCAGCTTTCTTTCTTGCCTTGAAGTTATATGAATATAAACATTCTTTCAGCTGCTGTGTAGGCGCTGCCTATGCAAGGCTGTAGAGACCACAGAAGAACATTCCACTGCTAGAACCCAAGCACAGCAACAGAACCAAACCCGGAGGGGTGGGCAATGTAGAGCTTGAGATAAAGATGCATCTGTGCGAAGAAGAGCTTGTTTTACACAACTTCCCTTTCATTTACCAACATGTTTTTAAATAGCATAATTGGGATGTCATTTGGGATGAAATTCTTCCATTTAAAGCACACAGTTCGATACTTTCAAGGCAGCTCCAGAGTTGTGTGACAATCCTCAAGATCTAATTTTAGAACACTTTTATCATCTCGGAAAGAAACTCCTGCCCACTAGGAATGTGCCCTTACCGCCGAGTCTCAGCTGCTGAAACCTGCAGACACGATCTTCTGTGTGGATTTGTGCATTCTGGATGCAGGGATGAATGGGTAAATGAGAAATTCACCTTGATCTTTTGTAACTGCCTTTTTTCATGGTACGATGCTTACACTGTATCATTTTTAATGCTTAGTAGTATTCCATTACATGGGCACACCACTCTTATTTACTCAATGGTCAGTTGAATCATATTTGAGTGGTTTCCACTCTTGGGCTACTGTGACCCATGGTTGCCGCCAGTACATGTGACCCATGGTTGCCGCCAGTACATGTGACCCATGGTTGCCGCCAGTACATGTGACCCATGGTTGCTGCCAGTACATATGTGCAGGTCTTTGAACGGCCACATTCGTTTTTCCTGAATCAGTTACTTCGAAAATAAATTTATTGATGGAATATACCATAAATTTCAGCTGTTATTATGTATTGCAAAATGTTTTAAAATATACTTAGAATAAACTCTTTTATTAGATACATGATTTGAACTTTTTTCAGATTCTCCGAGTTGACTTTATTGATTGTGTTATTTGATGCCTAAGTTCTTTTTGAAATTTTGGTGAAGTTTGATTCTTCCATTTTGCCTTTTTTTTTTTACTGTTTGTGCTGTTGATGCTGGATTTAAGCAGTCATTGCTAAATTCCCCCAGATGGCAAGGACGTGCATCTGTGTTTCCTGGGAAGCGTGGTAGCGGTTTCACGATTGACTACGTCTGTGATGCCCTCTGAGCTTCCCTGTGTATATGGCATAAAGTTAGACTCAAAATTAATGCCATTGTATGCAGATATTCACTGTCCAGCATCACTGGCTGAAGAAACTATTTTCCCAGCTGGTGGCACTGTGAAAAGCTAATGGACTATTAGTCTAAGGGTTGACATCTGGGCATTTTGTTCTGGTTCGTCAATCTTATAAATCCCACAGTTCATTCTTTTGAGGGTTGTAGCTCTCTTGATTACGGTAACTTTGTAACAGAATTTGAAATTCAGAAGTAAAATCTTCTGACACACTCTGTCTGCACTTGAGTTTAACTTAGTTGAGGATGAGTCAATAGAAACTTTCGTGATTGAAATAAGACTGACAAGAAAAATAGAACAGATGATCTCAGAACTCCGGGGAAGCTAAGGACACGGTAGCTTGTTTGTTATGGAAATACTAGGAGAACTAAGAGGCAGAAGAAATGTCTGAGCAAAAATACCCCATTACTTTGTATAGTTCTTTTTAGTCATTGTTGGATGTGTTCTGTGCAGTCTGGAGGGTAACACCCATCACTATGTTAGCCATGTGTTTGCTTTTGGGTGAGTGTCATCTGGAGGGTGACCCCATGACAATAGCCATGCATTTGCATTTGAGTGAGTGTGCATAGGAAGGGAAAGTGAAAGGACAAGTGGCGGGAACAGACCCAAAACACCATCAGGTGAGCATTTAGAACATGCAGCAGAGACTGCTGAAGCCGCTCACCTGAAAGAGTGAACGGACATCACTGAATTAGCAGAAACTGAGCGGGGACGGCCCACTGAGTCAGTCAACAGAGTTTCTGAGCAAGCGTCCCTCAAGTGAGGCTTCCAAGTAAAAGAACAAGCAGTGTAGAGAGATGTAACATCATGAATTTGGGTGCATACCCTCACCCAGCAGAAGCCGACAGGGGAAAACGAGGCAGCCAGCTGGAGTTCCCAACTAAGTTTTGTCCATGGAAGAAGTTCCTGTGGCTGGACTTCCTACCACTTGGCTCTCTTTCAACAAGTTTAAAC
This sequence comes from Microtus oregoni, assembly GCF_018167655.1. Taxonomy (NCBI): domain Eukaryota; kingdom Metazoa; phylum Chordata; class Mammalia; order Rodentia; family Cricetidae; genus Microtus; species Microtus oregoni. The sequence goes on from NW_024543875.1 coordinate 4,684,538, forward strand.
AACCTTCAGCATTTTGCTGATATAATGTACATTGCTATCTTAGTTGGGATTTTTGCATTGGTGTTTATGAGAAACATCAGTCTGTTGTTTTTTATTCTTTTATTGTTTATTTTTGTGATTATAATATAGTTATAACAGTTCTCTTTTCCCTTTCCCCATTTCAAACCCTCCCATCTACTGATCTCCACTCTCCTTCAAGTTCATGGCCTCTTCTTTCATTAATTGTTATTGCATGTCTATATATGTATATCTATATATATCTATGTTCATGTATATATAGAAATATATGCAAATATTTCTCAATATAGCCTCTTCAGTTGTGTAAGGTTACTTGTATGTATGTTTTCAGGGCTGACCAACTGGACAGCCAAGCAATGTGCCCTTCCCTGGGAAGACCATCTCTCCTGCTCCCAGCTCTCGTGAGTGACAACACAGTATTTCCTGTGTAGGGCTCAGACCTTGAGGACTTTTCCCCATTGGTGTCGTTCTTGCTCAGTTCGTGTCTGTGCAGTCATGGTGACTTTGTATATATGCAGCTTCTAGGAGACATTTCTAGGAGACACAGACTTAGAGCAAACTCCCATATCCTCTGGCTATTATTATCTTTCTGCCCCCTCTTTCACAATGTCCCCTGAGCTGTGTGTGCAGGAGTGTTTTGTAGAAGTATCTATTGGAACTGTGTTACGGGAGGTCCTCCCACTTCTCCAGCCTATTGCCGCTGAGATACCAGCCCATTGGGGCGTGGTCTCTCTCCCTTTAAAAAAGCGGCCACTTCCCTCTCCTCTCTCTTTTCACTTCCTGCTCCGCCGGCGACTAGACTTACTTCCTGGTTGCGCAGAGGGCTGACGGTGATCTGTAAGTTTTTTCCCCTTTCAGTTGGCACCCAACGTTTGGTTTTAGAACCTCTCCTTTCCCCGCTCGGCTGCCGGCCGCAAGTTCGGCTTGGCGGGAGCCCTCCCTTCCTCAGCCGTGGCCGGCGGCCTTGGCCTCCCCATGTGGATTTAAACTCCACAGGCCGCGAAGTCTCTGCCGCGTGGTTTGGTCTTTTCTGAGTCGTTTTTAAATCTCCCTTGCAAGCACAGCTCTTAAGTGGCACGAACCAGAGCATGCGGTTGCTGAAAGCTGCAACCCCTCAGGGTGACTCTGTCACGTGGAGGCATAAGCGGCTTCCAGGTTGCTCTTCTCTACGCCTGGATTCTGGGTTTCTGGTTCCGTCTCTGGAATTGATTTAATTACATTTACTTTGTTGAGCAACTTACATTTTCCAGTTTTTAACAAATACTAGGCGGACTCTGAAACAGGACTCTGTTTTCGTCGCGACTTGGCAACAGCGCCACCTGCTGGATAATAGGTAATATGGCAGTTTTTGTTTCCAACGCGAATTTTACTGTTCTGGTTGCCAATACAATGGATTATATCATGCAAGGTTTATATGACTATGGGGATAACTTAATTTACTGGTTACTAGGCTTCAGTATTCTTTTGAATATTCTATCATTTAGGAAGATCATGGCACTCCTAAGAACCATACAATCTTTACTAGAAACTCATGCAGGTCAGGAGATTCAGGATTCAAAAGAGACAATAATAAAGACAATAATAAAAAGACTTGAAATGATTGAAGAAATGATTGGAGCTGGTGAACAGAGTAATAAGGCACAAGGACAGGATACAATGCCAACACCAGCTATTAGAACTGGCTTACCCAAGGTTTTAGCGGCATACCCTATACTTAATTCTGACAAAGTGTCAACTTCTAAAGACTCAAAGAGAGTCAGAGAAGCTAGATGGATGCCAATAGCAATGAATGATCTAAAAGAAATCAAGCAAGCTATTGTTAATTTTGGCTTGCACTCTGCATATGTAAAGGAAATGATAAGGACTTGGGCTTCTAATGTTAGAGCTACCCCCCATGATTTCGATCAGTTAGTGTCTGCAGTTTTAGATAATGGACCTTCCTTGCTGTTTGGAATTTATTTCAGAGAAGAATCCAAACATATGGAACAGCAAGGAAGAGCAAAAGGTGTCGAGGTTTCCCAAGATCAAATTCTTGGTGCAGGAGAATATGCTGATCCACAGGTCCAAGCTCTTTATGATGATGAAGTACTGTGTCTATGTCACCAAGCAGCTTTAAATGCTTGGAAAATGATACAAGATCCAGCAAAAAGGGTTGAATCATATACTAGAATTAGGCAGGGACCGAGAGAACACTTTATTGACTTTTTGCAAAGATTAATTAAGGCTCTGGACATAGGGGTAACAGACCCAGAAGCTAGACGAATACTTCTTGAATCTCTAGCTTTTGAGAATGCAAACATAGAATGAAAAAGATAATTGGGCCTTTAAAGTCTAGATCAGCACCTATGGATGAATGGATTCAGCATACAATGAATGTTGAGACGTTTAGTTATAACAATGAACCTTGGGTAGGAGAAGCGATTTCCACAGCAATGAGGAGACATCAAACTGCCAGGTGTTTTAATTGTGGTAAATTAGGACATCTGAAAAGGGATTGCAGGCACAGAATTTCTAGGAATATTATCTCCTCTGGGAATGACAAAAATAGGAGACCTAGGCCTTCAGGTATATGTAGGAGATGCGGTAAAGGCCGACATTGGTCCAACGAATGCAGGTCAACAACAGACAAACAAGGCAACCCGATACCGTCGGGAAACTCCTTGAGGGGCCTCTCGCAGGCCCCCAAGCCAACAGTGGCCCAGTCATTCCCAGTCACAGTGGAGAAGGTGCCTCAACAAGAAAATTAAAAGCTCCAATTTCTGCTATAAAAAGTAATACTGGTCTAAATGATGAAATACGTGTGGAGGATGAGTCAAAAAACCCAGTAGGACAGAGTAAACGTATATTTTGGCAGACTTCTATTCATGATCAAAGACCAAAGCTAAGAGTCTGTATAAATGGCACTTTTATTGAAGGCTTATTAGACACAGGTGCGGATGTAAGTAACATTACCCCAGAATCTTGGCATCCGAATTGGCATCTTCAAGAGGTAGATGTTCAGTTCCTGGGAATTGGAACCCTATCTCGTGTAAAACAAAGCACAAGATGGGTTGAATGCATAGGGCTCGAAGGGCAAATAGGAAGACTAAGGCCATATATAGCCAATATTGCCATAAATTTATGGGGCCGTGACCTGCTACAGCAATGGAATACCCAGATTAACATTCCTGTAGTTCCAGGAACTTATAATTCTGGGAAGGATATGATGAGGTATTATGGAAAAAGGTCACCAGCCATTCAGGCTGTACAAGAACATACAGCAAATACCAAACCTTTAGAGGTACCAACAGCCCTACCTTTAAAATGGCTAACTGAGAAGCCAATATGGATCGAACAGTGGCCTCTAGCTGAAGATAAACTACAGGCATTGGAACAGCTGGTGCAAGAGCAACTAGATGCTCACCATATTGAAGAATCAACCAGCCCTTGGAATTCTCCTGTGTTTGTTGTATAAAAGAAATCTGGTAAATGGAGAATGGTGACAGATCTAAGAGCTGTCAACAAAGTAATTCAACCTATGGGCCCACTACAATCTGGAATTCCTTTGCCTTCTCTGTTACCAAAAGGATGGCCTCTTTTAGTTATTGATTTGAAAGATTGTTTTTTCACTATACCGTTACAAGAAAAGGATAGAGACAAATTTGCCTTCACAGTGCCTACTTATAATAATTCTCAGCCTAATAGGAGATATCAATGGACTGTCCTCCCACAGGGTATGCTCAATAGTCCTATACTGTGCCAATATTTTGTAAGTAAGCCATTGGAAATAATTCGTAAACAATTCCCCAAGTCCATAATTTATCATTACATGGATGACATCTTGTTATCTGATTCAAATAAAGATACTTTAGAACGGATGTTTGAAGAAGTAAAGAAAGTCTTGCCTAGGTGGGGATTACAAATTGCCCCTGAAAAGATTCAAAGAGGAAATTCTATTAATTACCTAGGTTACAGAATAGGGTTAGAGAAAATTAAAACGCAAAAGGCACAAATTAGGAGAGACCGCTTAAAGACTCTTAATGACTTCCAAAGATTGTTAGGAGACATTTCCAGTCTACGACCAGCTGTTGGGATAACACCTGATCTAATAGTTCATTTAAACAAAACCTTAGATGGTGATAAAGATTTGAATAGTCCAAGAGACCTGACAGCTGAAGCAGAAAAGGAACTGACAATGATTGAGGAAAAATTACAGGAGGCACATGTGGATAGGGTGAACGCAAATCTTAGCTGCATCCTAGTCATATTGCCTTCCAGAATTTCTCCTACAGGGATTCTAATGCAGAGGGAAGATATTATTTTAGAGTGGATATTTATACCTAATAAACCAAGTAAAAAATTAAAAACTTATGTGGAAAAAGTCTCTGAATTAATTATAAAGTGTAAGCTGAGACTTCGTCAACTAGCAGGTATAGACCCGCAGAAATTATAGTGCCTTTTACTACTGAAGAAATAAAAAAGTTATGGGAAGACAATGGACCATGGCAAAGAGCTTGTGCTAATTTTTTGGGAGAAATTAATAGCAACTATCCCAAAAGTGGTAGAGTTAACCTTATAAAAAGAACTTCTTGGATTCTTCCTAGAATTGTACGTGATGCTCCAATAACTGGAGGCCGTACGTTCTATACTGATGCAAATAAATCAGGGAAAGCAGGTTAAAAGTCAGATGAATTGAGTAAGGTAGAACAAAGCCCTTATAATTCTGTCCAGAAGGCAGAATTATATGCCATTCTTATGGTGCTAAGGGATTTTAAAGAACCTCTTAATATAGTTACAGATTCACAATATGCAGAAAGAGTTATCTTGCATATTGAAACCGCTGAATTTATACCAGATGACACAGAGTTGACTTCATTGTTTATCCAGGTACAAGACATAATCAGGAACAGGTTTTGTCCGATGTACATAACACACATCCGGTCCCATACAGGTCTGCCTGGTCCTCTAGCTCAAGGCAACGCTGAGATTGATCACTTATTGACTGGAAGTGTGTTGCAGGCCTCAGAATTTCATAAGAAGCATCATGTCAATAGTAAAGGCCTAAAGAAAGAATTTTCCATTACTTGGCAACAAGCTAAGGACATTATAAAGAGATGTCCTACTTGTTCTTTCTATAATCAAACACCGTTGCCTGCAGGGAGTAACCCAAAGGGTACTAAGAGAAATGAAATCTGGCAGATGGATGTGTTCCACTTTATGGAATTTGGTAAATTAAAATATGTACACCACACCATAGACACGTATTGAGGTTTTCAATGGGCTACTGCCCTGAGCTCAGAAAAGGCTGATTCAGTAATCACACATTTATTGGAAGTTATGGCCATCATGGGTATACCTGCGCAAATAAAGACAGATAATGGTCCAGCATATGTATCTAAGAAAATGAAATGCTTTTTTGATTATTATAATATAAAACACATTACAGGTGTACCAAATAATCCTACAGGTCAGGCAGTTATAGAAAGATCAAATCGTACTATAAAGGATATGCTGAACAAACAGAAAGGGACCGAAAATACCCCCAGAAAGAGATTACATAATGCTTTATTAACCTTGAATTTTCTTTTTTTTTTTTTTAATTTATTTATTTATTAAGGATTTCTGCCTCGTCCCCACAACCGCTTCCCATTTCCCTCCCCCTCCCCCGATCAATTCCCCCTCCCTCATCTGCTCGAAGAGCAATCAGGGTTCCCTGACCTGTGGGAAGCCCAAGGACTGCCCACCTCTATCCAGGTCTCGTAAGGTGAGCATCCAAACTGCCTAGGCTCCCACAAAACTCATATTTGGTTTCTAGCCATAAATAAAGGACATTGAGCTTATAATTCATGTTCCTAGAGAAGCTAAATAAGAAGGTGAAGACAAACACATAGGCATCCTCAGGAATATTAACCTTCATCAGGCGATGAAAGGAGACAGAGACAGAGACCCACACGGGAGCACCGGACAGAAATCTCAAGGTCCAAATCAGGAGCAGAAGGAGACGGAGCACGAGCAAGGAACTCAGGACCACGAGGGGTGCACCCACACACTAAGACAATGGGGATGTTCTATTGGGATCTCACCAAGGCCAGCTGGCCTAGGTCTGAAAAAACATCGGATAAATCCGGACTAGCTGAACATAGCGGACAATGAGGAAAACCTTGAATTTTCTTAACGCTAATGAGAAAGGAACGACAGCAGCAGAGAGACATTGGATAATGGAAAAGTCTGCTGAACTAAATCAACCGATTTATTTCAAAGATGTGCTGACCTCTCAATGGAAGCCAGGAGATGTGCTACGTTGGGGAAGGGGTTTTGCTCTTGTTTCCACAGGAGAAGAAAAATTGTGGATACCATCAAAATTAATAAAGTTTCGATTTGAAGAAGAGAAACCTCTTGGAAAGGAGAAATGACACCTCATCCACAATGATGATATTCATACGGGTGGTAAGAAAAACATATAGAATGGGGGCAGGGTTCTGTTCTTATCTCCACAGGAAAACACTCATCTTTGAAAAATTCAAGGGACCCTGGATATTTGGATACTGACAGATGGAAAAATACCTGCTCAATAGGAAATATCAAGAAAACTGAATGGGTTGTATAAGTAAAATTAAACCATATTTCTAAATTAATAAAGCTGGTTTTGAAGTTGGACTCTGGCTCAGTCCCTCTCCAATTCCAAGCCTGTTAGTAAGAGAAAAACCCAGAGTTTCTGGAGTTTCTGTCTCATGTCAAGAGCCATGATGTGGGACAGAAAGAAATATGAGTTTAGAAAACATCTTTGCTTTTCTTCATATCTATCATACTTTTCATTGAATATATATCTATCATGTCTTTCATTGAATATATATATATATATATATATATATATATATATATATATATCTATATGATTAATGTTTAAGTTTTTCATAATGAACAATGAGTTTTTCCTGAAGTGACATTTGAAGTTTCCAGGAAGAAGATGGGGCCCCATAACAACAACTCCACCTGGTTGATATGATGTCATGATACTGATAGCACTACTACAAGACCTGCTTTGGATACCAGCTGCACAAGACAGTTCCAACTTGGTTAGCTGAAATGGTGCACATCTTATACAACATTTTGGCCAGACCTGCACAAAATACTCAGAGACTATTGGCAATTTTAAAAGACATTGATCTTGAAATTTAACCATCATTTTACTTTCACAGGATCCCCCAGAAAGAACGTCGCTCCCATGACAGCTGGAAGTAATTCTAGAGGACAACGTCCCCTCTCCCAGTAAAGTTTGCCCTTGGGTTTAGGGACATCATTTAGGGGTTGATTATAATTAGTATACGATTGAGGGTTGGGGGAGGAATTTTATAAGCTCAGGGATCATTTTGGAAAAAAAAAGAGGGATGATGGGATAATAGATTTGTAATTGTGAGTTACTGTTTTTAGACAAATATATTGGTATAGATTCTTGTATATTGACACAAAGTTAAATTATATTGACTATTGTATGCATGCATGTTTCTACCTCTGTTTAAAACATTTTTTATGTATTGACATATATTATATATATATATTGTATATATTTACCATATTGCAGTGTACATTTCTACCTCTGATTAAGATACTTATATAATGTTTGTGTATTGATATATATTTACCTACTGCAATGTATATTTGTACATTGTTTATATTTGGAGGCCATTGTCCTCATTTGTTTCACAGTCGTTTTTTGTCTTAGTCTTTAAGTTAGATAGATATTGAGAATTATATAGACTAATAGTCATCTAAGTTTGTCATTTATAATTAGAATAATCAGGTTCTTTAGGTATATAGAGATTATACTCAGTATAGATAGATAATCTTCAACTTCTTCAAAGAGCTGTAGAAAGTGGCCTTTAATCTAACTCAGAATTTTGCGGTAGTGAGACACAATTGCTCCTGGCAACACCACTCTATTCCCGAGAGAATGTTGAGCACCAAAGACACTCCACCTGGAGCCTTCTTTTTGGCAGAACTGGCCTTGGGGCAAAGAAATGCCCATACCTCAACCACTGACAAAGGTACAGAGCATGCATCAATCGATAAAACAGGGCTGTCATATCCTGCCAAGACAGGGTAAGAAAGTTTTGAAAAGTTGCTTGCCTTTGAAAATGGTATGTCAGTTATGTTAGGCCTTAGTCAATGTTGGTTGCTTCAACGCTGCTAATGTGACTTTGGGTGATTGCCTAGGTAGCTAGTTGTCTCTGTGATTTGTTGCATGTTTTGGAAGTTGTTTTACTGAACTTCCTAATTACCCAGGTAACATTATTTCCCTTCTCAGATCTTCGATGGGGTTGAAGACTATATAAATGTAGTTACTTTCTCTCATGACTTGGCCAAGTTATTTATTATACAAGACCTAAGCTAGTTAGAATAGGATATTTGTACTTCTTGTATATAATTTCATAGTAGGTTTAGAACTCTCTTATTTAAACAAAAGGGGGAGGTGTTACGGGAGGTCCTCCCACTCCTCCAGCCCATCGCCGCTGAGATACCAGCCCATTGGGGCGTGGTCTCTCTCCCTTTAAAAAAGCGGCCACTTCCCTCTCCTCTCTCTCTTCACTTCCTGCTCCACTGGCGACTAGACTCACTTCCTGGTTGCGCAGAGGGCTGATGGTGATCTGTAAGTTTTTTCCCCTTTAAATAAATACCACCCTATTAATCATAATTCCAAACTGTTGTGGCATTGTTTATGACTTACGCCTTTAGAACTGGGCTCCAAACCTCTGCTATTTGATTGGTTTTCTGTAGTGATCTCCATGTGTTGCAAAGAGAAATTTCCCCAATGAGGGGTAAAGACTACAATTATCTGTGGTATAAGGACAAATGCTTATAGATTATTGTTAGAGATTATGCTGATTTAGTAAATTAGTGGTTGTAGACTCTCCTCCAGTATCCATGAATTCACTAGCACTGAGCAGTTCTCTAGGCTTCCAGTACCTGTCATGGTTTCCACTTGTTGAGTGGCTCCTTACGTCCAATTAGAGAGCCATTGGTGACCACAAAGGCGTGAGTGCCACTACTTCATCCGTAGGTTATTTTATTATGTTTTTCTTTTCTTGTAACACTGTTTGGTTTCTTACATGGCCACAGATGAATGTGTTTCTTGTCTTTGTTTCTCTGGAGATATACTCATTATTATTATTATTACTCTCTTTTTTACCAGTCTTTGACATTTGAACCTGAATATCCCTAGATGACATTTAAAAACTTTTGGTTTGCTTTGGGGGTTCATGATCTCTTGTTGCCTTTGTTTTCACTTGTTTGCACGGATTCAGCTCTGTGCTCCCTGACTTTCCCAAGTCACAGCTCAGAGTCTGACATTGACCTTCCTGCCTGGTTGGCTTTCTCCTGACACCGTTGGTGAAAGAGGGCATGAGTGAACAGGTTCATCTTGTTTCACGTCTTAGAGAAAAAGCCTCCAGTTTTCACTAATGAGTTCAATGTTAGCTGTGGGCCTGTTATATTCCCTGTGGCCTTGAGGGGGATATTAAAGAAAAGTCAAGCAAATAAAATGAACATACGATTTAAACATTAACAAGATGTCTGCTACTCCCGTGACAATGGCTAGCATCCAAGACACTGACAATACAAGTGCTGTCAAGGCGTGGGCGCATGGATGCACGTAGTGGGTAGAGGGAGTCGTGCCGTTTCCCGTGGAGGATGGGGATGCAAGCGAACACAGTAGTTCTGGAAGGCAACCTGGATGTTCTGTAAAGGCTCCAGAAGTTCTTTATCACATGGCCCAGCGGCTCTCTCTCTTTGAACTTACCCATTGGGGTTGGAATTTAACGCCCACCCCAAATTTAACACATGAATGTTCATAGGAGCTTTATTCACACTGCCAAAAATAGAAAGCAAACACGATGGCCTCCAAGATGTGAAGAATGAATGAACCACAGTCTGTGGAGATAACAGAGCATGACACGCAACTGAAAAGGAAATGGCTTGGAAATGGAGGTGCACATCTTGGAAAAGAGCCTGCTTGGAAGGGTACATATTGCATGACTTCAACCTCATGTTGGTCTGGAAAAGAAAAAACCGTGGGCTAGCGATTTCCAGGAACTGAGGTGTGGGAGGAAGAAAGGATGGGATCTGGGAAGTCTCCTCATGGTACATCGTAGCAGTAACCACATCCTGTTTCACATTTGTCCAGGTCTGCAGACTGTCCAGATGCAGGGAGTTCATCCTGATGTTAAGTGTGGACTCTGTGTGAGTCAGACCCTTGCAGGTATAGCTACAACAGTCTCTTAAAATTCTGACTCAAGCGGGCATTGCCTCTGTATTGCTCTACAGATTCCTAGGCAGAACTGAACACAGGATGAAGACAAAACTCCAGTGTGTTATGTGCTGTGCACCTGTTCTTCCTAGGCTTCTCCATGTTCTCCTCATGAAATGTCATCTTAGACTTCTCTTTCTGCTACACTTTCTACTCAATCAGCCATTTCTCTGGATTTCAGCCCACTGGAAATCAAAATCCTGCCAGAATTAGTGACAACATACTTTAGCCATTGGTAAGCTTTTGTTTTTCTTCTTATTTTTGTCTGGGGGTGTTAAAATCTTTATTAGTTGTTCAGTGGAGCAGCAAATGATCCAATATTAACTTTCTTGAATAAGGACCCACTGCCAGATAAAGATTGTTGACAAATGTGTGTGAGAAACCACACAGGAATTACGATACTTCTTCCTCACCTGTGACAGTCCAGACCTATCGGCGAACATTCCAGGCCTCAGCCCTCACAGCCAGGAAGGCTGTGGTCGTGTCTTTAAACTGTTCTGTAGGTTCAGCATCTTTATCCATGTACCAGCTTCACATTGAATATCTTTAAAATGTTCTATGGGTTCAGCATCTTTACCCATGTACCAACTTTACATGGAACATCTTGCTTCTTCATCCATATAAGCATAGTTTGAAATGGTGTATTATCATCATTGTTGGGAGCAGTGAGACCCCAGATCCTGAATTTCTTGTAATCCCCTGATCTGAGTGCCTACAGCGACTCTGAGCAGGAGACCTTCAGGAGTTCATGATGGCAGGAGAGTGGTTTCTGGTGGGTTTGGCTGGGCGTGGCTATCTCTATGTAATCTGCCCCTGAACACAATAAAGGGGGCATTCTTGGGGAATTCAAGGATGACCGTGTCTCTCTGTCTGTGTGTGTCTGGGTATTTCAACCTCAAGCCCCTTGCCCGAAGCTCACGAACTGGGTGCCAGCGCACAGAGCGCAGACACGGAGGCGCCGTGCGCGGCATAGCATGAGGTAAGATTTCAGTTAGAGATCTCAGTTAGATAGAAAGCTTCAGCCAGTGTGTTCCTACACTTTTCCCTTTCCACTCTCCTTCCTCTGTCCCTCCCCACCACTGTCTTTCTTGCCTCCAGGGACTCGACCCAGGTCTCTATGTAGTAAATAAGAACTCTACTATATGGTACACAGCTTCAGTCCCGGTTACCTATGAAGGAAGCATTTCTTCTGAATCTACATGAGCTGTAATGTCCCTGAAACTGAACTGATTCTTTTTATTTTCAAACTTGTGTGTGTGTGTAGATTGCAAGAGCCACAGCACATGTATGGAGGGCAGAGGGCAGCATCAGGTGTCAGTCCTTGCTTTCTGGCTTGTCTGAGTCAGGGTCTCTTGTATGCTCTTTGCTTCTGTATATAGCAGGCAGCTGGGCTGTGCGCTTCAGGGTTGTGAATGTCTGCCCATCACTCACACCACCAGACTTTATGTGGGTTCTAGGGATTGGAGTTAAAGTCCTCACAGTGTGTAACAAGCACTTTGCTAACTGAGCCATCTCCCAGCCTAGAATCATTTTGTATACAGGAGGCAAAGACTAAATTGTCTGAAAACAATGTCCAACCCACGTTTGGATCCAGTGCCTAGTGTGCTGCATCTTTCATTGGTTTTGTCATTTGATTGACTGGATTGTTTTAGCTGTGATATTGCTGCTGTGGCATGTACAGGGCCGGTTTGTGTTTTACTTTCCCGGTCGGCCATGATGAAGATGCACACCCACACAGTCAAGGGGTCTAATCTTTAAAAAGATTCACACTCATCTAAAATTAAACCTAAACATTCTTGCACAGAATGATAGGTAGGTCTCACGAGAGTAAATGATCTTTGTAGTTTTGTGTGGACCAGGAGAAGGCCTTGAGGTCTAGCACGTCCAGCTTGCCACCGACGACGTGTGGCTATTCCTCTTCAATTACTGCTATCCATGCTCTCATTCTCTGTCTCCCGAATTCCATCCATCCCTCTCATCAATCTGGAACAGTAGTTTTGTTTTGGTGGTGAAATTCTCTAGAACACGGTCCTAATGCTTTTATAATAATGAAAACTTAGCGTGCACATTCTGTAAACAAATGGGATATGATGAATCATGTATTTTGAATAGTAGTAAACTGAAACTCCCAAGCATGTTTCAAAGCTATTAAACTAATGCATATGTTGAGTCTGCTTCTGTCTCAAGTGTAATCGTTTTTATTGGACAAACTTTTTGAATTTTATTTTTATTCATGTGTATGCATGTGCACCTGCTTGTTTGCGTGTGCACTTGTGTGTCATGCCCACAGAGTCTCCTGAGTTGGGTGCTGGGAACTGAACCCAGGTTCTCTGCATATGCAGCAAGCGCTCGTAACCCCTGAGTCATCTCCCCAGACCCTGAACTCACATTGTAGGGTTCCCGATCAGTTCTCTCCTATTTCTACAGAGTTGATTCCTGTTGGACTGTGATGGTTTTTCCTGGGAAAGACGTCCAAAAGGGAGGAGTATTTGCCGTTGGGAGCTTTTGTTGCTAGTGTGGGGGAACAGTGTTCTTAGGTGAAGCAGCAGGAAGTGAAATGGAGGATGATTTGTGAGTAGCGCCAGATATCTATCCTGTTTCCCTTTTACTTAATACAACAAATAACTGGACTTCCCACAGGTCAGGGAACCCTGATTGTTCTTCAGGCTGATGAGGGAGGGGGACTTGATCGGGGGAGGGAAATGGGAGGCGGTGGCGGGGAGGAGGCAGAAATCTTTAATAAATAAATAAATAAATAAAAATTAAAAAAAGAAAAATGGGAAAGTGGGGAAGGGGTCAATGATATATTTTACAATTATAATTATTCTTTTAGAGCACATTGGCTGTTATGTAGACTGACGTTTGTCAGAGCGCTGTTGGAAGACATTAGTCTCATAGTAAATGTGATGGTTTAGGATGGGTATCAGTGATAGACACGTCTAGTTCAGCCTTTCTTGGGGCCACCCAGGTAACTCAAAGGATAAAGGCCTTACCACCAAGTGTAAGGACCTGAATTCCATCCCTCAGACCACATGGTAGGAGGAGAGAATTCTCTCCTGAAAGCGATCCTGGGACCTCCACATATGCAGCACAGCACTTGCCACCCACTTCAATGGATGGACACACACACACACACACACACACACACACACACGGAAATAAGTCTTTAAAACAAAGTAGCCCTTCTCAAACTTGTTTGGCCAGAACCCAGAGTTCCCACAGTGCACCTGTGTGGGATTTGGGCTATGGGTCTGCAGGACTCAGCGCCCATCTCCGATAAAGCACAGACTCCTGGTATATACACAACATGTGTTAACATATACATACTTCACACAAGGATGAATCCAAGTCACCTTTTAAGAACTTTTTGGTTATATATTTCTTATTCCTGAAACATTTCTATAAATGACCTGAAGCTTGCAAAACTTTTCTTTGCTGGCACCCTCGCCCCTCTGATCCCCACAGGGTGGAGAATTTCCCTTCTACCTAGTCTGCTGAACACATGTCATCAGAGCCCAGACCAAGGGAACCATGGAAGCTTCTTAAATGACATTCTTGTAGTCTCAGAAGAGGGCACCACAGGCCATGTCGGGTCATGGGCAGAGCAGAGAAAGGGACTAGCTATCCTGAGAGGAAAAGCATCCTGATTCATGTACAGAAAGGGTGTGCCTGTGTGAACAGAGTGGAGGTCTGAGCTGCAGTTGGAGCCTCTAATAGGAAACCTGACTGAGTGAGCAGCTTTCTCTATGAGTGACAGCCCTAAATGGCAGGAGCAGCTTAGCTCCAGGCTTAAGCTTTGGGTCTCCCTGGGATGTACACACGTCAAAGCAGTAAGTGAAATTTTTGGTTTTTTGAGACAGGGTTTCTCTATGTAGCTTTGGGGCTTGTCCTGGCACTCTGTAGACCAGGCTGGCCTTGAACTCACAGAGATCCAACTCTGTCTCCAAGTGCTGGGGTTAAAGGCGTGCATCACTATGCCCAGCTCTAATAAGTGGAATTTTGGTGGGAGTTGTGGCCCTAGTGCTTGGGATGTGGCTAAGGCTGTGCTCCTTCTCAATGACAGACTGTGTGAGCTCTTCCCAGCAACAGCCCTGTGCTGATCCAATGCCAACCTAAGTGTTATCCTACCGGCATGTCCTGGCACACCCCTGGTGCAGCCTCTCACTTTCCCATTTGATGGCGGCTATTATACTTGATTCATTGCATGCCATTGATCTTTGGAATTTTGATTAATGGCAGAGAAACCTGGAAAGTTCAGAGTTTGGCTTTGGTTCAAATGAGCACCCGGAAGTTCAAATGTTTAATTCAAACTGTCTGCATCTCTTGGTGAAGCAAATGTGGGTATGCAAAATTGGTCTACAAAGACCTGCTGGAAACAGCCCCTCTCTCTGGGAAATCTCTGGTATTTCCTGCATCAACTTAGAACGAGATCATAAATGCTACAAAGGCATTCTTCCTTCCGTTTGTTCGGAGCGCTTTACTTCTGGCTGGTGCCCAGGTTCCTGGGCTTTAGGAGACAGGCAGCAAATCATGGCAGAACGTTCAGGGTGGCATTGTCTGACTGTCACACTCCCACCAGAAGCACATGCGTTTTCCAGGCACCTGAGCACACAGAGAGAGCGTGGCCGCTCTCGGGCTTCAGAGTGAAGAGTTATCTATTCACCCCTGGCAAACTGACTCCTGGTTTAGATCTGTGAGAACGTGCTGATACTCTGCGAACACACCGGCGTCTCCCACACAAAGCCAGGAGCTGATAAATGACACGAGCAGAAATTCAGTCCAAAAATGCACAACGGACTCTTCTCACCTCTCCTTGCTTAACTCAGCCAGGCAGAGCCGAGTAGCAGAGTTTGGGGGCTGTGCTCCAAGGTTAAATACAGGAAGCGACAGACCCATGGGAGGAATACCCCAGATTAAGAGTGCCAATCTTCCCTCTGACTGCACCCCTTCTAAGTTCAAACTGGGTTCCTCGGTCCGGGCACCCTCATCTGTCTGGATGCTGACTTCAGCATGCTGGAAGCTGAAGAAGACACCAAATTCAAAATGGCAGGGTCAAATTCCAGGAGGCTCGTATGGCCTTTGATGCCACAGTGAGGAAGGCACTCACTGTCATGAGAAACTGGATGGATTTGATTTCTACCAATAATGGAGAGAAAATAAATGTAAAGTTCCAACTTGCCGTGTAGATATCTGGCTCCTTCTGCAACATGGTGGGTTCTTCTCTGTGTTGTTTGCCCCGGGCAGACAGTTGATCTGCGTGCAATGAAGGCTCATCCACTCTTAGAGGCATCAGAGGATGTCTGGTGCCCACATTTCCAAACTGAAAACTAACGCTTTTGACCAAAACAAGCTCCAAACCTCCCAGTTTATGATGATTGAGGACAGGGAGGCCACCTGACTGCAAACAGCATCATGTGATTTCCAGCGTTGTTCATTCCCATGGTGGATCTCAAGGTTCCAATTAACACAGATATGAGTGCATACTGTAACACGTGCCTAGTGCTTCACTTTCAATTAGTAAATCTTGACTCAGTCCCGAGAGCTGCGATGGAAGATATACAGCAAATTGAAGCCATTGATTTCATTTAACTGTTTAGTTTTAATTATTTTTAATTTTGAAGTGAATGTGTAAAGGCTACACATTTCTACTTCATGAATCCTTAAATTATTTATTTCCTAACTTTTTTTATTCTTTGTCTTCAGAAAGAACAATTTGAGATTTTCTTCTTTAACATGTTTTATTATTTTGCATTAAGACAGAGACTTTTCAGCCAGGTGGTGGTGGCCCAAGTCTTTAATCCCAGCACTCAGGAGGCAAAGGTAGTCGGGTCTCTGTGAGTTCAAGGCCAGCATGGTCTATAGAACGAGTTCCAGGTCAGGCTCCAAAGCTACAGAGAAACCTGGTCTTGAAAAATCAAAATCAAAGCAAAACAAAAACCCTAAGACTTTTCTTTCTTTTCTTTTTTCTTTTTCAATGCTTACAGATTGTTTCTGTGTGCCACTTCTGGTGGGTTTAGTCTTATCACCATGAAATCATATTTGATTTATTTATTAGACTTCCATAGTCTTTTTCCTCAGGTCTTTCAAAAATGAATTTATTTGAATAAACAGATTCTTATTGTATTGCTAGTCGTTTTTGACATAAAAGTCTACCCTATTGGGTATGGTTATAAATGGCAAATATGCTCGTGTCCTACAACTCTCTCCTCTCCCTTCTGAGTTTGAAGTACGACCCAGCAACTGCCAAGGCATCCTGACCTCGAAGCTTTCTTTCAGAATCTCCCCTTGCTGTGTATGCCCGTGAGGCGATCTCTGATCAGCACTCACACAGCTGCCACCTTGAGCCCAGGTGGGTCCCCAGGTCTCCCACGGAGAGGTCACAGGGCTGTCTTGTTAGCCACCTACACTGTGGCATTGCCTTTCAGCTTATGTCTCTGGTACTGACGCTGTACATGGTAGATGCTGAGGTAAAAGAAGGAATTTCTGGAAAAACGCATACAGATATCAGTCTCTAGCTGGACATGTGACCAAATGCCAGTTATTCCTTTAGAGTGGACAATGTGACCTATGCAGCTTTCAGAGTGAAACCCAGACATTGGGAATCTGGTATATTACATATCCTTTCTTTCCAACCAGCTTCCTATAAATGCCAGTGCCTTGAGAACAAAACAGGAAAAAATGTATTTTAAATTTTGTCTCTAAAAAGCTACTTGTTATTCCAGGAAGGCATGGAAGACACAGAAGTCTTTAGTGGAGAAAAAAAATCCCAGGAACAAAAGAAGCATTTCTCTTCAGCTGTTATGGTTAAAGAAAGTACAAGAATGCTTTTTTCATAGTCACAGGCAGAGGTAGTGTGTATGTATGTGCACACGCACATGCGTAGCTGTGTGTTATAAGTGTGTATGCACATAAGTGTACGTACATGTAGAGACCAGAAGGAAACCTTTAGCATCTCCCTTCATTTCTTTCTGCCTTAATTAAAATTTTTAATTAATTTTATTTTTAATTATGTGTCTCGTATGTGTGTGTATATGTATATAACACACACGCACACACACACACACACACACACACACACACACACACACACACGAATGCTCCCCAACACTAGTGTAGGTGCTCAATGAGAATAGAACCATCCATCTAACTCCCCCGGAACTGGAGTTATAGAGGTTTATGCATGGATGCTGGTAACTGAACTAAGGTCAACTAAAGGATATCTCCAGCCCCTTAAATTTTTTGAGATAGGGTCTCTTATGGAACGTGGAGCTGGCCACTTGGACTAGACTGACTGGCTGGCAAGCCCCAGGGATTTGTTTGTCTCCACAGTTCTGGGACTGTCAATAGGCATGTGCCAACTACACTCAGACCTTTCCATGGCTACTAAAGATCTGAACTCTGCGCCAAGTGTAGGCGTCGTAATAACCAGGCTAGCTTAATATGAAACAGTAAATTTTAATGAGGGGATAGCTTACAACACCGGGGATCCAGCGGTGAGCAGGAGATACAAAAAAAGAGAGCAGCAGGCTCATGCTCACCAGATTTATATGTAAACATTAGCCCGAGGCGAACACACCCCCTAAGGGGACTGGGCTATCCCTACAGAACTCATTCTATGAAGCAAGCATGTTATCCACTTGAGCCACTGCTCCAACCCCCATACCACATACTTACTATTATATATATTTTAAATTAACTAAGTATTTAATTATTTAACAAGACAAGTTCTCATTATATAGTTCTTGCTGCATTGGAACTCATTCTGTAGTCCAGGCTGACTGTGAACTCAGAGATCCAGTTGCCTCTGCCTTCTGAGTGCTGGGATTAAAGTATGTGCCAACATACCTGACCTTGTATGAACTATTTTAAAGAGCATCCTGCTTACCACTCCTAGGACAAGTCTAGAGCGTCCTTGGTACCTGAGGACTGAGGATGTGGAAGCTCCGTTGCTATGATAACACATCAATGGGTGTATGGTTCACACAGGTGGTTCGTTGTATCCTTCTGAGGAGAAGCAAAGCAGAAATGATTACGAACCTTGTGTCTGAGAATCTTCTTTCATCTCAGAAGCCAAGACTGAGTCAGTTTTCTTAACTTGGGCAATTCAAAAATAGTTTGTGCTGGTCAGTTTCTTAGAAATGAAGTTAATGAGAAAGGAGCTCATCAGCTCATCAAAGAAACCACGTGCAAACTGTGGAGCTCAGTACTGTGAAAGCCAGTCTTCTAAACGAGTCTCCATCCAAGCAGTGGGAAGAAGTATATTGGGCCAGACTGAGCTTGTGCGCATGTGCACAGACCTGTACTCCTCATGATAATCTTGCAGGAGGGATTAGGGAAGATCTTCAGAGCAGAGACGGTGTGAGAAAGACACTCACTTTTCTCTCTTCTCCCACCTTCTGTTTGCCACATCACTTAAATTCACATTTATTTTTCCAATATTTCCAATATCTTTGATTCAACCCTGGCTATCATTTCAAGGCTCAGAAATATCTACATAATTGCTGATTCTGGGTTGAGAAATTCCAACGAAAATCAACAGAAAGGAAGGGTGGTCGGGCAAACCTGTTATCCAAATGCTTGGTTGATGAAGCAGGAGAATCGCTGTTAGTTTGAGGTCAGATTGTTCTTTATAGTGAGTACCAGGTCAGTCAGGCCTACAAACCAAGACTCTGTTCCCAAAACAAAAGAGGAGTCTGGAGATGGCTCAGCAGTAAAGCACGTGCCATGCTAGCCTAAGGAACTGTGTCTATGTCTTGATCCCCAGGTCCTGCATGAATGCCTGGTGGATGTGATGGCCTGACCACATTCCCAATGCTCTAAAGGCAAAGACAGGACCCTGGAGTAAACGAGTTATCTAAACTAGTCATATTGATTAACTCTGGGTTCAAATAAGAGATTTTCCTCCGTATAAGAGGTGGAGAATGGTCCAAGGAGATCCCCCCAAAAATGTCCATAAAAATGATTGTGAGGGACCAAGGAAAGGGTTCTGTAGGTAAAAATGCTTGCCTTGTGATCATGAGGATCTGAGTTTAGTAACCAGACCCACATAAAAAATGCCAGGTAGAGTGGCACATCCTTGTCATTCCAATGACGGGAATACAGAGATGGGAGAATCCCTAGGGCTCTCTGGTCAATTATTCTAGCCCAGCTGCTAATTCCCTAAGCCAATGACTATAAATGAAGGTTTGTCTCCCACCCAGTTTCTGAATAAATACTCAGAATACTGTTAATAATTTTTGTTTGGCCAATGGCTCAGGCGTATAACTGACTATCAAGTTAAACTGACCCATTTTTACTAGTCTGTGGCTTACCTGTAAGGTTCTGGACTTTTACTTCTACAGTGGCTACATGACATCTCTCTGACCCTGCCTTCTTTCTCTTTGTGTATCTGTTTAAATTTCCTGCCTAGCTATATTCTCTCCTGTCATAGGCCAAAACAGCTTTGTTCATCAATCAATAAAAACAACACATATTCACAGCATACAGAAGGACATCCCCCATCAAATGAAAGGCAGCATCTCAAAGGGGACAGACAGTGTTATTGAAGCTGTGACATAGGAGATTGTGCTTTGTGCTCCACCTGCATACACACACACTTGAACATGCACATTCAAGAACACACCCACCACCACCACCACTACCACCACCACCACCACTACCATCACCATCACCATCATCATCATCACCACCATCACCACCCCACCACCACTACCATCACCGTCACCACCATCACCATCACCACCATCATTATCACCACCACCACCACCACCAACAACACATTGTGATATTTTTCCAGGTCCAAAGGGCTCTCTGGGAATGAAGGCCATTTTAGACATTGTATTTAAGTTGGTCAAGGGATGAGTGTTTTTTGTACACAGCCAACGCATCTTCTGAATGGGAACAGAGAGTCTTAGGGTCATTAGTCAGCCCAATTTACCACACAAGTCCAAAGTAGTTTGCCAAGTTTAGACAGTACAGCTGAGGTTGTTTATATGTTTCAAGTTGAGTGAATTAGTAGGTCATAAAAGGAATTAGTATAATATAAATACTTCATTGTATCTCTGCTTCCCCATTAACTAATTAATGAATCTTGAAGAGTTGTACATAATTCCACTCCCACCCTCAGATGCAATACATGGCAGGTGTGAATTTGAGCAGTAGGGCTGATTACTGGGCCCTGCTGGTCAGAACCATCCCATTTCTCTTTGCCTAGTCCATCTGGCTACTGGGCAGATTGAAGTTTGGATCTTTATCTCAGTTTGTGTGGGCTACTTTATCTCTGAAAAATCAAATATATCATTTTAATCAAAATGAAAGAAAAACAATATTGTGCGCTTTTTACACAAACAATGGAGAAAATAAAGAAAAGCATATCCATCAAGATAAAAGTCAATATCAAGATAAAACTAGAACTTTCTGGCATTAATGCATTTCAAGATGAAGGAAAGATTCTTTGGAAATAAAAGATTTATGAAACAGATACACTTGAGAATATTAAAAGAATAATGAAGTTTTGCCAATAACTTGGAAAAATTTTAGGATTCTAAATAAAAATATATTTTCTTCAACTAAGGTTAAGAAAGTTGGCCATGACATCATTCAATTTTCTAGTTCTTTCAAACCTTAACCAAATTTCATATCAATATTCATTTTGCATAAGTTCACTATTAAGTTATAGTTTCTATTATATTCCTCTGCATATGCGTGTTTGCACTGACATGATTTGTTCAGTGGCTTGGAAGTTTGAAGCTTACTAAGCCGCTGCTGCTTCAAGTTGACTCTGTCTTTTTTAGCCCTTGGAAAGGGCTGTCTAACTTGGCTTGTAGCCGTCTCAAAAAGAAGGTATGCAGTGCTGTATTTGAGTGCTAATAGCTACAAAATCACAATGGGTTAGTGTATAGTTTCAAATTAATAGCATTTAAATTTAATTCATCTATTATTATGATTGGTAAGGGCAATACACATGTCAATCACGTGGGTATGAGGGGACCGCCATTGGGGAGCCGTTTCTTTCTCTGCACCTTTATTTATGTCAGTTCTGAGGATCAAATTCAGGCCCCAGGCTTGCGCAGCAAGTGCCTTTGACTGCTGGGCCATCTTGCAAGCCATTGAAAGTGTTTTAACTCACATTATCTGCTTACCCTTGAGTAATTGGTACCTAAATCTTAGCTTTACCATTTTTAGGGTTGTATAGTCAGGGGAATGGGAAATGAAAATGTGTTAACATTTACATATCTTTGTGAAAAATCTAGAGAAAGTCGTTTTGGAGTAAAGAGTTAAAATTCAGAGAGAGGATGTTTGCCTAACATTTCATGTATGTCACATGTCTCTGAAATGACTTTCCGTTGGTAGATGTGTAGTTTGACCAGTTCAGGGGGTTAGGATGCGGACTGTGAGTGGGATCTTTCCTTTGCTTCTGTGTAGGAGGGTGCGGGGTTATCCATTTGTGCTTAGGTGTTCAGAGCTGCACAGCCATCTCCTGTTGAAGTTTAGAAATCAACGCACCATTCCAGGGAAGGGGCTGTCAGGCCAAAAAAAAAAATGTCACAGTCAAAATACTTTCTCTGTTATCAAGGGAGAAAGGCAAAGAACTGGAATGTGGGAAAAGGGAGAAGAAGAGAGAGGGAGATTAGAGGAAGATGGAAAAGGAAGCATTTCAAGGGTTCTGGAATGTGCAAAAGCCACAGGGAAAACACTTCAAGATTCTCAATGTTTGTCCGAGATCAAAGATAGTCACAAATTTTCTATGCTATTCTCCTAACCAAGATGGCTGCGGGGATAAACAGGAAGGTGATGTATACACTTTAAATACATGGGACAGGCGGAATGAAAGGGGTGGGAAGATTCCATCATATGCAGAATATTTGAAAACGTATGCACTGATTGTTTCTGGAATTTCCCGTGTAATATTTTGGGACTTTGGTTGATGATAGATCACTGAGACTATAGAGAGTGAACTTTCGAGGGGGCCTATGGTGTGCCAATTTCAGTGACGCACATTGTGTCCATTTCACTGGTCAATGCTTTTCATCCAGATACGGAGAGCCACTTCTTGGAGAAGATGCTGAGAGCAGTAAGAAGCAACGCAGAACCTAGGCCCTGGGTTACTCAGTCATCAAGCTGAAATTACAAATATTCTTCTGGATATGTGTGTGTATCCCTGTGTGTGCTATTGCTTAGAAGACAGAGAATGAGTTGCACCTCCTTCCTCAGATGCCATTGTTCCCTCCTTCTTTCCTTAAAACAGGGGTTCCCACTTGCCTGGAACACACCAACTCTGCTGGCCTGTTCCCATCTCTAGTGGGGGCATCACCCCACCTTAGCCCACTCTGCGTGGTTTCTGGCAGTTGACCTCATTTCCTGATGCCAGCATGGTGAACACTTTCCTCGCTGAACCCATCTCCCCAGGCCCTGGATAGCACATTTTCCCCGACAGGAATAGCAATTTTCTTCTGTATCTGAGTCACTTGGGCGAGGTTCCAGCTGCAGAGGAGCCCGGAAGCTCCAAGAAGTCACTCCAGTATTACAAGAAAATGTCAGAAATGGAGATGGCAGGCCAACTCGGTGTCACAGAGTCAGGATTGGCATTCAACAGGACACTCGGTGAGTCATGAGCACTCCAGAATTTGAGATCCACAGACATCTCCTGCGTCTTCCCACGCACGGATGGGTTCATCCATTCTTGGCCATTTAATGAAGAGGCTGGGCTGTCTCGCTGAGTGTCTTAGACGCACATGCCGTATTTCCAAGTCATGAGGTTGTTTTGTTATTTATGTGGAGCCATAAAATACAATAGGATTTTTAAAGTCTATTTCTATGCATAAAGCTGGCATACACATTCTGAAACCCATGCATTTATTTTCATTATCCTCGTATCATACCAACAGCCAATGAATTATCAATCCTGTGCTTGCACCTTTTGTAAATCCCAAAATTTGGCATAATGAACTATTTTTGCATAATTAAAATGATTACTTCGGGTACTTATAAGAAATACTTTTGTATCTGGCCCCTTGTATCAGAACCGATCTACCTTTATCCATATCGGGTAAGAAAATTGCACCAGCATGCCCACACACCCACCCACCCACATCAAGTCAAGAGGCACCTTGTCCTCTAGATTATTCTGACTCTCCAGAAGAAGCCCCCGTTTCTGCGGGTGTCATGCAGCAATTTGTATGAATCATGGAGGTGATTTGACAGTGTCTGCCGTGATAGCTGAGGCCTTGCCTAGAGGATGAGCAATCCTTGGGGAGATGTAAACGCACGGCTTTCCAGGAGCCTACATCAGCCACTCTCCGAAAGTTATTTAAGCATGGAGGGAAGATCTCTGCTGCATTTCAGGACCACCCAAAAATCTCTGTGAGGTATATATGACTTGAAGGCAAGGATGGATAGAATTTAAAGATCAGGAATTCCAAGCCAGTACCGTGACCGAGTGTCTGCAGCATCCTTCCCTGCCTTCATAGGAGAACACATTGACTGGAGGCTGGATTTTTTTTTTCAGGTATGATCTGATAGTCTTAGAAGTACTAGCATTTTTTTTTTCCTCTGAGATAAATTGAAGTCTAAATTAAAATTTAAAAATTGGCCATCCAATTAAAATATGTAAACGATTTGCATAGTTGTCCTTCTCTCTACTCAGTTTAATCAGTGTAGTACCAAAATAATTGGTTGATAATTTCTTGCTATGTGGAAAAGAATGAGTAATTGGGCACAGGGTTGGTGCCCCCTCCCCAGCTGATCAAAGGATGGCCCTTTAAGAAGCTGATTGTAGAAGTGGTGGAAAGAGGTGAACGGTGTTTAATTGTCTTATTAATTTCTCTTTAGTATTGAGCACATAGCTGGCATTCAGTAATTACTTACTAACTGTATTGCACCTCTGAGTTTGATTCCCCACTGTTGCTAAACAGCCAGAAATGCCACTCTGAGGAAGTGCTAACCCAGCCGAGGAGGTTGCTAGTTTTGGGTCCTCAGACTGGAAGACACAGCTGGGAGGCATCAAGTGCAGGGCTAACTGGACCTGAAAAGCTGCTTGTTTTAGGTGTTAAGGTGGGGGAGACATGCTGGGGGAACAGGGGACAGCTACTGGGGTCTACATTTTAGTTTCTTTTTTTGCCAGAGGGCCTAAGATGCAACTGCAGCTTTGGCCCAGCTGGGAAAGCATTGACTACACATGCGTATCTGAACTCAGGTTCTCAGCAACCAGATAGAAAAGCCTGGCCTGCCTTTCCTAGGACATGCTTGTCCTCCCAGGGCTGGGCGACAGAGACCGAAGGATCTGTCTGGTGCTCCCTGGTCAGTCACCCAAGTTCACAGAGAGCTTCAAGGATCTGCCTGTCTCGATAGCAGACCCTGCCTCTAAGAAGACAACAAACGGTTCTGAGAAACAACTCCAGAGATGTGTGCCATGGAGGAAACCCTGAGTGAAGGAAGTCCTACACGAACATGTATTGCTCGACAAGGGCATAGCTGTGCCAAGCACCCCAAATGCCTCAGACCCATGGGAGCAGCAAGGCCTTCCAGGGTGAGGATGAGAGCAACGGCAAAGCCTTCCTCTATCCAAGCATGCATGATGACTGTGCGGAAAATGATCACCATAGCTTTTTCCCTCTCAATGTTTATGGCCTGAACATTGCTTCCCTACAGAGACTGTTCCCACCGAGAGTACGTAAACCTCTCCCCTTGTTCAACTGTGTCTAATAATCCTTCCTCCTTGTTTAACTATATAGAATGAGCCTGTCCCCTGTTAAGTTGTATGCAAAAACTCTGCCTCCTTCTGGAGCGTGGTGGCCTCTCCATTTGAGAGACCTGAGCACTTGATCTGAGATTTTCTGCACATATATGTTGGCTCTTTCTTTAGTCCCTTACTACCCTAGTTATGGCAATCCTTGGAGCCACGCAGAGAGTGGCTCTACTCTCCTTCCCATGCACACCTACCGACACCCTCATTTGTACACACACCTTCACACTCTTACATATATATCTGTATCCACATCAATACACCCAAACACACATGCAAATGTATACATGTAGATATACATAAACACACACACACACACTTCATGAACACACACACACACCTTCACACTCTTACATATATATCTGTATCCGCATCAATACACCCAAACACACATGCAAATGTATACATGTAGATATACATAAACACACACACACACTTCATGAACACACACACACACACACACCTTCACACTCTTCCATATATATCTGTATCCACATCAATACACCCAAACACACATGCAAATGTATACATGTAGATACACATAAACACACACACATTCACACTCACATAAGAACCAACTGTGTCCTTTCGGAGGAGTCTCTGAGTATTAGAAAGTCTTCAGAGACTGCCCCCCATGGAGTTTCAGAATCCAGTGCCACCTCCTGGCTGGGTGAAGGAAACACCTCCCCAAAGTGTCCTACTCTGCTGAGCCTTCTCGGTTGGCTAACCAAGTATTCATCCCAGAGACTAATTGGATGACTTTCTTTAATGAGAGAGAGGGTTTGAGAGAAGCATAGGAAATAAAGGCAACTGATGAAAACCACGTGGTCCATGTCTGTCCACCCTGAAGCCTGGAGATCCAACACACAGCAACGCTCTCTGCCCTTCCTCGTTGTGGGCACAATTGTCTGCAGTCTGAACTTAGGGGTTTGACTTTTGGTAAAATCAGAAAAATCCTGCATGGTATCACCTAATCGTGGAAACATTTTGGACCCCAAAGGTCACCCTGTTAGCCCTGTTTTGTTTAACCCCACATAGGGAACCACAGGGAGGCTCAGAGAGAAGTTGTATCATGTAGACAGTGTGCGAGCACAGCCATGGTGGCTCACGGTTCCATCTCAGGTGCTTTCAGCATCAACCAGCAAAATCACAGCCATCTATCACATGTCATCCTTTTCCTCTTGCTATTTCAAGATGAAACTTTTCAAGACTAACACTGCAAAGTGAGTATTATGTTGATTTATGCTAATCAGTTTCATAGATGCTGTCATATTCCATTCTTAAGTAATGACGCTCGTGAAATATCCTCGAATCTTCTCTTATCTTGCAAACAGCCTGGTTGTGCCAGAGCAGAGAATTCAGGGACCCACCGCCTCTGCTGTTTGATGGCTTCTGTCTCCGGAGGCTTCTCTCATCGTGGTGGGAAGGGATGATGGCAGAGAGAGTGTCTGTGCTGTCACATTTCCCAGGGAAGAGGAAGCCGTGGGAAAAGTTTTTCTTTCCTGGCCCCCAGGATGTATAGTGTGTACGTCTGAGTAAGTGCAAATTTATAGCGACTCGGCTGCCACATTTTATTTTCTTGACAGCCTTTCCTTCCGCAGCTGGTGTCTGGGTGCTTCCTGCAGGAGCTGCTGGATTTTAGGCTTTCCTGCCAGCCCATAAAACAGTGAGTCTCTGCCGCTGAAGTGAGGGCTTCGAGAGGTACTGCAGAGATGAGTTCATCTTAAGGGACGCATCGACCCTGGAGATTGAGCTCTTGGCTCTGGACGCTGCTTCTGCAGGGCTTGTGGTGGGGTATTTGTGTCCCTCCACGTGTGAGGTCACCTTATAGGAAGCTGGAGTGAGGTGAGAAGGGAGGGCCTCCTCCTGGTGATAAAGATGTATGATGGTCGCGGCCAGGAGACAGTGGTCAGTTGGCAAGGCTGGCCCTTGCTGTCCTCTGCAGTGAGCAAATTGCTTCCTTTTGGCATTAAGAAGGGTGCGGGGTTCATACTTCCTGCCCTCAGCAACATCTTACTGGAGTGCATTCTGGCTGGATCGCTCGCCCCACCCTGGGCCCACTGGGTGACTGGCTAGCTAATTCTACTAAGGCAATTCCAAATGAGCGTTAATGGTCCCTAGAAACCCCGTGTGCTGCCATTGGAGGACGTTCTCTCCCTTCTGCCCTCCTCATATCTGGGTTAAGATCCAGGAGAGAGGCGCTAGCAAGATGACTTCATCAGTAACGTGCTTACTACACAACCGTGAGGACCTGAATTCTGTCTCCAGGACCCACACAAAAGTCAGGCGTGCTGTAGCCTCAGCCCGGGAGAAGCAGAGACAGTAGGGTCCCCAGGACTTGTTGGGTGGACAGTCTAGCCAGTAGATGATCTCCAGGTTTATAAGTGAGACTGTCTCAAACACACACACACACACACACACACACACACACACACACATACACTCAAAGAGTAACTGGGGAAGATAACCTGATACTGACCTCTGGCTTCCACAGACACACCACACCACCCACACCATACACACACACACACACACACATACACACACACAAACACACACACACACCCATGCACACACACACACATTCACACAGAAACAAAGAGTGAAAGTAATTAGGGAAGATACCTGACATTGACCTCTGGCCCCCACAGGCATAATACACAGACAGACAGACAGACAGACACACACACACACACACACACACACACACAAGATCTAGGTGAGAGACATTATTATACACTTAACAAAACAAAACAGTATCACTCCTGGATTCTCTGGGTGATTCTTACCAGATCTGTGCCTGGCAAAGGTGAATCTTGTCACCCAGGACTCTGGTGGAATATTCAGTGTGCGAAACAGTACGCTGGGGAATTGAGGAATGGCTGCTGGCCCTCCAGGGATAATATCCAGTAATCATAACGGGATGATGTTATAATTACTTGCCGATTGCTCTTGAATGAGTGGAATGAGTGTGTGTGTGTGTGTGTGTGTGAGAGAGAGAGAGAGAGTGTGTGTGTGTGAGTGTGCATGTGTGTATGTGTGAGTATGTGTGCATGTGTGTGTGAATGTCTGTGTGTATGTGTGTGCATGTGTGTGTGAGTATGTGTGTGCATGTGTGTGTGAGTGTGTGCATGTGTGTGTATGTGTGTGCATGTGTGTGTGAATGTGTGTGCGTGTGTGTATGTGTGTGAGTGTATGTGAAGGCTCAGGCTGGGTTTAACTCATCCCTGTATGTCTAGAGCTTTTCTCTAAAGCTCTGGGTAGGGGAAGCACTCTGTATGAGGTAGATAAAAGCCAGTAGCTGTGCAGGAATACCACGATCGCTGTGCACTTAGGAAGCTGGAAGCTTCCTATACATCCACAAAGCACTCATGAGCAGGCAAAGGAGGGACTCTTGCTCTTTACTACAACACAAGGCAGGGAGACAGCAAAGCACAAGGCCTTCCATGAGAAACTTGGGTCCCTGATAATTCAAAAGTGTCCCTGTAGGGACCCCGAGCTCTGTCTTGACATTAAACACCATTTTCTCACAGGATACACTAAAGAGTTGCTGTCTTTCACTCTTCCAGCTGCGGAGTGTCCAGATTTCAGCTCTTTGGTCATTTCTTTCACATTGAGCAACTGGACTTGAATTACTGACTGTGAGCGCGCTGTGTCTGGGCTCTGTGATCGCGATTTTGACAGGAGGGATTCTGTCCAATGCAATAATTGCTCTAGCAGCCTGAAATTGGGAGAGCCACACACACTGGGATCCAGGATATCCTCAGAGGCTGCCTCTGTGGAAAGAGAAGTAGGTGTGAGGCGTATCCACTCTGACATAGATTTAGCCCAATGAACGCAATAGCAAATGAACACATCACCGTGTCAGTAACTGCATGATGCTGCCAGTTACTCACTGGGAAGAAAAGAAGAGATATATAGCACTGGTGGCGGATGAGGAAGAGGCTGGATGGGGTGGGGAGTAGACAAGCCTGGTGGGGTGGGGGTGGTAAATCGGCTTGGTGGAGAGTCCTGCCACCTCCTCCCTTCCCTGCTTGTGTTTGGACTCTGAGAACAATGACAGAATGAGGATCCAGGGAGGGATGAAGAACAGTTCTTTTCTGTTTTTGACATCCGGGTGTCGTTTTCCTAGCGAGTGGGTGTGTATGGTTTGCAGGCCTAGGGAGGGGGAGACGGGGAAGAGCTAGCATGATCTGGTGTTTACCTCACCGATAGCATTATTCAAAGACCAGGAAAGAAATCCGATGTTTGCCACGACTAAATGACAGTATTTATTATGTACTTACAAAAGGGTAAAAAAAAGCTACTGTTGATTATTTTGACATTAAATTGCTTGCAATACATGAGGGATTAATTATGACATGGCACACTTCATCCTGCCACCTGAATTAGCAAAGAGTTTTAAAGAAGGACCTGCGCTCACAACACTGTTACATAGCAAAGGCACAGCTCCTTCTGCACTCTCTTGTTTATATGGGGCCCGGCAAGGGCCTTGGTAGCCTCCTTGGTTAAAGCATCCATCTTCAGATCAAATGCAGAGATGTGTTGTTGATCCTGCCATTCATAGACTGCTTTGCTCATTGGTGGCTGGTTTTCACTGGCTTGACTTAGAGGACAGGTCCATGTGGAAAAGACTTCCTCTCCTTACCTGAGAAGCAAGTGATGAAAATGGCTTGTCAGGCAGCCAGGGTTCCCAAGTGCAGGTGCCAGCAGGTAGGTATATTTTACCATTGGTCTCACACACTTGATGGCTAAGGGAATAGGAAATAAGAGTGTGGGGCCATCAGGTATCAGCCAATGGCCACAGAATGAAAATATTCTCTGCGTCCTGGTAGTGTTGGGTGCCAAGACAAGGTCTCTTTTTTCTTGTTGCCTGCATAGAGAAATGGAGATTTTTCTAGTCCAGAGGTGCTACCACAGATTATATTCCTCGGACACCATGTTGTCTGGAGATCTTTGTCCTTGATTCTCAGTGTTCTCAACCTTGAATGTAGAGCTGTCTTAAGACTATTTTGCCTTTGGTTCTAAAAATCTAGAACCACATCATCCAAGGCAGAAGAGAAGGCAGAATCCCCTGGGGCATGACTTCTTGGGGGCTATGTAAACAAACATCTTCTCATCCCAGATAGGGTACCGATAAGAAAAAAAACATGACTCTACAAGCTTATTGAGACTACTTACAAGCATACGAGTGCAGGGGTTTCTTTCAGGAACATCAATGACTCAGAGGCTGTAGTATCCCTGAGAAGCCCACCAAGAGTATGTGTGACAACTCATGAAAGGTACAACCCTAAAGCTCTCTATAGTACTAACAGGAAACTCAACAGACTCATCCCCTTCCCCAGCAGTCTGCACATGCTTATATAACCTTGATGAGAGCAAGGCTTAGTGAATCCTGTAATTTTCAGGGTCTTTTTGAGACTTGTGAGTTATTTACTTCCAGGGTTTTAACAAGTTTTCCTCCAGGATGCATGTTTCAGTTCTGGGATACTGCTGCCCAAAAGTCCTTTCCGTGTCTGCAAAAAGTATTTATCTTGTAAGTGTGGGCATGAACACATGACTGCATGGAGTCAGTCATGGGATAGGGCACTACAACAGGCCAATGTGTAGACAACAGAGAGGAGGTCAGTCTAGGAATTCCTTTGTTGCCTGATTGACTTCTGACCTCTGCATTGATAGATTATTCTGCATTGATCCCTGAGTATTAAAAAACAAAGCAAAATAAAAGCTAAACCAACATCCTTGGCTATAAAATTGTAAAAAAGGAGGGGGGGGCAAGAAGGGCTCAACTATAGCTATGGCCTGAAATTTATACCCATAACTCTCACAGCTGTTAGAGTACCCCAACTTGACAATGTGCCCCCAGACTGCTTCTCTCTGTGAAAATTCAGCCTGATTACCTTGATGGGTGAAACATCTACATGAACTGATTTGCCAGGTCCCTAATGTGCCCTCTGGACTCTCATAAGGATGAGGTGCAGGGAGAGGACCCGAGGGTTTGCCTGCTCAGGGACACTGATTAGTGTCGGTGCATTCTGGTCTCAGAGGCCAGCGAGATGGGGCTGAACATACCAGAAGCATTTGTGGGACACCCTGCTCAGAGAAGGGGCTCATAGCTCAGGGTCAAAGAAGACCTAGGATGCAAGATGAATTTCCTTCCTAACGTTGAATTTGGATCTCTTCATCCAAAGGTTATGAAATCTTGTAGAAAATGTGCTTATTGCAAATTCACAGTATAATTTGTTTAGATTAGAAAATAACCCTTTATTTACAAAGTCTCAACTGCTGTGAGAAATTCCAGGGATCCTCCTTTGGGACCCAAAGCAACTGTCATCTTCTAAGGAGTTTCTCTTCCTCGTTTCTGTTCGTCTGTCCTATTTCTATACCTAATATAATAGAAAAATCCAATAGTGTTGAAGTTAAATAATACATTTTTCCCTCCTAGAACCAATAAATCTGTTTAAAGATGCATTACTACTTTTCTTGAGGGATAATTTAGACTATGTATCAAAAAAGGAAAATCAATAGTTTTTTCTATTACAAATAATTGCCTGTTTGACTCTTTCCCACTTTTTCTTTTTTATTTATTTTGGCTTCAACATATTTCTGCTAGAAAGTGCCTCATGCTTCAAGTCTAGACCAGGAGGAGCTTCTGTCTTGTGGTCAGCCATGCCCTCTCCTGGAGCCTGGGAGATTCCCATGTGTGGTGTTGGGAGAGACAGAAGCAGGCCAAGCTTCGGAAATGAAAACTCACAGAAGAGATAGAGCCCTAGGAGAACTGCAGTGGGTAAAGACAGTAAGAGCAGGCAGAACAGGGAAAGCCACCAATGAGGGAACCACCAGGGTGTGAGGCTAGAGCTATGCTGGTGGCCTGTGAGCACAGGGACAGTCTGCCTTTTGTCCTCAGGTTTGAACTAATGAATTATACAGCTACATCAGGCACTAATAAGGATGGCCTGGCCCACTCTACTCAAGACATCCTGAAAAGAACTGGACTATGATCAGAAGGATTCCTCTGTCCCAAGAGTGGAGAGAATGAATGGAGTATTTACTATCAGACTTCTCAAAAGAACAATTTGGGGTGGGGATGCAGCTCAGTTTGAAGAGAGCTTGCTTAGTATGCAAGAGGTTGTGGGTTTGATAGCCAGGATGATATAAAACCTGGTGTGATGACTGTCAGCTATATCCCAGGCCTGGGGAGGAGGAGGCAGGAGGATCATTCCAGGTCAACCCTCACCTACATAAAGAGTTCGGGCTCAGCCTGGGCTATGCAAGTCTGTCTTTAAAACAATTCTTTTCTTTTTTTGGATAAGACTCAATGGTTACCCTGATTAACATATGCCAAGGTTTGTCAGAGCAACTTACTTAACTCATTAGCCACCAATAAAATGAAGAAATAAGAGAAGAAGTGGACCCATAATGGAAACAGAATAGCTCAGGGTAGGAACCAGAGGAGGGTGAGGCTGAGGCCTGTTTCTTCTGCAGCAATAAGGAAGGATTTATTGATGTATGGACAGAAGCTTCCAGGATGGGCTTGTTTTGTTAAGTGGAAGAAAACTAGAGAGAATGTGAGGTCTCTTCAGGGAGGCAGGGAGGGATGAACACATGTGAGTGAGAGGCTGTATAATCTGGACAGGGACAAGGTGGGTCCCTGTAGTTGTTTGGATTATCATTTGCTTTGGGGGAGGGTGGTAGGCTCACCCTATTTCCCTGCCACTGTGTATGGCAGTCTAATACACCATGGAGGGAGAATTTCAGCAAATGGGACACGAGGATTTCAATGACTGCTCAGTTTGGCTTGACCCTTGAGCCATGTAAATATTCAAGGAAAAAACTGGCTGCAACTAGTGATCTACTGAGTACTCCTCCAGTTGGGCATCAGTTTAATTCCAAACTAAGCTAAAAGCCGAGTTACCAGCCAAATATACCTTAACCCACTGAAATCTCAATTTGCAAAACTACTAGGAATGGTTGTTATGCAGCATTACCAAGGCAATAGCTGACCATTACAGCAAGGCTGAGACACAGGGTGGAGCTAGTGAGATATATAATGGAGGCATGAGCAGGAACTACATATTCAACAGCCTACATATTAGTTGCTTTCATTGTTGTGGTGACCACATTACGGGAGCAAGATCTTTCCTTGATTTTCAGTCTGAGGGGTTACAGTATATCGTAGCAGCAGGAAGGATGGCAGGAGGAACCTGAGCAGTTGGTTACAGGGTATCCTCAGTCAGGAAGTAGAGAGCACACAGGAAGGGGCAAGATATCAGATTTCAAGTCCTGCCCCTAGCAATGCACTTGTTACAGCAATGTGCCACCTCCTACTTGTTCTATAATTTGCCAAAATGGTGTCACCAGCTAGGACCAAGTGTTCAAGCATGTAAGTCTATGGGGGGGGATAATATCTCACCATTAAACTACAATAGCCCAATGTTAAGAGTTTTGGCTTTATTTATATGTGTGTGTGTGTATGTGTGTGTATGTTCATGTTGTACCTGTGTGTATAAGGGCATGCAGATCACTGGAACCATTCTCTCCCCCTTTAAAGAATAGTTGACTTTTTTTGCTGTGAACCTGAGTGCTTGTCTGTGCACCATACGTGTGCAGTGCCTGTTGGAGATCCAAGGGTACATCTGATGTCCTGAAACAATGTAGGGTTAAGCCAGCCCCTTTAGGGGGCGGGTTTGCCTCGGGCGAATGCATACGGATAAATCGGGTGCGCGGGAGGCGGCTTGTCCCTTTTCCTGCCTCCAATGAAATGGCTATGCGGGAACCTCGGTTCTGTAAGTTTATTTAAACATTAAGGCTGTATATATTCTTTAATATCTGTCTTGCATTTATTTACGCTGATACATTTGGTGTCCAATGTGGGGCTCGAACCCACGACCCTGGGATTAAGAGTCCCATGCTCTACCGACTGAGCTGGCCGGACCTTCTCAAAATGCTCAGAGACTAGTTATAATTTTCTTAGGTCAAAGGTTAATTTGGGAATTTTACCATCATTTGCTTTCACAGGGGCCCCTAAGAAGAACGTTGCCCCCATGTCAGCTAGAAGCAATCTAAGAGGACGACGTCCCCTCTCCCAACAGAGTTTGCCCACAGGGTTAGGGACATCTTTTAGTGGTTGGTTTAGGGTTGAGGGGATGGGGAGATATTGTATGGAATTAGGGGTATATTCAAAAAAAAGGGGGGATTAACTGGTTTGATGGGATGATTGGTATTTGTGACTTACTGTTTTCTCTATTTTTGTATAAGAGTGTGCTTATATTGTATGGATATATCTATCATATCACAATGTACATTTCTACCTCTGATACTATTTATGTAATAACATTGTTTACATTTGATATGTAATGACATTGTTTACAGGTGAAGATAACTGTCTTCATATATTGCACAGTTGTTTATTCTCTTAGTTTTCAAATTAGATAGGTATTGAGAATTATATGTTTGTCATATTTATTTTTAGGCTAATCAGGTCTTTTAGATACATAGAGATTATATTTAGTATAGATAGTATAATCTTCAGCCTCTTTGAAGAGCTGTAGAAAATGGCCTTTAATCTAACCTAGAATTCTGTGTCAACGAGACACAATTACTCCTGGCAACACCACTCTACTCCCGAGAGAACGTTGAGCACCAAAGACACTCCACTGGGAGCTTGTCTTCTTGGCAGAACTGGCCTTTGGGTTAAGAAAAGCCCATACCTCAACTACTGACTAAGGCATTTGATAATGGTATGTCAGTTATGTCAGTTGGTTGACTCAACATTGCAAACGAGACTTTGGGTGATTGCCCAGGTAGTCAGTTGTCTCTGTCATTTGTTGCACATTTTGGATATCTCTCATTTGTTAAGTAATATTTATTCCCTTCTCAGATCTTTGATGGAGTTGAAGATTATTTAATTGTAGTTACTCTCTACATTATTTAGACTCCTTGAGATAGAATGTCTAGCAAAACTTTTGTTCTCAATATTGTTTGTTATATTTATCATTTGTTATTATTGTTTATAGTTATATTTGGTTTAGTTCTGTCTTATTTAGACAAAAGGGGGAGATGTAGGGTTAAGCCAGCCCCTTTAGGGGGCGGGTTTGCCTCGGGCGAATGCATATGGATAAATCGGGCATGCGGGAGGCGGCTTGTCCCTTTTCCTGCCTCCTATGAAACGGCTATGTGGGAACCTCGGTTCTGTAAGTTTATTTAAACATTAAAGCTGTATATATTCTTTAATATCTGCCTTGCATTTATTTATGCCGATACAAAACAAGATGTACAGCAAGTTGGGCCTCAGTACCAAACCCAAGCCTTCTGCCAGAGTAGTAAGTGCCCTTAAAGGTCTCTGTGGCACCTTGCTTTTGTTATTTTGGAGATGCGATCTTTAACTGGGTTAGAGCTCACCAAGTAAGATGGCCAGGAAGCTGCAGCGATCGCCCTGTGTCCCTCTCCAGTTCTGTGATGTAAGTACATACCCTCTTTTTAAACGAGGGCACTGGAGATCAAATGCAGGCCCTCTAGCTTGCACAGAAATCACTTTACCAACTGAGTTGTCTTCCCAGCCCTCTGCTCCAGGAAGACAAATGATGACCTACCTGTACAACTGATTTAACAGGCTCCAAAGGGGGAGCCTTTCCACCTGTGGACTGGGAGAGACATCTTTACCACTTTCCCTCAGTATCCTTTATCCTAAATCTGCAGGTGTCGAATGCCTGTCAAGGTTCATGCCTTGCAGGTGTCTAGAACACAGTCTAACCCTAGTGGACAACACGCCCCTTCTTACTGAGTGTGCTCCAAGAAGAGAAAATGACAAAGCTACAGGCCATGCTGTGTGTTGAAGGATAAAACACCCGAGACATGCAAATGAGAGGGAGACTAGCAACTAGAGGAGAGGCTTGGGTTAAATCAGTGGCCACCAAAGGCTGGGATAAGGCTGGAGAATCACTCTCTGGATGTTCTGGGCAGGGAACACAAAGATCCTTGGGCAGGGTGGAGGGGGCAGCACAGCCTGAAAGGCGCTTGTTGGTAGATGGAAGGTACTGTCAGGTTGGGGCCTGAGGAGATTGACAGCCATCCAGGGATTTGGATTTTGCTCCAGGTATATTGGGAACCCCTGGGACATAGTGCTGCTTCTGATCCCATTGGGCTGTGGAGAAAGGAAGCTGGAGGCCATGAGAAAGCTTAGTGACTCTGATGAGATGCAAGGGAATGGGATGGCCATGTGGTGATGGTGTGGATGAAGTAGCAGATTGTACTCTGCAGGGCTAGGGCCAGACAGCATGGTCCAAATCTCAAGAGAAAAGTGGCCTTAGCGGGCAGAAATGTATATCCATTTAGGACAATCAGAGCTCCTAGCATGCTGTCTCTCTGCTAGAGACTCAGGATTGTCTGTCTGTCCCACCACATATCATCGGAAGACTGTGTTAGTTCCAGCACTCAGCCTTTTATTCCAAGAAGAGGCAATGGATGGAGAGCAGGCGGGCAATGGTGCTCTCCTTTGTGGATGCTTGTGTACTGTATTTACTTGCAACCTATTGGCTGTGGATGCAGGTAAAATGCACGAGAGTTCTGTTTCTGAGAAAGAAGAGATGACTCAATGCCAGGGACAATGAACCAATGAGCAGGTTTAAACCATATCTTAACTATCAACCCCACAGCACTCCTTGTGGATTAAGTAATAAGAGTCTTAACTGCAAAGGTGCTCAGGAAGAAAGATAGATGTGTTTTGGAGTGTGTGAACGTACAAGGTGGAAAGACAGTCCCAATAAAGAAAGAGATATCTATTTTCCCAGTAGAAACAGACTATCTCCAAGGAATCAATGGCATTTACATTCTCATGGCCATCGCAGGAGGGTAGTACTTGGCTTTTAGGGTCACAGTCTGTCACTAGAGAGCTACTGCTGACCTTTGACATCTCTGTCATGGTTGAAAATATGGCACTTAGGCTAAATGACAGCACAGTCTCAGTAGAACACTTACACACACACGCACACTCACTCTCTCACACACATGAGGTGAGGGGAGTTATGACATTTCCTTTTCTGATAATTGCCTCGATGTGGAAATGTATGCAGAGTGGTCTTGGCAGCCTCAGAGAAAAACAGTATCCAAGGCATCATGACTATGGGTGAGGGTGACAATTCCTGGGCCAAGATAAGGCTGTGGGTGAGGCCTGTCACATGCACAGAGCACTCCAGAGACATCATTTGCCCTCTTTCCCAGGATGCTGTTGAGCTGGTAATAGAGGGGCCACATGAGAGATCTGTATTCTTGCCAACCTCACAGTCTCCTTGGAGACATATGGACAGACCCATTTCCCATGAATACTTAAAAGAAAATCATTCATGACAACACTTAGCACTCAGGAATGAACTGCAGATTATCTGTGTTCTTAAAAACATAAAGAAATAAATAAAAGGGAGTGGATATCTTTGGAGCACTCCAAGTCCTGTTTTGGTAATCAGGTTTAGGTATTATAGCATGCAGGTAGAGGAATTTGTGACAATTATTTGTTTTGCAAGACAAATTGAACATCCAGTTTTCTACCCAGTAGGCCATTCCTGAGGATGGTCGTTCCGTCCATGACCATGAGGTGGATCACTGGGTCTCAGCTCTCCAAAATTATCACATGAGCAACTTCAGACAGGAGGAAGACAGATACTTATTTTCAAGGTCTACTCAAAAGCACCCATGGGAGACGTCTGCAGGGAACAGAAGATACTATAGTCTGGCCTAAACATCTAACACTTTCCATACGCCTCGTGGGAATAAATGCTTAACAGGGGAGATGAATATTATCTCACAATCTGCCACAACCTTCTAATATCTATCACATTTCAAAACGAATACAATTACAGCATAAATCTAGGCATTGGCAATTTGCCTCTCTGTCTGGAAGTGTATTTTAATTGAAAGCATTTGAAGGCTTGAGAGAAAAGGCTCCTGTTATTTTCGTTAGATACTCTAAGTGTGTTTTGGTTACTTGAGAATAAAATAACTGCTCCTTCAAAGGAGAAACCTACCTCCCCCCCCACCAAAAGAAGCCAATCCTCAGGCACTTGTGGCAGAAAGATGACCTGGGTTGCAGTTGCTAGGTTTGTAGAAGGGATGACAGCATGGTCCATGTGAGAAGATGCACATATGCAGATTCCCCAGCCAAAGGGACTGCACTTGCATTTGTGGGAACCAAGTAATGCATGGAGGAAAAGTCTGCAGGCGTGCTGTTCTGTTAATAAGACTGCAGCCACACCACACTGGAAATTTCACATCTGTCCCTTGTGTTAATTATCGTTCTCATTTCTCTGACCAAGCAATGGACACAATGCTGCTTGAGGGTTCACAGTTTGAGGGGATAACAGTTCCTCTTGGTGGGGAGTCACCCTGGCAGGCAGGTGACAGAAAGATTGCCTGGGTAGCCAGGGCTCCTTACCCTGTCACATCTCAGTTTAGCAGTAAGCAGTGACTGGAATAAACCTCAATGGCCTATCCCAGTGCTCACTAACTGCATTGAGGTTCCACCTCCTAGATTTTCTATAACTTCCCAAACAGAACCACCAGCAAGGTATCAAGTGCTCAGGTAGGAGCCTGTGGAGAACGCTTCCTGTTTAAACCACACTAGTCATGGTTTAAATGAGCATCTATGGTCCCTAGATGAGAATGGACCTCTCTGATGCAGATTTGGGCTGACAGCCAAGGATTCTTTTGCTCACAGTGACAAAATACAACTAATACTGTAAGTGTAACTTAGATCTAAGTGTAACCAGTTCAAACGGTTTTTCTTTGAAATTTTCAAATGAAATAAATTGAAAAACCAGTGACACCTTTGGGATATCACTGTTTTGTGTTTTTTGTCTGTTTGTTGTTTTACAAGATGTATTAAATTCAGGATACACTAGTCACTCTCTCTAAGGGGACAGCTGTGTTTCAGGTGACATAAGGAGCTGCTGCTACCATGATGCTGGTGCTTACTCTTGAACTCATAGCAAACTCTCTCCTCTTCCACAGCTGATAAACGGTTAGTGCATTTGCCGAGTTACTTTAGACAGAAACTATCCTGAAAGACTGGAGAAGTGGCTCAGTGGTTAAGAGCATGCGACTCTTCCAGAGGACTGGAGCTGGGTTCCCAGCACCTACATTAGAGTGTCCACAACTCCTATACTCCAGCTCCGGAAACGCTCAATTCTTTTTCTAGCTCTGGGGTGCAGTTTACACACACACACACACACACACACACACACGAATCTTAAAAAAGAATAAAAGGATCTACCCTGACTCAGTCTTCAGCATCCTCAAGTCCTTTGGGGACACTCAAGGCCATTTGGAAATGAAAAAGAAGAGGTGAGGAAGAGTGGCTTGGGAAGGTCTCTGAGTTTCTAGAATGATCTGGAGGACAGAGTGAGGGGCCTGGGCCTGGGCCTGGCTCAGAGACAGCAAATGCGGACACTGAAGGTAAATAATACAGGCACACTTGAACCTCCTCGCTCTTCCTTTTCTTTCTCTTGTTTCTTTATCATTAGAGCAAGCGTTTTTAAAGACTTGATTTATAGCCACAGATATACTTTCAGAGGCATAATTTGAAACTTTGTCCAAATATAATTGTGAGACCCCCAAGGCTGTTTCTGTGAGTTTTGGAGGACTTAGGGTCTACTGTCAGACAGAGTTAGGTAGAGATTCTGGACTCTGAGCTTTATCTGGAAAAATTTAGTAGTGGTTCTGAATACTTCTTTCTTTCCATGACTTTAAACTTCTTAACCGTAAAGGAGAAGTTATGAAGTCACCTTTTCAAAGACATTTTGTGCTGTGAAATGGAAGGGCATGTAATATACAAGATACTAGTAAGATTATTTTTGGAAGGTAATAAAAATAATTCAAAAGTACAGCTAGAAGAAAACATGATAGACATTCTTATTATTTGTAATACTCTGATAAATCAAAAATTAGTGCCATAATACCAACGTTTTTGATACACAGAGAGGCCCTAAAACCCGAGACATTTGAAGGAAGATTTACAGTGTCATAAAGGATGCATAGTAAAAAATGAAAATGGAAGTATTCAACAAGTGGTGGTGACCAAAATTGGCTATTTAAGACCTAACCGTTAGGGGCTGGAGAGATGGCTCAGTGGTTAAGAGCATTGCCTGCTCTTCCAAAGGTCCTGAGTTCAATTCCCAGCAACCACATGGTGGCTCACAACCATCTGTAATGAGGTCTGGTGCCCTCTTCTGGCCTGCAGACAAACACACAGACAGAACATTGTATACATAATAAATAAATAAATATTTTAAAAAAAAAAAGACCTAACCGTTAGAGACTTTGTTGAAAAAAAAAAAAACAACCAACAACAACAACCCAGGAAGAGTTGATAAAATTAATGATCAAAGTAAAGAAAGAAATTTAAAAATGCAGGAGAAGTACGTTAGCTACTCCAGCAGAAGCAAGAGCATAGGGGACAGTTGTGTGACTGGAACATTGCAAAACCATCCAGTCCATGACAGATGAAGAGATCATTAGCAGCATGGAATGAAGAAGTTAGTGTCTTACTGTATAGATACCCACGCATGGGGAAAATGCCACCCTTCCCTTGTTTTTGAGAAAGTAGGACACATTTACTGAGGAAGAAAATGGAAATTTACCAACGTGTGAAAAACTCATCTTTTCAGTGAGTAAGATTGGAAATTAAAGTGACAAGCCATTTAAA
The DNA here is from genome assembly GCF_018167655.1 of Microtus oregoni. NCBI lineage: Eukaryota > Metazoa > Chordata > Mammalia > Rodentia > Cricetidae > Microtus > Microtus oregoni. Next base: position 4,725,275 of record NW_024543875.1, read on the forward strand.
GACCATCAAGGCGACAAAGCCTCCAGTAGTAATGGGGGTACAGAGTCTTATGGGCAGCATCCCTCTTGATGGTGGGGTAGATGGGCTATATTCTGGCCTTGCTGTCAGGGTGTACCAGAGCCCTAATAAATTCAAGACTATGGATTGGGGTTCTATTGGCCATGTGTTCCTACTCCTTCCCAGGACTCTTGAGAGACTCACTCGAGAGAAAGGCCTGGATCTACCCACCAACCTGCCATCTCTGACAAAACATTTTCTGCCGGGGATTATTTCTTAAAGACCCAGACAACGTGCATGAACCCAAATAAAAGGCACAATCACATAGTTACAGTTACCATGGAGACCATAATGCCTTGCTGTCTCTAGTTCTGCAATCCACTTGAAGGGCCTGGCATAGAGTGGACAGGCGTGTTGCTTATGCTAAGCCTGCTAACCCACTCCCACCCTACACCAGGTTATATGATCTGACTACGAACATAGTGATGTTCTTCTCTGGGGACCAGTCTGCCCAGCAGCTCTGTTAGGTCCCAGGAAAGAGCCTCCTCTTTGACCACAAGTTTTTTCTCACAGGGAACCCTGTCTACCCATCCCAAGAAATGGGACAGTGAAAATACCTTCCCTCAGGGCCTGGCCATAGGTCCAGGTGGGGCCTCTGCCTTGAGGAACCCTGGTGGATCAGTGGCAAGGCAATATCAGGAATATTAAATGAACCTCCTGGCTAGCACGGAATGAACACACACACTGTGGCACTTGCAGGTCTGTGCACAGAAGCTCACATGGCTTTCTTCCTATCTCTGTACCTGCTTTGCCAGTGATAGCTTTGCCCCACTGTGGGGAGTTTTAGGACTGGATGCAAAATGAAGGTTAATACAAAACTTACGGACCTAATAAGTGAATATTCCCATTAGATAAATTATCACTCATTATCAGAATGTCTCCAAATAATATTTGGCAGTACCTAAAGACAATGTCAGGTTCTAAAAGTAGAACAAAAGCATATATATATGCACATAATATTAATTAAATGTTGTAAATGAAAGGAAAGATCTGGGCATGCAGAAAGAGCTGTAAGGAAATACACAGGAACTTCTCAGGAGTCATAGAAAGCAGTTGGAATAGATGGTGCCCATTTTACTTTAATTGTTACAGTTAAAGCAAAGTGGATTATTTTCATAGACAAGAGATTTAGGTATCTTTGTATGTATAACATATGTGTTTAGCAACAGAATTTGAGAGTCATATCTAAAGGTCAGTGGCAGCATCAGGACCAGGACTTTGCTCTGTGAGCATCTTCTGTAGGAATTCACCTTTTTAAGGTTGAAAACCTTCTATGCCATTTGCTCATTGTCTTGTGATTTCTAGTTGTGATCAAGAGCAATTTCAGGAGGAAACTGTTAATTTCAGCTTACACTCTCATATCACAGTCCCTCCAAGGAAGTCAGGGCAGGAACACAGGGCAGGAGCCCAGAGACAGAAACTCACACAGAGGCCATGGAAGATTACTGCTTACTGGCATGCTCCTCAAGACTTGCTTAGCCCTGTTCCTGTATGCAAAACCAGGACCACCTTTCTAGGGGTAGCACCACCCAAAATGAGCTTAGCATCAGGCATCAATCACTAATTAAAATAATGCCTCGAAACAAATACGGAAACTCACAGTCAGACATGCGAAGAATGAGATAGCTTGAAATACTTTGTGCTAAATTTGATGTCTCCATCAAATCCCTTTTCTCAGGGATCAGGGAAGCTTGTGGAACAATGAGGCAGAAAGGGCTTAAGAGCCAAAGGGGGTGGAGAACACCAAAACAAAATGAGAGCAAAAACAGCCAAGACTGTCTAAGTAAACATGAAGAGCGTACATGTGAACTCACGGAAACTGAGGCAGCACACACAGGCTTTCAGGGTCTGCACCAGGTCCTTTGTGTATACAGTATGGCTTCCACTTTAGTGTTTTTATGGAATTCTTGAGTGTGTGAATGAGTGGGTCTTTGTTTCTTGTGCCTTCTTTTGGGTTAGTTTTTATTTTATCTTGTTATATTTTATTGTATTGTATTTTATATTAGTGTTATCCCTTAGAAGCCCTGCTAGTTTTCTAAATAAGAGACAGAAAGAGAATGGATCTGGCTGTAAGTAGCGGGGGATGGGAAGGAACCAGAAAGAGTAGAGAGGGAGGAGAAACTGTAATCAGGATATATTATTGCGAAAAAAGTCCATTTTCAATAAAAGGAGGGGGAAACAAAGGAGAATGCTCTGCAGTCTTGCCTAGGCTAATCTTGAGTTGACATTTTCTCAGTTGTGGCCCCCACTTCTTGGGTATGTCTAGATGTGTATCATGACAATACCAATCAGTACAAACAACTGCTTGTCAACTTAATGCACAGATACCTCACTATTCAACTATAACCCTTCCTTTCTCATTCATCCCAAGGGCTCAGATTAATATCAATATAACAAAATAAAACAGTCCAACTTTATAAATTCCTCAGTATTAAAAAAAAACTAAACACTTTAAAATTCATTCAAAAATCATTGTCTAAGTTCAAGCTCCTCTAACATATTCAGTCTTTTAAATATCCATAGTTTCTCTAGAATAACCATAATCTCCTCAAGAGCTAAATACGGACTCCTGTGCAATAAAAAACATAAGTTACATGCTTTCCTACTCCAAGGGGAGGACTCAGAGCATAGTCACAATCAAATAAAGTAAAACCAAAAATCAACTGCAAAATGTCCAGTGTTTGACATCTGGCACTCACCCACAATCTTCTGGGCTCCAAAGAACCACAGAGAAGATCAGTTTCTCTACCTCTGCCATCCATAGCACACACAGCTTGTCCCTTAGGCTCAGGCTGGGTCCACTCCAAACCTGCTGCTGTCCTTGGTGGGCATCCAAGTGCTGGGGTTTTCAGTGCGCTGGGCTGCATCTTCACCAGTAGCCTCTCTGTTCACTTCAGTGATTCTCACCCTGCCGCCTGGTTCCAGGCTCAGCTTCTCTCCATGACCTCTTCGATCCTGGGGCTTCTACTGTAACTGAGGTTGCATCTTTGCAAACTGCCTCTCACAGTGTCTGGCCTCAGTCACGCCCCATGTTCCTGCCACTGCTTCTAAACTAGTACCACCTGGGGGACTCTTACACATGACCAGGTCTGGCTGCCCGCACAAGGCACAGCCGTAGCCCTCTTCTGTGCCACAGCTTCTATGTGCTGACCCTCAGGAAATATTACCAAGAATATTTCACCTCAGTGATGCTAGTCTCTTCTTAATCACTGCTAATTTCTCCAATCCAGCTGAGCAGCATCAATTGTCCCAGGAAAGCAAAGGTTTTTCCTTCAGTGGTGTTGTCTCTGGTTAATCATGGCTGATTCTTCAGCCCCAATGGCCGGAAGTGCAGATTCTTGATTCAAAACAACTCTTATAAAAACTTTAAGGGACTCTCAGACTTCCCCCTGAAACTTCGCAAGCCTGGCCTCAAGCGTCAACCCAGCTCTCAGCGTCTTCCATGTTCCAAGGTCCCTCCTGAGCACCCAGTGTCTTTTCCAGCCCAAAGCTTCTGTGCAGGTAGCATCATCCCCCAGACATGGTCAGGTCTGCCACAGCAGGCCCCCACAATGAGGTTCCAATTTCTGTATTAGTTAGGGGTTTTAATTGCTTTGATAAACATTGTGACCAAAAGCAGTTTACGAAGGGAAGTGTTGACTTCAGTTTATATTCCATTCCAGAATCCATCATAGAAGGAATCAGGGCAGGAACCCAGAGACAGGAACTGAAACAGAGGCCGTGAGGAGTGCTTCTTCTTGGCTTGCTCCCGATGCTTTGTTCAGCTACTACGGGCTGAGCCTCCTCATCAATTGCCAATGAAGAAAACGCTTCACACGTGTGGTTGCAGGCCAATCCGACAGGGGCATTTTCTCAATTGTGGTTTCCTTTTTTCAGATATGTGTAGATAAAGCCCTTTGGCTAACTCTACTTTCTTATCTAGCTATATGGTTTATAAAGAAAATCTTGGGGCTTAGGAGGACTACTTAGTAAAGTGCTTACTGCCACATGGCGTCCTGAGTTTGAGCCATAGAATAGGTATAAAACAGCATTAGTATCATGAAGTTGGTCTGGAATCACTGTGCTGGGGGGGGAGGCAAACGCAGTGAATCCCGGGGCTCTCTGCCCAGCTGGTTTAATAGGAGCTCTCTAGACCAGTGAGAGACCCTATCTCATGAAAACAATGATGGTTCCTGAGGAATGACATCCTAGCTTGATCTCTAGTCTTCAAATACAGGGTACACATGTGCCAGCATGGGAGGGAACATGTCCACACATACATGTACACACGCATACAGCACATACACGATTACATACACATACACATGTACACACGCATACAGCACACACGATTACACAAGGGAACACACACAACATGGGCCAGCACATGAAGGAACATAAAGACACACGCACACACACACATACACAATCACACACACGCACATACACATGCACACACACATATCCTTGCTTTCCTTCCAGGCCTATGTTCTTCAATAATATTTTTAATATGGGAGCTGTTATGTTTGGGTCTCAGCTCAGCCTCTATTGATAATGAATGCTTGGGGCCATGCCAGATACTGTAAAGCCGGCATAAAGAAATCCTTTCTCATCTTCCCAAGTTTGCAATACAGGAAAAAGCACCCATTAGCAGAAGCTGCACATAAAAGCGTGGGCCTAATTTAGGCGTACAATGCTTACATCTCAATTGTCTCTCCTTGGTGTCTTGCTATCCATTATTATTTTTTGAAGCTTTCTGAGGCGGCTCCTTTTTCGTCACAAAGGATTACCTATTAATTTTACATATAGAACACCCCTCGAGAGCCTCCCGTTGGAGGAGGCTGCTCTTTCTCTTAGCAAGCTTCCTTCCTATCTTTATTGTCATGTTGACCTCTGAGTTGGGGAGGGGTCCGCCATTCTTCTCATTTCTCTTATTTTAATTTTTTATTTGTTACATTTGAACTGAAATTTGCCCAACTGCCAAATAGCTTTGCCAGTTTTTCTGGGTTTTGAAATTCCTTTCAGCTCTACTCATTATGTGGAGAGACAAGTGTGTGCTTTCTTAGCTGCTGCTTTAATCATAGTATCTGTCATAGGAACAGAGCTGCAGATGGGACAGGCCCCTTTCTATGTGTGAGCCCCAGGAGGGCAGGGTCATGGAGGTGCTGTGACCCAGGCACTCAGCAGTACCCCCTCACTGGTGGGCTGCTCCTCGTTATCTCATTGTCCTTTTGGGTCCCTTTTGGTGGTTTGGAGGCAACTGAAATTATCCATCCCTGACTCCCACTCTCTCTAAGACACAATGAGACAAATGCGCAGAATTCTCAGCTCTCCAGTATGCCAGGCAACCCTGTCTTCTCCACGATCCTTATGGGTCATGCCCTGGTTGTTGTCTGTCAGCTTTCCTCTTATGGGACCTGGAAGGAGGTCCTAGTCCTCCAGCCTGCTAGGTCTGGCAGGTCTGGTCCTTAGATGGTGTTGCTGGAGTGGCATCAGGTGGATTGACTGACCTGCCGGGTGGTGACTTTATGGTCAGCATCTACTGGAGAGTGTGGCTTCACCTAGCTTCATGGTTGGGCTGTTCCCCTGCCTTCTTGTCTCTCTCAATTCTGTCGTAACTCCTCCTGACCTGCTGGATGGCATGCTTCCATTTTAGTGGGGAATCGGTTTCTCTCTTAGCCGTACCTGCTGAACACATTCCTTAGGAGTAGTGTAACAAATTTCACCGATACAACAACAATAACAACACAAATGTCATCCTAGTTAAGACTGGAGTCCAGTTTGAGGGATACACAGGGTTGGCCTTACTACAGGGCTGGGAGATGGCTGAGCTTTTTCTGTGTCTTTGAAAGACCATGCACTAATTCTCTCTCTCTCTCTCTCTCTCTCTCTCTCTCTCTCTCTCTCTCTCTTTGTATATGTGTGTGTGTCTGCCTGTTTATGTGTTTCTTCTCTTATAGACATGAGCTCTCTCCAGGAGAGCCTGATGTAAGTTCAATTAGATAGCTATTGCTCTCCTCCAACACGTGTCGGGACTGGTCCCTTGGGGTAGCTTGCTGCGTACTCATTGTTGTCCACCTCGTTTTAAAGGTCTCTTCTGTAAGAAGAACCACATTCTGAGGTCCAGGGTTAAGATGTCAGCTCCTGGATTTGGGTCACACAGTGCCATCCACAGCACCTGTCACCGATGGCTTTTGCTTTTTCCCCCTTAGCAATTCTGTCTTCCTGCTGCATTCCCGTTGTGGGGTCTTGATCCCTTTAGCCAATGGCTTTTGAGAGTTATGAGTTCTAGGGCATGGTCTTGTCTGCATACCATGACTGCTTAAAAGCTGGTAGGCAGGCTTTCTTGTTCTCTCTCTCTCTCTCTCTCTCTCTCTCTCTCTCTCTCTCTGTCTTTCTCTCTCGACCCAGTAGGAGATCAAGCCGCTGAGAGGCAAGGTTGGAGCTCTTCACCCCTGGGCAGAACGTCTGATTTGTTCTCTCTCTCTGTGAGTTTGTCTTTTCATTGTACCCTCTGAATAAATTGGTTATTTGACTTCCGTGGGTTCTCACTTCACACTTCTCTGTGGACGTCCCTGACATCTTGTCTCTTTGTGCGTCAAGTTCCTTGGGTCTTAGCTTCATACCAGTTCCGTGCTCAGCCTCGGCCTTGGTGCTTCAGTGAACTTTCTACCGTGAACCCACATTCTCCGTAACCTGGCAGCAGTTCTGTCTCTCCCCACAGCCCCAAGTGACTTCCCTTCATTTATTTATCTTGGCTAGCATTACCAGCTCATTCCTTTTATTTCCCCTTTGCCTGTGGTATTAACACTGGACCATCTGTGCCAGTCCTTTTTACTACTAAATTCACCAAATGCTTCCTGGCACCTACTACGTGCTAGGCTGTGTGTGAGGGAAGCCTTACAGGTACAAATGGGGACAACCTAGATACCTCTCCAGGGTACTGAGATTCACCAGGGAGCTACACCCTGAGACCTGCAGCTACGCCTAAGGAAGTGTTGGCCAAGCAGAGAGTGGTTGACAGTGTTCTCAGATCATCTGGACTGTAGAAAACACACCCAGGCTTTAGGCACAGTGGGGTGGTACCCATTTTGTACAAGGACAAGATTTTGCTATAAAAAAACAAGGGAACCATTAATGCGGTCATTGTCCTAGTGGTGGCTAATGTTCAGGATGTGATATCAGGGTGTACCCTTGAAGGATAAGAACTGGCCTGGGTGGGGAGCACAGGGGACAAGAAGAGGGAACAGGTAGAAAGAGATGCTATAGCAGTGTTGAGCAAGCTCAGAGTGTGGGAGGGCAGGCCACGTGGAGGTTGGGCAGGATGATTGGAAAGGGCTGGGGAGATGCTCCATGACCCGCATGCTGTGAGGCTGGGTGGTTTCCCGGGATGAGGAGGGGTTAAGGTGGGTCATTGAGTACTGTACTAGTCAGGGTTCTTTAGAGAAAATGAGATGATAGAATATATTCCTGGATTTATTAGATCAGCTTATATGATATGTCTAGGAATGACGGCCAACACTAGAGAGACTGAAAACCTGGAAACCACTCAGCCCGTGGAAGTCTTCAGAAAGCTCCACCCTGTGCCTAGCTTGAGTTTTGGCTTAGGGTGTCCGGGCAACCACCTGTGAGCAGTCAGCTGCACAGCTGCAGGGAGCACTCGTGCATGACGTCGGCTTCTGCTTGTTGTTTCCTCTCCACACTGCCTCCCCGACCGTGTTCCTAACCTCTGTCTTGCTTCAGAGCTGGTCTCTTGGTCACCCTGCGGAGGCAGAAAGGAAGGTCACAGGATGGAGTGCCTGGAGCAGCCGTTCTCAACCATCCCAATGCTGCGACCCTTTAATGCCTCATAGTGTGGTGTCTTCAACCACATCGCTACTTCAGGACTAATTTTGCTACTGTTATAAATTGTAGCATAAATACCTGATACGCAGAATATTTGATATGTGACCCCAGTGAAAGGGTCACTGAGACCCACAGGTTGGAAACACTGATCTACAGGCTCTGATCGGATAACTTTGCTCATGCCGAGGACCGTCCAGTCCTCCAGTTCTTGGATTTAGAACAATGGCTCTTAAGTTACAAACATTCCTCTTGCTTCTATTTTTTTTTCTTCCCTCGGCTTCCCAACCTTTACTTTCTCCTTTTATATTGCTGGGGAAATGGCTTCTAAAGCTTCCTCCAAACAGAAGGCCCCTGACTGGCCCCTGTGACTTCTGTTTCCTCAGGGACCTTCCCACGCTCCACTCCACGTCCGCACACAGGGGTCTTGAACCATGTCTAGTGCTCCAGTACTGCGAGACTTCTTTTCTTCTCAGTTAGTGTGAATCATAGTGAAGCTTAGCCGCATAGGAACTATGTGAGGGTGATGCTGACCTGCTGTGGGAAGGGGACATACCCACCCTCTTTTAAAGATGGGTCCACCCAAGATGGCACAGCAGGTCTGTCCTTCCTCTCTTCTAGTCTGTGGCTCTTCAAAACCTCCCTTACCCCCCCCCCCCAAAACACACACACACACACACACACACACCCTAAGTGTTAGTCCTTAGACACCAACCACCATCATTCACTGGCCTAGAGTGCACCAGGAAGGGTAGGTTGGACGCATGGCCATTAGGTCTCCGGTGTTGGGGTTGTATACACAGGATCATGCTTGACTTTTGAAATATGGGTTCTGAGACTCAAACTTGGGTTCTCACGATTCCACACAGCAACACCACCCACCCACCAAAGACCTTGCCACAGTCCACCTTTGACATTTCTCTGTTGTGTGTATGAATGCTTTTAGGGTACAAATCACCGATGTTCTTGTCAAATTGGAAACTGGGGGTGGGGCATAGGACAGGACACAGGTGTCTGATTGCAATTCTTTAGGAGGAAATTCATGTCAGAGGTGCTGGGTAAGAAAAGAAAGGCAACATTTGGCAGGGTTGCAGTAGATCCAGGTGACTGGGATCTATTCAGGCAGGGTGGCAGTAAACTCAGGTGACCAGAATCTATTCAGGCAGGGTGGCAGTAGACCCAGTTGACTAAGTTAGTAGACTCTGCAGCTGCCCTGCTCTGGAGCCTTGGTTCCTGTAGGCAATGCTGAGCCCCAAGTAGAGAGAGCAGTTCTCTGTGTATGATGCCACTAGCGAGTGAGCCTGACCCATCCCGCAGGACAGAGCAGCCTGGTCCTGTTGAGGTGCTGCATCTGGAACCACACATTTCAGCACATCTGGAGAGAGAGAGAGAGAGAGAGAGAGAGAGAGAGAGAGAGAGAGAGAGACCCAACCCAGAAGCAGAGCATTGGTAAATGTCAACTGTTTATTGACTTTCCTCCTTGGAAGAAAACTCAGAAGCAGAGCAACTGGAGTTCAAGTCTGGAGCCATGGCTGATGGGAAGGGGTAGCGGAGAGGTGTCCCAGTTTGCGAATGTCTGCTGCTCGGGTGGGTGAGCATTTCCTGATTGTCTTCTGCCTGCACAAGCTCTCGCTGCACAGCCCCGCTGTAATGAACTGGCTGCTATTGTTGCACTAAACACCAACAGTACGGGTTATTTTAATGGACATATTGCTTTAAACTGAGCGTTCGCCATCTGTTCAGTCCCTAATTTTGAATGCAAAAAGAACATATTTCACAATTACATCTGTAAGTAATGATATAAGTAATTTAAATGCATGTATATGTTCACACAATGCAGTAGACAGCTGGGACTTTTCCCTCTACTCTTATGTTTCGGGCACAAATCAAGGGAAAATATTCGCTGGCTCCTTATACAGTGCATTTTCCCATTTATGTGAAGTCGTTTTTGCAGGAAATAAGGTTTTCTGCCCTAATCATACCTAGGAGTTCAAGGCAAGCGCAGGAAACTAGATCACAGAGTCATTTTTACAATGCGTGCCTTGTCCCTGTCCAAATCCCCTCTGGCTTGAATGACAGCTTGGCAGATGCCAGGCATTAGAGCCATCAGTTCCAATAGATGTTCATGAGGGGCCAGGGCAGACTGTGTGGCCAGCATTTCTTTCTACTTCTCCTCTGGGGACAAAGCTACAAGAAATGCCCTCACAGAAGGCTGTTCCGGGGGCGGCCATCAGCCTACAGAATGGGGCGAGCCGCAGTAGAGTAGCAGCCAAGACAAGGTGATGGGAGAGCCACCTGCCGAGTGTGCACTGCTGGGGAGTGTTGACGCCAGAGGAGAAGCCATCTCAGGGATTACAGTACCACACCCAGATCCTGAGCAGTAGGGACCCTGTAACTCGGCGTGTCACTCTGAACCTAAGCTTCACAGGTGGGCTCTGGGGCCACACCCCACACGCAGAGCACTGTAGAGTAAGTAAGGCTCACAGGATTTCAGGGTGACGTCCAGAGGGAATCTGCCAGATGGCAACACTGATGTCTACTTTTCTCTTTTGAAAACTCGGTCCTTGAATGCCAATGCGTAAAAGATAACACATATCTGGATTGCTGTAGTGAGTTTCCCCCACCCTACCTCCCGCCCGTCACCAACACACATAAAAAGCAATTGCTTTTGGAATGTCGCCTGGACCTTTAAGGAGAGTTGTTTAAAAGCCTTTGTGGTGTCCAAGTGCCAGGCAAGGAACGGAGGAGGGTGCGCAGCTTCAGCGTGACACCACTGCTGAGTTCCCCCCACACCTGGCTTCAGCGTGACACCACTGCTGAGTTCCCCCCCCACACCTGTTTTTACTATGCCTTTTCCCTTTGGCATCTGTGCCTGAGCTTCCACAGCAGATAGAAGTGGACTGAGAGTGCCTTTTGCAAGGACTCCCTATAGAGACTTTTGAACTTACAGCAGTTTGGTTTATTTGACTGCTAGTAGGCAACACATTTAGTCTTTTTTTCCCTCCTACATAGGTGTGAGCTTGAACTGATGGAAGGTTTATTTTTGGAGCATAATTAACAGCTTCAAATATTGGAGGTGTTTGTGAAGGGATAAAACTGCACTGAGGAGTGTTCAGGTACATTTTCTTGTTTGCTTTTGTAGCACTCAGGACCAGGGCAGGGCCTTGTGAACACTAGGTGAGTGCCAACACTAAGTCATGCCCCAGACTTTATATGGTACAATTTTCTCAACTTTTGCTCCACCTGACTAATAAGAGAGATTAAACATATGGGCCTCATAGATCAGATATGTTGTGGATACTAATTTAGAAAATATCCAAACCACCCACTAACCTACTAACCAACCAACCGACCAACCAACCAACCAACCAACCAACCAACCAACCAACCAACCAACAAGGCAGTCAGCCAGTCAACCAGCCAACCAACCTACCAACCAAACTATCAACCAACTAGCCAACCCACCAGCCAACTCATCAGCAAACCCACCAAACAACCAGCTAGCCAAATATCTGACCAACTCATAAACCAGCCATCCAACCTGCCAGTCAACCAATCTACTAATCAACCACCCACCCACCCACCCAACCTATCTGCCAACCCACTAACCAAGCAACCCACCAACCAATCATTTAGTTATCCAATCAACCATCCCACCAACTAAACAGTCCACCAACAAGTCAGTCAACCAACTAACCAGCCTAGCAACCAACCCACCAACCACCCCGCCAGCCAACTAACCAACCCATCAAACAAGCAGCCTACCATCTTCATCACTAAGAAGCTTCTTTGTTTTCTGTACCAAATGAATATATGTAGAGGAACTTTCAACTTCTCACTCACTCTTAATTTAGTCTTTATTCTCAGTTTGATTAAAGTTGCCAATGAATTGCATCTTGAAACAAATCAAGTTCGCTCTAGTTATACAATGCTGTTAATGAGTTTTAAAGCATTATAAAAAGTGAAATGCAAAGTCAGATGTGATGGCTCACACCTATAATTCCAGCATTTGAAAGGCCCAGACAGAAGACTTGCTGAGTCTGAGCTATCCTGGGCTACATTATGAATTCCAAGCCAGATTACGCTATCCCTTGAGTCCCTGTTTCAAAAATCAGAACAAAACGAGACAAAGCAGAAGATGAAAATGCAGCTGTCCCTCCTTTGTCATCACCTGAGCTGTCATCCAGGCCAGTCAGTGGGCAAGGGGCCTTCAACTTCCTCAGAAAGGCTAAAGGAAACGTTGTGAAAGCTGAGATGGTGGCTCAGACCTACCACTCCAGTGCTAGGGAGGCTGAGGCAGAGAGATCTACAGCTGGAAACCAGTCTGGGTTATGTAGAGAAACCTGTCTATGAAAAGGAGAAACTAAAATAATATAAGCAAAACTAAGAGCTAAAGTAAAGCTGCCTCATTTCCACCGCTTGCAGGGAGGGTAAATGAGTACACACTTGGCTCTAACTCCCGGAGATGGCGGCTCTGCAGGAGGCACTGAATCTTCTTTTCTGATTTCCGGGCTGGTTAACTTCCTGTGGCTCCTTCTCCCCAGCGGAAGACGGGGACAGAATTGGAGCAGCAACCCCATGGCGTGAGTGTCTGCTCACAGACTCAGCTTTCTGTGATGCTGTCCAGGATGTTGGGCCTAAGGTTAGGATGATTCTGTTAAGGGCAATTGAATACGTTATTGCTCTTTCAAGACATTTAAAGGACTTTGTACCAAATCTGGAAGTTGATTCCTTCTCTCAGATATCAAGAGGAATAAAGCAGAAAGACTAGTCTATCTCATCGGCCACAGTGGTTTTGGCGCTGCACCCATGTTTCAACTCATCCGAAGGATGGGGATTCCGCTTGCCTGTCTGCTAAAATGAGTTGATGAAATTAGAGGTCCATGTGAGGAAACCAGGTTTTGCATGGTATGAATGGGGAGCCTGAGAAGCTTGGACACCATTGCTGTCACCACCATTCCCAGTAGAGAGGCGTGTCGCAGTGCTGCAGACAAAGGAAGAAATAAGCAAAGCAGCGGAGGTGAGCACAGAGGAGGAGACAGCACCTAGCTTCTCCCTGTGTTCCAGACAAAAGAAAGGAGGTTGAGACCCCCTGAAACATGCCAGGCAACACTGTGAACACCCAGTACAAGCCCAGGACATCTACCATCCAGGAGTGTTGTAATAAGAGCGGGGCTGCGTCCCCAGCACCCCGGCCGCCTGCTAGCTTATGCCCGAAATAACAACACACAAACTGTATTCATTTAAACACTGCTTGGCCCATTTCTATCTAGCCTCTTCTAGGCTAATTCTCACATATTAATTTAGCCCATTTCTAATCATCTGTGTTGCACCCCAAGGTGCGCTTACCGGGAAGATTCTAGCTTACGTCCATCCTGGGTCGGAGCTTCATCTCGTGCTTCTGCCTGGGAGCTGGGAGCATAGCGTCTCTCTGAGGCGTCTGCTCCCGAGAGGAGAACTGTGGAGTCTGAGCTCACTTCCTCTTCCTCCCAGCATTCTGTTCTGTTTACTCCTCCCATCTATGTTTTAACCTATGAGGCCAAGCAGTTTGTTTATTACTTAACCAATGAAATCAACAGATTGATATATGACACTCCCACATCACTTGCCCTTTTTCTGTTTAAACAAAAAAATGGCTTTAACTTTAACATAGCAAAATTACATATAACAAAACAGTTATCAAGTAAAAGTTACAATATTTACATCTATTTTATCTTTTTTCATAACTAAGGAAAACTATAACTATCTATATATTCTTTAACTCCATCAAAGACTCCAGTAGGATATAATATTACCTAAGCAAACAAGAAATAAGTAACTTTCAAACTCTAGAAATGACAGAGACATTTTGCTGCCTGGACAGTCACCCAAAGTTCCTCTGTACCGTTGGGGCATCCATCTTCGGCCTACAGGCCCATGGTATCCAGAGACATTTCCATGAAGCAGGACATTTCAAAGTCAGTTCAGTCACTATCTGTTGTGTCCTGAAGAATGTCTTGCAGACTCTTTCATGAATCAGGAACCCTGAAAGATCATCTCACCTTTAGGTAAGTTCAGTAGTCCTCTCTTGTGGGTTCTCTGTGTCCAGTTTATGCAATAGTCCAGGCAAGAGCAATTTCTTGCCCAAATGACTATCAAAACTCCATAAGGTGCCTCTTTGATGCCCATCTTCTTCTTGAAGTAGATTGGTGCTGCCAGGAGCAGACGTGTCTCATTGTCATGAAAAGCCCTAAATTATTAAAACATTTAAAATGTCATATTCTATAATCTTTGAAAAATATGAAGAATGCCTATTTAAAATATATCTATGTACATCTAGAAAATCTTAACTAACATGACTACAAACTTGACTATTATGATTATCTATTAACAATCTACATTTCTAATTATACATTACATTTTTAAATGAACTACACAATCACAGTACCTTAATCAAGATCAGAAACACATATACATATAACAAAATTGACCTTAAATTTAAATCACTAAAACAAAATCCATATCAATGTAAATTATTCATATCTCTATCATATCCCCCTTTAAATGTAAAAGAACGTTTATAAACCATATTTGGGAACATGGGCGCAGTTTTTTCTCTCCAAACTGCTTCCTGCTGAATGGGGGCGTCGTTAATTAGGTCTTTCATGGTATAACCTGTGTGCTAGTTTCATCTCAGTTGGCAGTTGAGCGAAGCAATTTTCTGAAGATGTTCACAGCAACCCTTCAGGAGGATGTGGTCCATCATACCATATCAGAATAGAAGAAATGAACAGGGTCTCATCCTCTGTGAAAACAAAATAAGAAACTCCTTTCCAAAGCATCATGTCCTTAGATCCAAATTTCAAATTCAAGGCATTTTCAAAATATCTATGTTGGATTAGTTCAGCAGCATTTATAAACAAATATCTTTTGGCATCTGTTGCTCCTTCCTCAGCATTCAAACAATTCAAAGAGAGCATAATAGCATACAGTATCAAATTCTCTGTCTGTTTTCCATCTTTGTACAGCTTTGTTTTAACCTTTATTTCGTTTATTTTTACTTTTAACCTTTTTTGAGACAGGTTCTCTGTATCTTTGACCTAGAATAACTCTGTAGACCAGGCTGTCCTTGAACTCTCAGAGATCCGCCTGTCTCTGCCTTCCAGGCATTGGGATTAAAGGTGTACACTACTACACCTTGAACTCACAGAGATCTGTTTGTCTCTGCCTTCTAGGCACTGGGATTAAAGGCGTGTGCTACCACACCTTGAAGTCACAGAGGTCAATCTCCCTCTGCCTCCCAAGTGTTGGGATTAAAGGTGTGTATTACCACACCCAACTACTCTCTTCCTTTTTTTTTTACTTTAAGAACTTCAACTTTTAGTCTGCATATATTTTTAACACGCTGTAAATCATTTAAACATTTTCTTTGTCTTTGATGCTCTCTTTACTGTATCTCTCTCTGTTTTTCTGAAGACATGAATCTTTAATTTACCAAGCAATCTCAGTAGGACTAAAGCTGTGGCTTTGCCGGCTAGATGTAGCCCATTCCTTAGCTTTCCAGCCTCATGGCTGAGGTACTGGCTGTAGCCATGTTTAGAGCCACAACTCTATGGTGTTTCAAGGTCCCTGCCAGCCAACGAGCTACAACAGACAACACTCAAGTCCTCTCTCTGTAGCCGGCCCTCCTGCCTCAAACAGTCAGAGTTTGCCCTGGCAGGATGGCCCAGAAAGCCGGCATTTTTAAATGGCTCAGCTTTTTTCCTGCTACGGCTGAAAACCGAAAAGCATGCGTTCAGCTTTTTGTCAACACCGTTTAAGTGTTTCGTGGCAGGACCTCTTAATGAGCTGCAGGGTTTTGCAGCTAAAGCTGAGTCAGGAAAGCCTCTCTTAGATGAGAGTGCTTGCTTGCCTCTAGCAAGAAGAGCAGACCCAAGAAATTGTCACTACCAAGAAAACATGCTTTACTCTTTCCCAAGCTTTCTCAGGCTTTCAGTGGATTCAGTTGTCCACACGTCTGGGCACCATTTGTAGCAATAGGAGCGGGGCTGTGTCCCCAGCACCCCGGCCGCTGCTAGCTTATGCCCGAAATAACAACACACAAACTGTATTCATTTAAACACTGCTTGGCCCATTTCTATCTAGCCTCTTCTAGGCTAATTCTCACATATTAATTTAGCCCATTTCTAATCATCTGTGTTGCACCCCAAGGTGCGCTTACCGGGAAGATTCTAGCCTACGTCCATCCTGGGTCAAAGCTGAATCGCATCTGCCGGGGAGAGCGGAGCATGGCGTCTCTGTCTGAGGTGTCTTACCTCACTTCCTCTTCCTCCCAGCATTCTGTTCTGTTTACTCCACCCACCTATGTTCTAGGCTATGAGCCCAAGCAGTTTGTTTATTAGTTAACCAATGAAATCAACAGATTGGTATATGACACTCCCACATCACAGGAGCTTCCAGGACAGAGAACGTCATTTGAGACAAAGCAGAGATGAAACACAGAGCTGCGCTTTGGTTATGTCATGAGGTACAGTTCTGTTTTGTGCCAAGCGATAACCGGAGACTTCAGCCTTTTTGTCTTGGCTCCAAGGTGACTAGTTTGCCTTCTGTGAGGAAGTCAACACTGATGCCATCCTTCCAGAGCAAATGCTTGCCTTGGAGTTTAATGACTGCTTTGTGAGTGGTGTTATTCCTGCATGTTTGAGTTCCGAGCATACTCTGCCTCCCTGCTTCCCCCTGATATAGTTAGCATCTTTTTGTGCTTACTCCTAACACTGAAGGGAAAGTGAGACACTTTGCTCGAGTGTTAGAAGAGCAAAATTCTAGGAGTTTTTACCACTCCCCTAACCCCCCGGACTGGCTGCTGCCTGAAGCCTTCAGGATAGTAGGCCTGACACGTCTTCATGATCACCCACTGATTAAGGGAGTTGGCCTTTTTGATATGAGTGTGTGCATGCATGCATGTGTGTGTATGTACTCTAGATGTATATAATTAATATATATATTAATTCTTTGAGACTTTCATGCAATGCTTTTTAATGATATTTACCACTAACTTATCTCAGATCCACCCCTACTAGCCAATCACAAAAGAAAGACAGAGCAGGTGAATTTTGACTCCCAGTGGACAGCAAAGCAATTAGTGCCCCTTTCTTACTGAGTTACCCAGTGCACCTCTCGTACTGGTAAATTTACAAGCTTATAGGGAAGTGTGGGAAGGAGAACCTGTAGCATCAAGAGGAGATTAGGTAGAGGTCAAAGGCCTTGAATGCCCTGTACAGACTAAAGACACAAAGCGGACCTCGGGTGCTATGGTAAATACAGCCAGGAGAGGCACACTGCTCACACATACACAAAAAACATCTCCAAAAACAACACTGACAAGAAGGGAGCTCGTACAGAGGATGGAACACCAGATGCTCTCTGTGGCTAGAGCACCAAGGGATGTGATATCCCAGTTCACTAATTAAGAATATCTAACTTAAATACTGGATTCCAGATGGAGATCTGGAGCCTCCTGCCACGGGCAGCTCCTCATATCCCACAGACACACCATTCGTTTTCATATGGTGAGCGGGAGGAGTTCACTGGGCAGGATGCTCACTGCACAGAGGGACAAGCTGCACCCCTTCTGAGTCTGTGATAGCTGAAACACACAAGCTTAGGGCTGGTGGTCAGATATTAGAGCTCAAAACAGAATTCTAGTTTATCTTTATACACAGACATCCTTGTAGGTCTCAGTAATGGCCATTTCATGTGCATCTTTTATTTATTTACCATCATGTTAATTAATTAATAATTTTGGTGTGGTGTATGGAGTATGTGTAGGCATACACACGTGTATGTGTGTATGCATATATATATGTGTTTGTGTGCATGCATATGTTGTGTGTGTGTGTGTGTGTGTGTGTGTGTGGTCAATTTTCAGTGTCTTCACCTTATTTTTGGAGATAGGCTCTCTCATTAAACTTGGAGCTCACCCATTTGTCTAGATTGGCTGGTGAATGATCCCCTGGGAGTCTCTAGTCTCTCTCCCCCATATTGGGTTATGGCATGTGCTGCCATGCCTGACTTTTCAGAGGTTTGAGGGATCCATCCTGAGGTACTTGTGCTTGCATAGCAAGCAGTTTTGCCCACTGGGCCATCTCTCTAACCCCAGTAGCATCTTCAGATGCGGAAAGATCTGTGGCGTTTTCATAGTAAATGAATCTGGTGATCCCTGAATATCTCTCAATTCTATAGGTTCACAATGCTCTCTAGTTATTGCCCCCTTTTCTAGAGTCCCTGCCTCCTATTGATTCGAATCTTGGTGAGTCAGGAAAAGCAACATCATGATAGCTTAAGCCTTTCCCTTTGTCTGAAGTGAGTGGAATAGCTCTGTCTAGAACAGCAGCAGGCACAAACATACACGAGTCCATGCTGGAGAGTGTGGGACATGTCACTTTCAGGTGGTTTTGTCTTTATTTTAGACTTTGTTAAAATAATAGATTTCTATAATGAATTTGCCATTTGAAAGTTCTGGAGGCTTCCATGGTGCAAAAGAACATGTTTTCTGCCTTCTGGAAACTAATAGTTGAAATCAGGGCAAGTGTGAGGCAGATCCCAGGCTTTTCCAGCTCTTTTCCAGGCCCTGTGCAGAGACCCACTCCTGATTGTTGGAAAGGCTGGGAGTGGAGCATGGCAAGGGTCCCAGATCCTGCCTTCTGAATCCTTAGGGCTGCACACATTTCAGACTTTTGAGCTGTTCTCTGTTTAGTAGCTGGATGTTTTATTATTAGTATTTATTTTAAAAATACCCTCTACCATTTCAGCTTTAATATTCAAATGCCACCAGGGTCTACAATCTCAATAAAATACATCACACACACATATATTTTCCCAAGTATACATTACTCTTAATTTGCATTACACACATCCCATATCTCAACATATGTCCTATTATACAAGCATGCATATGCATGCATGTGCAAATCATTATATTACCATTTAAAATTACAGATTTGCTCTATCCTTTTCCATAGTGGTCAGAGTTCTGGATGGTTCTTTGTACACATACTGCAGAGGGTTCTCTGTGGAGTCAGCAGTCTGTGCAGGTGAAGGGTTTTACTCTTGGCCATCAGTTTGTCCCTTCAGCCAGCAAGGAAGGCAAAGTAGTGCACCAAGGTCTGAGACCAAAGTAACCAGAACCCAGAAATCATGAGTAACGGCCACGATTCAGAAATTTTGCAGAGTTTCTGACTCTAAGCCCGTGCTCAGCACTGGCCCTGGTTCTAGATAGATTGTGCCTGCTGTGCAGGTGACAGACCGGAATTCCAACTGAGATGAGTGTGTGGACTGCAGTTATTGGTGATTGGTGATGAAAACATTGTCCTGTCATAATTTGGGCTGATTAAAGGAAAGATATAATTAAGGATTTTCTTTGTTTTAGAATCCATTTCCTATGATATTATTGGTGAGAAGCAGCAATTTCAAAACAATGAGCAGTGATACACACCACATATCACATGCTACACACACACACCACATACCACACACACACACCACATACCACATGCTACACACACACCACATACCACACGCTACACACACACCACATACCACACGCTACACACACACACATACCACACGCTACACACACACCACATACCACATGCTACACACACACACCACATACCACACGCTACACACACACACATACCACACGCTACACACACACACATACCACACGCTACACACACATACCACACGCTACACACACACCACATACCACATACTACACACACACACCACATACCACACGCTATACACACACCACATACCACATGCTACACACACACATACACCACATACAACACACATACCACATACCACATACTACACACACACATACCACACAGCACACAGCACATACAACACACATACCACATGCTATATACACACCCCACATATTTCACACACACACATATACCACATATCACACACACACCACATACCACACACTACACACACACATACACACCACATACCACACACACATGTCACATACTAAGCACACAAACACACCACATACCACACACACAGATACCATACAAACACCACACACACACCACATACCATTCACACTACATACCATAGACAGAGAGATACCATACAAACATTACACACCACCACACACCACATATCATATAAACACCCATACACACAAACCACAACCCCCCATGTGCACACCCACACATACTTACACCACATATCACACAACACACATACCATGTATCACATACATGGATACTATACAAATGCCACACATACGCATGTCACGCACATAGATATCATACAAATACCTCACATACACATGTCACACATACACACAGATACCATATAAACAAAACATATATACACATACATCACATACCATACACACAAATACCACACACATACACCACATACTACACACAGAGATAGCACGCAAACACCTCCCTGCACACACACATACACATGCACTACATACCACACACAGACACAGATACCATTTAAACAGCCCCCACACAAACCATACATACATGCACACACATACCCCCCCACTATTCAAACACCACACACATGTTACCAAAACACATATCCAATGATCTGGCTTCAATCTTTTTTTTTTTTTTTTTTTTTTGATTTTTTGAGACAGGGTTTCTCTGTGGTTTTGGAGCCTGTCCTGGAACTAGCTCTTGTAGACCAGGCTGGTCTCGAACTCACAGAGATCCGCCTGCCTCTGCCTCCCGAGTGCTGGGATTAAAGGCGTGCGCCACCACCGCCCAGCCTGGCTTCAATCTTTTAAAACATGCTAACTCAGCAGGAATGGGGCACTGTTTCCTTGTCTTAAGAATACATATTATTCTCCAGAGAAATCCTGATATGAGACCAGTTCCCATCAGCACTTGGGAAGGATACATGATCCAGAGTCCACAGAACTCTACTGTAAGATGTCTGAAGACCATTGTGGTTTTGATGAATTATGTCCCCACGAGGAACAGGCTGACTAAACCAAACACACTCAACTTCCTGCAATTTCTGACAAAGCAGCTGTTCCACACACCCGGGGAGAATCTTAGACACTTTCAGTTCAGGGCACTGCCTCTCTCTCCCCATCACCTGTGACGTTCAACTCCATTTTCCTCTCCCTCCTGGCATGGAGGATCCCAAAGGGGTGGAACAGCTCGTGATCAGCTGGATTTCACTGTTCTCCCTCTGGGTGTAGTTTTCAGGTTTTAAGAAGGCTGTGAGTTTTGCCAGAGTGGAAACGCACAGGGAACTCATAAAGACCTGGCCACGAGCCCATGGGTACAGATTTGGTTTCCATCTGGGAGATGTTTTATCTCTGAGAACTCAGAGGGACTGAGGTAAGGCTTGGCAGAAGGGGAATGGACAGAGGTTCGGGTTTGCTTGTGGCATGCTGAAAATGAGTCAGAGAACACCCCAAATTTCTCCAGCAAAAATTACCCAAGATGATCAAGCTGGGGAATGAACTACCAACAGGACGCTGCCAGAGGACTGTGGGGCTGTACTTTTCCCAAGCAGATCTCAGCAGCTGGCCCCTGGAAGACCATGGAATCCCCACCGCCAGTGGCCCAAGTGCTAAGGATGGGAGCCAGGGAGGTTAGCATGAGCCAGGAGGTTAGCGTGAGCCCTCTGGTACCCAAGGTGAGAATCAAATGGCACCTGCGGCGTCAGGGTCACTGGAAAGGACAGAAGGAACGGATCGGCGGAGCCGGGGTTAAATGGACAATGGTCTCACCCACACTACAGGTAAAAGCTAGAGGGGCAGCCACACAGGTCAGAATCCAGGGACACCGCTGCAGCTCTCCATAGTGGGAAATGAAGAGAGACAAACAAGAGAGACGAGGTCGGGAAGCAGCAGAGAGGGTTGGAGTGAGGGGCAGCACACAGAATTTCCTGGGCTGAGGCGAGAGTCTGTGGAGCTATTCCAGTGTTCTAACTGCTCCCCAACTTACAATTCACACACAGAGCAATGCCAGAAGGGTAGACGCAGCGGGGCTGGAACTCTCAGCCACCCTTTGATTTTGTTTCTAGAAGTGACGTCTATTGAGCTAACATGCCGGATTCTCTTGTGTGTAAAGTTTCATGACTTTAGAGGCACACCTGTATTTCCCAAACCTCCATTCCTCCTTGAGAGCCCTGGCGCCTCTGTGAGCACAGTCCCACCATTTGGGAACATCAAATAAACAATGTGTAATGCATGGCACTTTGTGAGTGGCTTCTTTTCTCTCAGCATATTAATTTGAGACGCAGGTTTTGGTGTCCCTTTTTGGGACTTGTTCCTTTTCTTGTTGCTGTGTAGCCTTTATTGCAACACAACTCCTTACCATCTTCCAGCTGGTGGACTGCTGAGTGGTACCAAGTTTTTGACAACATGAACCTTTGGATTTTTGGTGGGTGCATAGTGTCGTTTTTCTTATGTAAATTATTCAGGGATGTTCTGCCATGAGGAAATGAATAATTGACTTTTAAAATATTTTTTTTATGTCTCTCTCCAGAATTCAGAGGGGGTGCAGGTACTCACGTGGAGGTTAGAGGAAAATCTTTGAAATTCCGGCTCACTTCCCCCTCGTCGCTGCAGGGTCTTGTTTCTGCTGCTGCATCCCAAACTCGGGGCCAGACTCTCTTGTCTCTGTTTCTGATCTCACTGTAGGAGTCTGGGATTGAACAATTGCCCCATCCCATCCCAGCTCTCTTACAGGGGTTCTGGGTGCCACAGCTGGGTTGTCCAGCAAACGCTTTGATCTGCGCTGAGCCATCTCTAGCTAAATGATTGACTTTTAAGAGTGTTCGAAACTGATTTAGGAAGATGTTGTGTGTAGATGGGAACACTGGGTCCAGCCAGCTTCAGGCTTTCTAACAGTGTGGCCATTTCTGCTTGTGGTTTTAATTTGTGTTTTCTCCATGACCATTGTCAGAGGTCCTTGTGTGGACCTTTTGGATAACTGCGTGTCTTTACCAAAGTGTTTGTAGAATCCATTTTTATTATTTTAAATCGGATCATTTGTTTCCTTATAATTGATTTCAGGAGGATGGTGAATCATTAGAATGTTCTAGATGTAAGCCCTTTATGAGTTTTACAGTCTGCAAGGACTCTACACTGGCCTGTATCTTGTCTCTTAGCTCTCCAAAGGATGCGTTGTGAAGGCCAGAAGTTCTTAATTTTCATGAATCTGACTGATGATTTTTTTCCTCTTATGGACCCTGTTTTTGGCACTGAGATTAAAGACATAGGGGAAATACTTCCTTAGCTCCCAAAGGTTCAAAGGGTTCCTTTATATTTTCTTCTGGAGACTTTTGTAGCTTTGGGTTTTATATTTAAGTTCATGATCCACTGGAGTTTAATTTTTCTCTATAGTCGAAGTATTTCTTAAGTACACTGGAAATTAGTTTTTTCATTTTCTTGTACTGTTTATTAGAAAAAAATTAACTTTTATAGGATTTCCTTATTACATTTTCAAAGTTCACTTGGCAGTACTTGTCTATATTCATTTCCTGGCTCTCTCTCTTCCATTGATCTATTACCTATCTGAAATGGCATGCTTCAAAAAGATGCAGTAGGGCCGGGTAGCAGTGGTGCACACCTTTAATCCCAGTATTTAGGAGGCAGAGGCCCAGGCAGAGGGATCTCTGTGAGCTCAATGCCAGCGTGGTCTACAGACTGAGTTCTAGGACAGCCAGGACTGTTTCACAGAGAAACCCAGGGAAAACAACAAATAAACAAGCAAACAAAAATATGTAGTAGGATAGCCAATTTCTGCAGAACACTGTGGGTACTTTGAATGGAATTGTAGGCCTCTTGTTGGCACCTTCAGTTTTTGTATCAATGCCTTATAGATCTTGAGTACCATTCTTTTGTATCTCTTGGAAGAGAGATCCGTAAGTATTATATATTTTGATGTTATTGCAAACGTTTGTACCTTTCACACTTAAATTTCCAGTCTGTGTTGCTGCTATACAGAAAAGCAGCTCACTTTGAATATTCTGTGTCCTGGAGTCAGAATAGACTGAGTTACTTCTTCAATCAGTTCTAAATACTTTTCCTGACCCTGATAACTTTGTGTGTATTATCATAGTATCTTCAAAATTAGATTGATCTGAATTATTCTTTTTCTGTGTAACTTGCTAAAATGTTTTTGAAGAATTCGTGCTGTCAAATTAATTTTTAAGAGTGTTCAAAGCTGGATCCTTGTGTTTCTGTTTGACTTGGTAACACTGCATGCTCCAGGCTTTCTAACGATGAGTAGGACCCACACTTGTGATTTTAACTTGCCTGTTTTCCCTGCAGTTGTCAGTATCTTCATGGTGTATTTGAATCTGTTATTGGACTTATAAAACTTTCTATACTCCGTATGAATTGATTTGTTATGATGATGATGTACATGTGTGAACCTGTATGAGTTTCTGTGAACCATGGGGATGCAAATGCCCATGGAGTCAGAGGTCATAGGATCCTCCGTAACTGGAGTCACAGGCAGTTGTGAGCTGCTCTCTCGGTGCTGGGAACTGAATCTGGGTCATTTGCAAGAGCAGCAACTGCTCTTAACTGTGAGCCTTCTCTCCAGCACGTTATCCATATTTTAACGGATCATGGTTTGTATATTCTTTTCCAGTTGTTAAGCTTTAATCTCATGTATCATCATTATATCTTGCTTATCCTATAGTTTCTTTTCTTGGTAGAACATAGCTAGAGGAGGTTGTATAGAGCCCATATGACTATCTCTGTCTTTCAGAGTATTTAGATAGTTTATACTTAATGTAATGGTTGGTGCAATGTGTTTGAAATTCTTTTATATTGGTAGTCATCTCCTGAAATGTCATACACTTTTGTACAGTTTCCTTGTCTTTTCTGTTGTCTTTGGACTATTTGAGCATTTTATTATTACATTTTGTGTCTTCTGTTGATTTGCGAGCTGTGATACTTTGTTATATTGAATGTATGGTAAAATTATTTATAGTATACAACTTTCATCAAGTGGTATTTTTTATTTCATATGTGGCATAAAAATTTCATAGAGACTGAGGAGACAGCCCAGGCAGGAAAGTGCTTGCTAGGCAAGCTTGCGGCCTGAAAACTGGGCTCCAGCACCCCCACAAAAGGCACAGCACAGTTGCATGTGTTTGCAATCCTAGCATTGTGGAGATGGAGATGTGTGTATTCCTGGAGCTCCCTAGACAGAAACTCTAACCTAACCTGTGTTTCCGGGGTCCCAGAGATAGACTTTATTCATAACTAAATGTGGATGGCTCCTGAGAAAAGAAATGACCCCCAGGTCAGCCCCTAGTCTTCACAATCATATTCACACATGTATACACATATCCACATACACATGTATACTGTGTCCACATTTAATCTCTTATACATGCATATGTATCTGTGTGCATATATATACAGAACTTTATAAAACTATACATTTATTTTCCTTTTCTGCCTTGTGGTAATATAGTCAAATACATTATTCCTAAATTATTATGCTTGCCTTAAGGATGCAAATACCTTGTAAAGGGGTTTAAATAAAAGGAGGTATATTCTTTTATACTTATTTGTATAATTATCATTTCCTATGATGAATGGACTCCAAGCTTTCTGAAAAATTGCCACAGTGCACAGGGATCCCTTCCACCACAAAGGACTATATGGCCTCAAATACATAAAGTGTTACTTAGGACATATCCATTGTTCCAAATGGGGCCATTTCATCTCTGTGAAGGATTTACATAATGCTTTCTGCAGAATAGCTGAACTGATAACAAATTATTTCATCTTACATGACTGAGGAAGTATTTGCTTCATCATTGATGATTTTTTGGAGGTTAGTTTTGTTTGTATAGATTCTATATTGACCAAAAATCTTGAAGCAAGAGACATACACATACAAGCAAGAAATCCTTCTTTCACACTTACACGTTCCTCTTTCCTTTTTGTATTCCTCTCCAAAGTCTTCCATCTTGTGCTGCTTTTGAGAAGAAGCCTGTTGAAAATTATCTTTGTTTCTCACTAGCTGGGTGGAACCACAGACTCCCGATTCTCTTTGTATTTTAGCACATTCTATTTCATCTTTGTCTTTCACTTTGGGTTGTTGATGTGCCTTCAAGATGACTAGCTTTTCTTTTATAATATCTAATCTTCCATTTCATGCCATTCATTTAATTTTTATTTATAAACTTCCTCACTTTTTTTCTTTTATTGAAAGTTGATTTTTTTCTCACACTATATATCCTGATAGCGGTTTCCTCTCCTTCTACTCCTCCCATTTTCTCCCAACTCCCCCTCCCATCTGGATGCACACCCTCTCTGTCTCTTATTAGAAAATAAAACAGGCTTCTAATCGAGTATAATATAACATAGCACAATATAATAATACAATTAATATAATATATAAAACAAAACTAATACATCTGATTAGGAAAACCAACAAACAGAAGGAAAAGGGGGCCAAGAAAAAGCACAAGAATCAGAGACCCACACACTCGAACACTCAGGAATCCCATAAGAACACTGAACTAGTAGCCATAATTTATACCTGGTGAAGGACCTGGTACACACCTTGCCAGTCCTGTGCATGCTAACTCCGTCTCTGCATTCATGTGGGCTTTGATCACATTGAATTAGAAGGCCTTTTTCAACAAACCCCAAACCCAAACAACAACAACAACAAAAGGCACAGCACAGAACAAACAACAATAACAACAAATGACAAAACCATGGAATTCATTTGTGTTGGCCAATTGTTCCTGGTCCTGAGGCCTGCACTGGTGTGGTTGATACATCCAGTGCCTCTCAATCCAAGAAAACTGATGTCCCCCTCTCAAAAGTTGTCAATTGCAAACAGCTTCTGGGTTAGGGATCTCCTCAACGGGATGTCTTTATCACATCTCCCCTCAAGGCTTATGGACCTATGAGGTAGATGCAGGAAGATTGTAAGAGCCTGAGGTGGTGCAAGAGCCCAAGACAACAGTGTTTTCCAGGGCTGATGGACATGTGAGCTCACAGAGACTGTGACAACATCATGAGACCTACACAGGTTCATGCCAGACAAAATTCCAGTTCAAAGAAAAGACTCTAATGTAAGATGTTTCAACAACAGTCCAACAGGAATGGAAGACTGAGAGAGGAAGACAGACAGAGAGAGAGACAGACAGACAGACAGACAGACAGACACACACACACACACACACACACACACACACAAAACAGAGACAGAGAGAATGTTGATTTCAACAGCTTATAAAATTACCTGCAGATGAATGAGCAGATGGACTGTGAATCAAAATGCAATACAACAAGTAGATATTTTAGAAAAAAAATACTAAAAAGGATTTTTTTGGTACCATAGGAATGGATAGAGTTCATACTAAAAAAAAAACATTTATGAAGGAAGAAATTGTCTAAGTAGATTTCATCAAAACTGAAAGGGAATACAGCTCAAAAGCTTTTGCAGAACCTCTCATTGAACACATGATTGATTTGGGGGAAGTATCTGCAGGTCATGGGGACCACTAATATCTCTTACATATAAACTTTCCACAGGTGAACAGTGAGAAGTAAATAGTCCAACTGAAAACTACCCTGGAGACATGAGAAGAGTCGTTCACACCACACCGAAACACGCTCAAGAAGAGGTGTTGGGATGTGTGACCATCTGTGAAGTCCAAGTGAATGAAAGCCCATCTGTCAGAATGGTGTACGTTCAGCCAGGGCAGTGTCAAGTTCTGCTGTGATCTGAGTCACTCTTGTTGCTGAAATATCCACAGGGCAGCCGATATACAGTTAAAACAACAACAGCAACACCCTAAACATTCAATTTCAATTCGACTCTGCAACTTGACATTTGGACAGTTCTTGCAGAGAATAAAACTGCAAGAAAATACTGAACACAGATGTTAATGGCTGACTTTGTCCCTCACCTCCTGCCCCTCAGCTTGTTCCAAGACAGAGGAGTCTATAGTTCCTGCAGTTGGTACATGTCTAAATAAACTAGCCCACCCATAAACAAACTGCCCTTCGATAAAAGGAATGAGCCCTGGACAGACAGAAAAGCATGCGGACTCCCAGTCCTTTATGCTATGTGAAGGACACCAAAGCAAAACGTGCATTCCGGGTTTCCAGCTACAGAGTGTTTGAAACAGGAAGCATGGAATATTGTGGGGGAGGGAGGCGAAGTACCTATTAAATCCCAAAATACGAGATCCTTGTGGTAATGGGAAGTTTGATGTCTTGGGCGTGCTGGTGAAAACTTACAATAAAATTGTGGTGCTCTCCATAATCACATTCACATATGCAGGAGACAGCTTACCCAGCTTACAGCGGCTGGTGATGGTGAGAAGTGAAATGAATATAATCCCATGAGATTCCACCAGATCCAAGAAGAGACCAATGGTCTGAAGGCACTCAAGTGACAATTGCCCATGCGGTAGACAGGGGGATGACCAGGAAGGAACAGGGGCACATGCTCTGGGCCGTGGCTATGTTTTCCATCAGGACAGAGCCTAGACTTGTCAACACTTACCAATGGTACCCTGAAATACACTCTGAACATTCTCACAACATGCAAGTTATACCTCTGTAAAAATGGATGTGATTATCATTTGAAAATTTTATTAAATGTTCTGAGTATCTTCCAGCTGGGTGAGGTCTGGTGGTATAATTTCTCTGATTCATAATGGATTTTAAAATTAAATTTCTCTGCTTTCACTCAATCGTTAATATTTGTGTAACAACTTGCTGCAATAAACTATTAGACTATCAATAGTAGTGGGACCGAACACCTGCCTGCCTTCCAATGTTGGCTCATCTGCCTTTTGGCTGTTGATTCTTCAGGAACTTTCTTAGCCTCTCTGAGCCTCACCTTCAGTCTTGACCTCAGGGGATATTAATGCTGACTTTGCAAACAGATTATGAAGCCAGACGGGGACCTCCGAGCATAAGGCACTGCGTACATAGCAGGAGTGTGGGGGTCACAGCTCTTGTCATATCAAATGACAGGTAGTTTGTGGCGTATTCCTGATGCACACAATCCGTCAAGTAGAAATCAAATGGAAACAATACGCAATTTAATCCACCTAGTCTACAAGTTTATTATCTTCCCATTTTAAAATACCTTCTAAAGGGAACCTCTTTGGATCAAAGGCCTATCACCACAACCAATAAGATTCCCACTCAGTTCCTTGGGGGGAGGGGCTGCAAGTCATGAAATGAATGAATGAAGCAGCGAAAGGAACCAAGGAGCTCTGTGAAACATCTGCATCTCGCAGAGTGAAAAATGGGTTGTTCGAACACCCTGCGGAGCTACCACTGGGCAAACACAGCACATTTGCTGAGTCTGATAGGAGTCAGTGGGACACCCCTGCTACTATTACAAGGCTTAGTAGAACCTGTTGGGATCGTTTCTGACAGAAGCTTTTATGTGGGAAATAGAGAGCCGGATCGTGCAGCTTGCGACTCTGCCCAGCAGTTGCCCTGCCTGGGCCTTCACACTCCAAGCCTCAGAACTAACCTCCAGGCTGCTTCAGCCCAGGGTCGGTCACAGGTGGTGGGTAACCTAGCAGCAAGGTACCAGCCCCATCGCACATCCATCTCTCTGCGACTGCCTGACTCCTTACCAGGCACTCGGCGAACAGACTAACCATTGCTATTTAATTCTGGATTGGGCTGAAATACATACGGATATCCGAAGCAGCTCAGAGAGGGCTGAGGCTTTCGGGACGCCTCGGACTTGGTGGAGACATCGTCACAGACTCACCCAGGAGCAGCTGCTCTGCATCGAAATTTGCTTGCGGACTCCAGGCTGCGCTGCTCTATGCGGACCTCTCATAGGTTCTCTGGGCTAGAGACCAACAAGGAAAAGACTTCAAGGAAAGATTTTTTCCCCCTGTGTGCAAAATTAGGACAATAAAGGAATACACAATGGCCTGGCCTTGTAGCGTTAATTATCTAGTGACTGAAGCGCGGATGGCAGGCGTGCCGGAGTCCGTTTTAGCGTTGCTTTCAAGACTTCAATCAGTGTGTGACTCACAGTTAGTGAAAGAAAAATCATTCAGACTACACGAGAGGAGCATAAATATTATGTGTCACTTGGTATCATAATTAACTGCATGCTTCAAATATTTCTTTCATGTCAGCCTTCACACTAGGTAATATAATTTACCGTTAATAGGATTAAAATGTCTATTTTTTTAAATAAAAAGGTAAATACTTCAGTGATTTAAACTGTTTTCTATTTGTTTTGTACCGATACATATTTTACCACAGGCAATCTCCTTATGCCCTGCAGAAGAAAATAATGAGGAAAATTGGAGATAATTTATGTGGTCCAGAAGCAAAAGCTTTTTACGATTATTATTTTTGCTTTAGCTCGGTAATGAAGCAGTAAGGAGCCGGCGCCCCAGCTTGCTAGCTGTTGCCCACTTTCAAAGACTGTAGGTAACACAGGGGGAAAAAACCCTGTCATTTTACACAGACAGGAAGTTTATGTTGAAGAATTAATTTGGGCAGTTCAGAGCACCATCCCCAGAAGTGTGCCTGTGTTTGGGTTACTTTTCAAAACTGATAATTGAAAGAAAGGAAGGCCGGCTGATAGTTTTTTTTAAAGACCATTCCATTTTATAATCTTCTGTAGTGTGCTCAACGCCCTGTCACACAGGCTGACACAAACCAGCGCAGGTTAGGAAACTCATTACAACTCTGAACTTGGGCAATGTTGGAACAGGCCAGAAATTAAAACCCATAACCTGTGGCATAATATCTCCTGAGGAGCCAAGTTAATTTGATCTGCAGAGGATGAACCAGCATTGGAGCAGGCAGACGCTGAAGTGTAAGACAGCAAGCACACAAGCAGACACCTACACAGTAGCTCCTGTGTGAAGGTTAGGGGACGGTGTGCACGGCTGCGGTGTTAAAGTCCAATCGAGAAGAATGCCTGGGATGAACTCGAGCACTTGCACCGGTAAAAGAGAGTCCTAGGAAGACGTGGTGACTGGCTCATGCGTGGTCGACGCCGAGTGGGATCCTGGTTGCGGACACCCTGGTCTGCAGTGCAGCTCCTGTCCCAGGCTGTGGTGTCCAAACATCTCTTTGGAAGTGATCGGCTCTTTCCAGTCCCCACCGCCAAGTGGAATTTGGCATTGGCTGTTGGATGTTCTCACTTGGCTGCCGATCTATCTATCGACATTTCATTAGGGAGCCGTGTGCTTTCGCCAGGGATGAATGAGTTCATTAGCACTGAGACTAATAAACTTTAAAAAGTTAATAATGTGAATATGTTTGATTTGGAATTATTCACACAGGCCTTAGGAGTCACACACACACACACACACACACACACACACACACACCACACCACACAAACTGCCGGCTTCATGTGTTGAGTTTTCTTTGGTAATTTCTCCGCTGTGACAGACTTTGATTTTCTGAAAACTCAGAGGAACCCTTCTCAGGAAACACACAGCACCATCTCTGAGGCCCCTCCTCTAGCTAGGGAATTTCAAATGCAACAGACTTCAACACTATGAAAAATAATCAGGCCATGAGCTCTTGATCCACCGTGAGTTTTCCTCCCCATGATTTCTTGTTGTCTTCTTACCCATGTCTACCCTTCGCTCTGTCTGCTGACTTACATAGTGAGGGCATGGAGATGGGGCATGAGCAACACAGGTACGTAGGGATTCCCATTGGTAGGCATCTTGGAATAGTAACTTGCATATTCATTTGCACGCTCTTTCTGGGAAGGGGTGAGAGTTGCCCGAACCAGAGCACACTCATGCCATTGTGGTCAACCCTGAATGGTGCTGAAGGAACTCATTAGCCTGGACTCCCAGGCTCAGCTGTCAATACCTGGGTATAGGCAGCAGCCCCAGGAGGAACGTGGGCCAGCCCAGTGCCATTTGGTACCTGGAGAGAAGGTGTGGGGCTGGGGAACTGTTGTTTCACACCATGCTCTTGTAGACCTGAACAGTCATGTGACCTGAAGTTTATTATAAATCAGTTTTAATACCCGAGCATGACCAGCTATGACCACTTTCTATCTGTAACACTCCTGCCTGTTCCCCCCCCCCCCCCGCAGCACTTCATATTTACCAGTGAAGCACACACATCCACATGGAGAGTATTTATCACAAACCCTGAGTTACATGAGGGAGCATAGGAGACAGAAGGGATGTCCAATAAGGAATAAAAAAAACCTTCAGTACATTTAGGCAATATTTGACTAAGGAGTTGGCAACCTGAAAAGTTATGGTTAACTAATAAGAGGGGTTTCTGAGGTCAGAAACAGGTGGAAGC
The DNA here is from genome assembly GCF_018167655.1 of Microtus oregoni. Lineage (NCBI taxonomy): Eukaryota > Metazoa > Chordata > Mammalia > Rodentia > Cricetidae > Microtus > Microtus oregoni. The sequence goes on from NW_024543875.1 coordinate 4,757,457, forward strand.
CTAGGAGTTTTGGCCTCTCAGGGTTACCTGAAACTGTCTCTATCACTTCTTAAAGAAATGATTCATTTACTTTACATCACATTCATTAACTCTTCAGACTATTGGCGTTCGGTATGATGTTTCAATTCCTGTAAGGAATGGGCAATGATTTCTTTTTATTATTTTGTGTTCATTTGACATTTGCATGGATATATATACGCATATATGCATATATATTGCATATATGTGTATATGCAATATACAAATATAATATGCGTCATATGCTGTATGCTGATTGCCGTCAGCCTCACCTCTCTTAATCCCTCCCCACTGGCAAGCCCCTTTCCCACAGTCATGCCTTTTGGTTCTGTTTTGTGGCCCCCAGAGTTAAGCAGGGCTGTCTCTGTGTGGGTTTGCTAGTCTTCACTGGAGCATGGTGACCTCATCTGCGGAGACACAGCTGAACACAATGTCTGCAACTCCCTCAGAATCTGTTACGAGCCCACGGTACCTGTCTCTTTCTTCCTCCTTTCCTAGACGCTAGTGTTTATATTTTGCATTCAGGAAGATTTTAAATATTTTATTCATATGTTTGTATGTGGGCCAGCCATGCCTTTCGGCGTCTGACTTACTGTACCTGCTGCCTCTAACCTGAGTGGCGGTTCTGCCTAAACATCAGGGGGCTCTGGAGTGGAGTGGAACTCCCACACTCCCAGTTGTTGACCGTGGGACAGAGACCTAAATCTCTTACCTCCTTCAAGCCTCAGTTTTTCCCATCTGTAAGAATAAGCACCAAACGTATACAACAGGCTGTCCAGGTAAAAGGACCATTGTACAGTTTATAAATTGCTGGGGTGTGGTCCATGGGAAGCAACACTGGAGCTAATATTCATCATCATCACAACTGTTAGGGGCCTCTTTATTTGCCTGCATCCCAGCCCTCCCCCGTGGTTCTCATAAGAAAACCACCACATAGCTTAATGTATATAAAATACTATTTTTTTTGTTATTTTTCAGCTGAATACTTCCCTCATCTGTCCATTGTAATTGGACAAAGTCTAAATTCATAACCTGGATCAATTTGTCAAAAGTATATTGAAAATGCACAGCCTGTAGGTTCTGAGTTCTGTAGGGCTAGGTGCCATCTACCCAACCATTGATCCATCCATCCATCCATCCATCCATCCATCCATCCATCTATCCATCGATCCATCCATCCACCTATCCATCCATCCATCCATCCATCCATCCATCCATCCATCCATCCATCCACACATCCTCTGGTACCATCCATTCATTGATCTACTAATTCTTTTGTTTGTTTGCCCCTGTCTTGTAAGGATTGGCGGATACATGTTGTGTCTCTTCTCTTTCTCTCCACCCTCACAGCACATACCCTACTGGCTATCCCGTCCATCACTCTGTAGAGAAACACCGCCACAGTGTTAAATGATTACAAGCAAACCACTGATGATTTCCCATTAGCACTCCCTATGAGTCCATCCTGTGCTCTCTGCTCTGATCCCGCCTCCTTTCACCATTGGCTCTTTAGCTTATCTGTCAACAAAGGTTGCTTGCTAGAAGAGAGAAGCAGCGGTGGTTGGGATGAATCTATTGCTTTCTCCCTTCTCTTTCTTGCGATATTTCTCAGTAACAGCATCACATGTATCTAAGTGTGGTTGTGCAGTCCTCCCTGTCCCCGCCCATGCATCTGTCCTCACTATCCTCATAGACTGTGATAGAAATGGGGGACTCACTAGTGCCAGGGCCTTAGGGGCCACGCCTCCTCTCCTTTTCCATTGCTTCCAGCACCCTGTAAGGGTCCAACTGTTTCCTTGTAAGCCCTCTTGGGGTCATATGGATCTCTGTCCTCTGAAGGAGCTGATGCAGTTCTCATGAGACCCTGGCTGCTCTAAAACACAGGTCTAGCCATGCCCTGCCTTTGGTGTTTTCCAACACAGGAATACATTCCTGTCATCGGAGTAGCCTCCTGTCATGCCTTCACCAGAGGTTAGCTGAGGCTGGCCCTATTTGCTTGGCCTTCCAAAACCAGAAGCTGCACAAGCCTATCTTCCTTACAAATTGCACAGCCTTGGGTATTTTTTTTTTTTTTTGCAGTGGAAATGGCTGACTGTACCTTCGTTTCTGGCTAAACACCAACTACATCTTCTCCACCTCCATTACTCCTCTGTCTTTCCCTATCTTGGGGAACCTCTTCCTGAGCTTTCTCCAGCTTGCTCACCACACTGAGCAAGACTCAGTTGGGCTAGGCTTTTCTCTGTAGATGATTCTCTCACTGATATCCCATGAGTGCCTCTCTGAAGTCACGGTACCACTTGTAGCCCATACTTAGACTACACCAAGAATAGCCACGTGCTATGTGAAAGTTTGTTTCTGCTGCCTTTCACCAATTCATGTTGCTGACTTTGGAACAGTAAGTTGAGCTCCGGGGGCTGGCAAAGAAGTGGAGACACTGACTGGAGCCTAAGGAACTTACATGGAAGAGGCCTAAATGATGAGGACAAAGCAATCAGAGGCGAGAGTGTCATCCAGGAGGATGTGCTACGGCTGAGAAGGCCAGGGGAGGGTGTGGGAACCAGGGAGTGTCTGATGGAAGACTGAGTGCACCACCAAGGCTGGTTTTGAGTCACAGCGATGCCCAGTGGGATGACAGTGCATTATCAGAGGAGGCTGGCTAAGTCTTAAAAGAACACCTTAGCGGTCTTAATGTGAGTACCTCTGTGAGAAGTGTGTGTGAGTGTGTCTGTGGGAAGTGTGGGAAGGGATAAAAGTGGTGCTTTTATTAAGGTGACTCTTTGAAATGCTTGAGGAAGCAAAATTATGAGGTAAGAAGGGCAGAGAAGCTCACATGATGTTTCTGTCTCAAACCTTGATGATGACAATGACCTGGAAGTTGCTGCTGGTGTTTACTGTTGTGATGGAGTTAGGGACAATTATGAGGAAGAAGAAAAAGGTCAGGTCTATGGGATGTTGCTTGACATTCGTGGGCCAACATGGGGAAGCTGGAAGCAACTCTGAGGTCTGCAGTATAAAGCCAGGAGATGAGCCTGAGCCCTGGAGCAGAGTATTGGGAAGGGAAGATGAGTTCAGATTTGGGGCATGGTGAATTGTGGTGCCTGAGAGACCGCTGAGTGTAAGTAGCTAACAGACAGATGGATCAATGCGTCTGACGTTCAGCAGAGAGGGCTGACTCGTAATCTAACCGGCTAGATTAAATGATGTAGAAAATGTCACCGCATTAACAGCTGTCCCAACAAGGCTCCTGAGAAAGGCACTGGGTTTATTTAGAAAGAATTTGGTAATAGGTCCCTGTGGGCTCTATACTGAGGGCTGAAGGAGCCTGGCTGTGGCAAGGCTGGTCTGCACACAGTGGGAAAGCCAACGCTGCCAATGTACTGTGAGGTCACAGAAAATGACATCGGCCACTCTTTTTGCACTCAAGTGCCAACTCTACTGAGTGTTGAGGAAGTGTTCATGAAGGGAAGTGCCTCAGATCCAGAGTGAATGGAGGAGAAGAACTGGAGGATCAAAGGAACAAGGACCAACTAGAAACACGAAGGAGAAAGCAAAGAAGGAAATTCCAGGATGGTCTGTGGGCTCCCAGGCTCCGTAAATGAGTGATTCAGAAATCTCCAATGAACCAGGCAGGCCTAGCTCACTTCATTACTGAATTCCAACTACGCAGCAGGTCCTGCTGTTGGTGCTGAGGACAAAGCAATGGATATACAGGACAGACAGATCTCTCGTCCCCAAGGAGAATTCTGGTGAGAGGCACAATTATTGCTGGATGACAAGTTATGGAAAGCTTCCAGTCTGAACCAAAGCCCATTCATTAGCCAGGCTGTGTGGTCAGGAGCCAGGACCTGCTCCTGAATTCTCTGCCCATAGCTGCAGGGCCTGGACTTGGGGATCCAGCACAGAGCCATCTTCCTGTAGCAATTGTATCATCTTCCAAGCTCTCTTGGATTCTTGAAGTTGCTATTCCGAGGGTCCACGTTTTCGCAGGGTCCCATGAAAGCTCACTTCTCCATAGCCAGTGGGAGAATCTACCTCTTGCTTACTGTTGCAGAGTCTTGTTCAATGGAATGTAATTCCAGAAAGTAACACACACACACACACACACACACACACACACACACACACACCTATTTATGATGCAAGCAAGAAACAATCTTTCCACCTTATGAGCATGAAAAGACCCCTTCCATATGCCAAGACATAGAAATCAAGAGACTGGGATCTTGGAGACAACTTAGAACTCCATCTTCCGAAAGGGGATGAGCAAACCACACTATGACACAGCCCATAAAGAATGTTGTGTGTGGTGTTAGAGGCTGTGAGGTAAACAATGAGGGGAGCACACACGTGTCTCTCCTGAAGCCCAGTGAGGTTCCATGACAACTTCTCATTTGGACTCAGATGACATGATTGTCTTATCTTTGGTCTACCCAGTGTGAGGATTTCCCTGTTTAATAGCCCCGAGTATATGGTGACATATCCTGGTGTTCCAAGGACATGGAGATTATGACATGCTACAGAGAAGACATGTAAGCTAAAGACTTCTACTAGCCAGAGTCCTGAACACATGCTCAAGACTACTTCAGGAATAGATATTAAAAGCTCACATTCTGATATAAGGAGACACATATGCATGTCGAGTCTCTGTGTGGATTGGCCTATCAACTGCCATGGCCAGAGGATCGAAGGGACTGATCCCCGCAATTGCTGAAGAACAGTGCCCAGCGATACCAATTTAGTATTCTTGTGACTTTGCAGAACTGTGCTCAGGCTTTTTAGAATTTCATAGGCAATGAGAGTCAAGTGTATTTATGTAGCCCCTGAATGTTGTGCCCTGTATGGCTAAGGACAGGTATGACTATAGCCCAAAATGAAACTAGAAACTCACAAAGAACATTATGACGTTCTTGTGAGACATTGCCTAGACTAAGTGAACTGATACATGAAAAACTACCCTAAATGTGGGTGTCATCATTCCGTAGATGGCGGGGGGGCTGTGATGGATTCGAGCACATGCATTCAATTCATCTTCCTTCTCTCTCTGCTCCCTGGTTGCAGCTGCAATGTGACCAGCCACTTCCTCAAGCTCCTACTGTCACACTTTCCTCAACATTTCTGACTACAGTCTTTCAAACTATAAATCAAAATAAACTTTCCACCCTTAAAAAACTTAGACATTTTTTTGGCAATTTTTAAAGATAAATTGATTGTGCAGTTCTCAAGTGTGAAACTTGAACATGACAGCATTGTGTCCTAATTTCAAAAGCTTGGGCACACCAACTGGTTCTACTCAGTGTGCAAGAGATAGTTTTACTGAAGGATGGAGTGCATGGTCACTGGGGTACACATATTGCCTGTGGAACATGGAGCAATTGTCACTGGAACCAGAGAAAGGACACGGAGAGAGCAGAGCAGATGGTAGAAGGGGCAGAGTTGATCACCAGCTTTGGGCACTGATGTCTTGTAAGCGTGTGATATTTTCTGGGACTCAGCTTGTCCATGAGCCATGATGGGAGAGGTAGTACCTGTGCACCACTGAAGTGGTCATTCCGAAATGAGAGGTGGACTTAGCTCAATGTCAGTAAGAGCCGCAGCCAGGTGGACAGGGTCCTCGAAAGGAGGACCACCATCAGTGGAGAAAGTCAGGCTTTCCTTGGAAATGGAGAAAGTTGGGTTTCGTTGGAAGGCAGGTCCACGCTGGTGGCGTAGGAGAAACTGGGTCCTCTGAGAAGGAGCTTTGTCAAGGATGGAAAACATATAGTTGGGTCCTGGTTTGCCTTCCAGGGAACTCCCTGGAAACACGAGGAGGGAACTGGTAGTTGTAAAGAAATCACGGCCCATGACGTCACTTTTCATTTAATTTCATCGTATTTACAGAAGACTCTGCAGCTCCACGCTCTATCTTTTGATTTTGCCTGCTTACCAGGAAAGAACTGGGGAAGGGGGAACCACCCACTTTCTGTGAATTGATTACCGATGAGGAGACTGAAGGGTACCGTTTCCTCCCACATTGACCGCCATCTTCCCTCACACAAAACAATCTGTTCTGAAATTGACTATGTGCTTAGCACCTCATTAGTATTCTTTCCCTCTGAAGGATTATTGCAATGTGACCAGAAACGGCAAAAACTTCTCTTCTGTGTCCTTCCTTCTGGAAATTATGGGGAGCAACAGAAACCTTATAGAAATGTGTATGCAATATTAACACATTATCCACGGAGTCTTTTCCTATTTTCTGGGATCCACTGCAGATATAATCCCAGGAAACTCCCAAAAGGCAGCTCCGGTCCTCTGCATAAGCAGCCAAATCTTCAGGATCCACAAGGGCTAATATATATCTGTTGTTTTCCTCTTTTTTTTTTTTTTAAACACAGATCATTTGCTCCCATTACCAATTGACTCGAGCAATATAGAACATGAGCCATGGCCTCAGGCCTCATCACACCAGATCTGATTAACAATCATCCAAAGGGTTTGTTCAACCATCACAGAAATCCTCCCCAGAAGCTTGGACCGGGGCCTGCAGCACCAGCCACAGCCAGTCTATCTGCAGAGATTGTGATGTGGGGTGTTGGTCTCACAGAGTAGCATCATTGCTGCACAAAACCCAGTGATGTCTAGTGTCTCATTTGTATACAAGAGATCAATTAATACTCATGAAAAGAACCCCCCCCCCAAAAGAGTCATTTCGAGGAGCCAGCTGGTGATGAAATGGGTGGTCATGCTTCCAGCAGAGGAGGACCAAGCCTTACAAGGGATGGTTCATGTGTGTCTTCTGCTTTGTTGGGTGATGCACACACACTCTGTACATATGCATGCAATGCATGTTTTTGTGTGGCATGCATGCATGCATGCGTGTGTATGTTGGCAACCAAGAGCTGGTGGATTTGGTGGGGCTGGCTGTGTGTGTGTGTGTGTCGTCTTGGCGCCCGCCGAATCACTGAGTTTGCTGTTTTCTCCCTTCTATTTTTCAATTCATTCGGGAGTTCTTGTACAGTAAACACAGTTATAAGGTTTCAAACTTCAGTGTTTGACATGTTAATTCATAATTTGCCATAATCAGCACTTTCCTGAGAAGAACGTTTGTGGGCTTTGCGCGTATGGTTAGAGATCATTTGCATACTCCGCTTTGCTGTTTAATAGACCCGTGTCCTGAAGGAATACCACGGGGCCTCGCTTAGACAGGAAGCTCGAATCTCGATGCAAACGCACAAAAGCAGTACGAGGAGCTGGCTGAAAGCCAGGAGCACCGACTTGCTGGTGGGAGAGGTTGGTTTCCTTTCGGAACAGCTTGGGAGAGAACGCCTGTTTGGAGTGTCTCTCCTGGTTATGAAGTGGGACTACGGAGTGCCCTGCCTCCTGAAGGGCAGCAAACACAGCAGAGAGTCTCCAAGTGGTAAAGAGGGAACTGGGGCAGCGCTGAAACCATAGGGGCTCTTCCGCTCCACCCTTTTCTCCAGCATCATCACGCCTGAATCACAGCTGCGCATCTCTGTCGGTATCAGCAAACTCTGAGGCTCCTGTCCTGGTCTTAGTACGTGGTGTGGGTGTCCTGGATGACTTGTATCATAAAAACAAGTTCTAGTAAAAGAAAAAAACCAGCAAAATATTCCATGTACGTCTCTCCCTCTATACCTTTTCCTGGCCCGGTGTAGATAAGGTTGGGAGAGGGCAGTGAGTGGCTATGGCGACCAAAAGCTACAAACTATCTGGGCTTTAACATTTCAGTTTCCTGTCTACAACCCCAGCGAACGCGCTAGATGCTGTACTAGGTATCGTATGTGGTATAAAGTAACTGACTTCCTCAGGGCATCAGGTGGTTTCAGAAGCAAATGGCAGCAGGGCATGGCTGCGTGACCACTACTGCAGCCTTCAGCCCCAGAGGTTGATGTCCATCTTCTGTACTCCCTGTCTGTGCAGATGAACCATCTCGGCTCCTCCCAGCAGCTTATCGAAGACAGGACAGCTAATGGCTCCTGAGCCTCACATCTCAGTCCACACAAGCAGAGAGAGGCTGACTGGCTTCTCTCAGAATAGCTCTGACATGGGGGGACCAGCGGAAGAATATTTGGAGTTACATAGCCCCTTGGCCATGATTTGGTCATATGTTCTGGGCTCTCATGAGTGGAGTTTGTCTGCTCACTTTGGACTGTGGCTACAGGCACTGCAGCTGTGTGGCGCACGGTGAAGCACTTCCTGGTGCACCGTGAGGTACTTCCTGATGCACGGTGAGGTACTTCCTGATGGTTGGGTTCTGGTAAGACTGCATCCTGTGACTTACACTATGAACAGTGGAGGAAATCATGGATGCAGTATCCAGATGTTTGCGCGAACCTCAGTGCCTATCTCGTTACTAGAACTGTGCATGAGAGAAGAGGGGCCAACAGGCAAGATCAGCAACCACAGACAGAGCCCAACCTCTGGCTCAGGTGGAACTCACAGACACGGGTGGTTAGCCTTCCACGCTGTCTTTATGACACCTCTCTTCTTTATGCTTCTGACCTATTTTACTTATAGAGAAATTACTGAGACCTGAACGTGGAGATTAGCTGAAATCAAATATTTTCCTGAGATGACCCAGTCCCGTGGTTAATAAATTTGCTGTCCTTGTTCATATGTGAAGGTTTGTGGTTGAAATGCCTATTGGTTAGCCACAGGTCAGGCCAGAGCTCCCTGTATCCCTAATCGCCCTCCCAGCATTCCCACTGTTCCAAGCCTCTCTTGCCTGGGAATGAACAGGCCTGTGGGGGAGTGGATCCGTTGTCTAAGGGAGTCCAAGGACATCTAACTAGGAATAATGGGGAGGAATTCAGCAAGGGACAATTTATGCTGAATTATAAGAGAAATCTCCTAACGGCGAGATCTATTAGACTAGAGAATAGGCTCCCAAGGGAAGTGAGTGCCATTGCCAGAGTCATTTAGAGGCTGGCTCAGGTCCATAAGTAAAAATAAATTTGGTTGTCTCATTTTATTCTCCATTTCTGTGGACTCTGCATCAGCACTGGGAAGTTAGGGAGAAAGACGTGGAGTAATTGACCTAAGGGAGATCCCAGACCTAGAAATGGCGTGCCTGGTGTCTTCAGAAGCAAGTACTGTGCTGTTACATTGTTTACAATGCTTACAAGGCACTAGAGCCAACTGGTTTTTCTGTTTCTGCAGGTGTTTCCCAAGCATCAGTTGAGCGCGGACTGTACTTTTCCCAGTGGCATCTGGAGGTCAGCTCTCAAGAACGGACCACCCTGAGTCACATTGTGCTTTTGAAGTGGAGCTTGGCTCCTGATCCCGGCTCCACCCAAGCTAGAGCCTTTTCCAGAGACCCACTGAGAATCTCCAGTTGGTCTTCCAAAGCTTCACATGCTTTTCATCACTGTCTCTTTGAATTTGGCACAGCCTGGACATGTAGAAATCTGATTCAGACGATAATGCAGCTAATTATCCTCCAAGTTGTCATTTTTAATGAAGTGACATATACTATCTTTTCAGGGTTGTCACATAGTCTGTTGACATGACACCAGAGCTCCTAGGGCGCGTGTGTGCGTGTACATGTGTGTGTGTGTGTGTGTGCGCGTGTGTGGTAAGGATGAACATGCACATGCATTCTTGTGTGTTTACAGACCCTTGGTCATCTTTTGGTTCTTTCCCGTCTCTCTCTCATTTGTATTTAGACACAGGATCTCACGCTGGACCTGGAGCTCAAGCACTGAGCCCACATCTGCAGGGATCATCTGTCCTCAGCTCTCCTCAGCCCCAGCACTGAGGTACCCAGCTTTTACAGGAACGCTGGGAGTGCAAACTCAGGCTTTCTTAGCAAATACTTTTACTCAATGAGCTGCCCCAGCCGAGCAACTAGATAATTGGAGGTAGTCTCAGCTACAGGTTATCTAATTAAACTGAATGAACACTCAAAAGGTTAAAAATTCATGTGCACAGTGGAGACGAATCAGATTTATTCACAAGTGGGGGCCATGACACGGGTATTTTCAGCTTCTCACACTTAAGAAAATCATTGCCTCACGAGGTAAAACACACGTAACGTAAACATATTCTTGACTATTTGATGTAGGAAGGTCATCTGTCTATGTGTTACTTTCATTGATTAATAAAGAAACTGCCCTGGCCTTTTGATAGGCTAGCCCTTAGGTGGGTGGAGGAGACCGAACAGAATTCTGGGAGAAAGAAAGCAGAGTCAGGCAAATGCCATGCTTCTCCTACCCAAGATGGATGGTGGTTAGGCTCATGTGGGTAAGCCACAGTCAAGTGGCAATACAGATATTAGAAATGGGTTATATCAATATGTGATAGTTAGCCAATAAGGGACAGGAGACAATGGGCCAGGCAGTGTTTAAATGAGTACAACTTGTGTGTTGTTTTTAGGCTGTTAAGCTAGCCATGCAGGAGCTGGGCAGGACGAAAAGCAGGCCTGCTCACCTCATCACTACAACTATTGGTAAGTACTTCTCTGTAATTTCCACCCATTTCTTCCCTAGTACTCCCACAAATGTTAATCACAGGGAGGGTGGTATTCTAAGCAGTCTCTTCTTTATTTCCTCCCAGTTCTGTGTTTAGAATTCTACACTGGACACACGTTTTTGTGGTTAGGATCTGGTGCTGAGCACATGGGGCAGAGCCAGTAAGGCAGTGGGTTAAGCAAAACAGAAATCCATCTCCTTCATGAAGTGTCAGTGTAAGATGTGACAGCTCCATCACCGAGTGGTCCAGAGGAGGCACCACATCTTCTTCAGAGAGTGGCTCCGCCCCCTTTGCCGTCATGACTTCCCACTCACCTGTAAGAATAGGGGAGGGGTGCTTTCCTTCACCTTTGCTCCTTTCCCATCAGCAGGTAATTTTGCCCATGGACATAACTGGTGGAAAGGTGGGCCGGGAGAGTGATTTTCATCTTTTCATAACCACGAGCCTGGCCAGAAATGGGGTCATTTCCCAATGTTTCCTGCAGCTGTCTGTTGGACACTGGGTGGACACTGGGTGTCTAGCAGTCTGGGCTCTCTGAGAGCCATAAGACTCTGAGCCACTAATTTCACTGTCTCTAACATTGTTTAAAGTGGAATTACTATAGAAAAGTGGGCTTTTCTATGTTCACCAATCACCAGACCTCTTCTTTCTATGTTTCAAGTATTATTCATAGATAAAAATGTGTAATACGATTTCTTGGCCACTTGGATTCAGCCTCCCTTCCCTTATTTTATTGCTTCTGTTTCAGGAGGGAAGGCTGGGATTTAAACAAGGAAGTAGAAATATAATGGGAAGTACAAATCTGGCTTTCTAATAGTGGGCCTGCAGCTGCCGGTACTGTAAATACATCTGTTTGTGTGCCACTTGGAACAACAGAGTATCCGTTATGATGATTTGACATAAATCCAAGCATCTCCTTCTGGGAAAGGCAGATCATTTACACAAACTCAGGTATCTTATGCTGCAGACCTGCCAGGCTCCAGGCAACTGAAATGCCATTAAAGCATAGTTTCCTCTCTTTTATTTCTTTAAGCAAGCACACAGAAGTCAACAATATCTTAATTGTTGCCGGGATAAGTAGCAGGTATCCTGGTGACATGGGTAGCTGACGGACTCGAGGGAACACACCCAGCATTATTTCCTGTAATCACATAGTAACTGCCTGGTGACTCCGTGAGCACCATGAGAGCTGTGGAATAGGACACACAGGAGAGCCCTGTGAGTGGCTGGAGTCACCGCTGCTGTGTCTGCGTACGTGGCTGCCAGGAGCGAGAGCCAGAGAGATGGCTCATGGCTTATGGCTCTAGAGAAGGAGGATGACTGCTTTTATTCCGTTTTAGAAACACAGCTTGTCAGTGCTTGTGGAGAAGATTGGCTTCCAGAAGTCTGAACTTAAGGAGCATCATTCTTTTGGGGACTTTGCCAGATGCTGGAGTAGGGGGACCCTCAGGGAATCATGTGATTCAGACCCCCTCACCCCCAGCTCCATGTGAGTGAAACGTTGTTATAAAAAAGTAACAGGAGTACTACCTGGGGGTCAACAGTAATTAATTAATTAAGTCACGAGTGCCAACACCTGGGGTCATGAGTAGGCGTCCATAGAGTAATTAGTGCAGACTCTTTGCCGGATGTGGATTATTTGCAATAGTGACTTCTCTGTCTCCTTTCCTCTGCCTTGGATAATACACAACACATCATACAGACCAACACTGAGCCTTGAAATGTCCTGGCTAATAGATACATTTATAAACATGTGAATGGTTTAGCAGTTTGATATTTTCACAGCTAAGTAGAATTGCTTGCATTTGTTAATTCATTCATTCATGCATTCATTCTTTCAACAAATGCCCCTTTCCAATACATGCCATATCGGCCATGTGTTAACTGAATGGCAGTGACTTTGGTTCTCACCGCCAGTGATTTCTCCAAATGTGTCATTTGAAAGTTTTTATGATTTTACTCAATTTAAGATTTTATGATTTGATTTGATTAGCCCTTGAACAAGAATTAATTCTCCCTTATTAAAGGGAGGGGTTTTAAACATTATTTATGTTACTACAATACCCACATTCCAAGAGAAACAAAACAAGGGAGAACAAAGCAGAGTAAAAAGTTTAGGGGAATAGAGGAGAGGGACCAGATTGGCTGTGGAATCAGAACTTGCTGATATATTGATGGTGGTCATGTGTGAAAGCCCACACACTCTGTATATGGCTAGAGAAACGCCATGGTCCAAGGCTGGACTCAGAAGATGCTGACCTCCAGGCATTGTCTAATGTGGGACAAAGACAGGGTTCTGCTGGGATGGGAAAAGTTCCACAAACTGAGGCACTCTGCCTTATGGTTCTCACAGTTGCTTCATGGGAGAGTAATGTTCTACTGGATGGCTTCAGAGTTTGTTGGACATAGATATAATGATGTCTTGTGTACGAAGGTGCACAGCTCTAGGTCCACCAATGGGGCTCATTTTTCATGCGTGTGTGTGAGCATGTGTCTGGAAACCACATGTCAGTGTTGTGTGTGTGTGTGTGTGCGTGCATGCGTCTGGAAACCATATGTCAGTGTTGGGTGACTTCCTTCATCACCATGCACCTTACTTTTTAAGACAGGGTTTCATCTTCTGTTCTCATTCATAATGTGCATCTTTGGTACCCCCTTCATTAGATCATGCCCTTTCCTTGTGCGACCCCATGTCCATTTGGGCTGCTTATTGTATCAACTGCCTCCACGGCCCCTGTCAGTTTACAGAAGCCTTCCCGACACCTACACCGATGCTCGCTGTCTGAAGACCTACGGTGCTTCAAGTTTCCTACTGCTGAGCAAAGATCCCTGAGCCCTACCAAGAAAATCAAAGATCGATGAATGAATGAATGAATGAGTGAATTGGCAGTGCTGTAGAGAAGCTTGGGTGTAGTGGTTTGGAAGCAGTAGAAGGAAGACAACTTCAATTTTCAGATTGGGGGAGACCCTGAGTGTTCCACAGCTCTGCTTTATGGACGGCGTCATGTGCAGATTCAGAGGATCAAGTACCTTGTGAAGAAGAAGCATTGTGGTTGGTCAGGGTCATGGGGCTGTTGACAAGATGCCTGTACTTGTGACAATAATGTTTACTGCTTGTAAAATGAGAGGCAATGCCCCCAAATAGGATGCTGTTTGAGGGATGGTTATGGAGTGTATAAATGCATCAAACGAGAGCTATCAGGGTACAGAGAGAAAGATAGGGTACAGCAGAAGAACACAGAGTTCAGAGGCCCAGGCCCAAGACTAGAGGTACCAACCAGTGAGCGGGTAACAAGGGCTGAAGCCATGGATACGAGGACTGGATGCTCAGGCTGGAGGCAGAGGGAGAAACACAGGTGGTGAAGAGAGTTTGGCCTCTTAGTCCTCGGGGAGATGTGCAGAGGGTGGTGGTGGGGAATTCCCTGGACAGAGCTGGGGGACAGTAGAGGAGAAATTCTCTCACGTAAGTGTGAGGAAGGTCAGTCTAAAATAAGATGAGAAGTAATGAGGGTCTGCATGAACTCCATCACGGGGCTCAAAGAAGCTAAGTTCAGACTGTTTGCATTGACACAGCTCTTTTCTATAAAGCAAGAGGCAAAGGCATTTGAGGAAAGTTCTGGGCCCTGGGAGGGTCAGCAGGGAGGGCTCACAGCTCAGTCTTCCTAGTACCTGTCTTCAGCAGGCTGGGTCAGGATGCCTGACGAAGGACCTGAGGAAAGAGCTCACACAGGAGCGAAGAAGCAGGAGGCTGCCTCCGACTCGGGAGCAGGCATTCCAGAGCCCTCCTTCAGTGGTGTTAGTGGGGTGAAGACAAAGAGGCCTTAGTAGACAATGCTACTTGGGACTTATGCCTAAATAACGGGGTGCTCTTTGTTAACGCTTTTTATGAGCTAGATGCAGCTGGATTCCACGACCGTTTGCCTCTTCAGAGAAGGCATGGCTCCCCTTCGTGATTCTTTCCGGCTCCGGCTGGAATCCATCTGCCTGCCTGTGCTACCACTATGTGTGGATAATGTGCATTTTATAGGTCATTCAACAATGTATTTGGGTTCTTTCGGTCTCTGAGGCAGTATACCTAAACATAATGCGTTAACTATGCAACTCAATTTTATTCCTAAGGAAAACACGCTCAATATACATTTCCTTGCAATTGAATGCTCTCGGAGCCTATTTGTGACCAGGCGTGCTTCTTTATGTTGACATATTGTTCATGGGGTTTCATTAGTCACATGCTATGTCACATCACATATGGAACATGAGGGAAAGTGATATTAATGACAATCTGCTGACATTCAGTACCGTGCAACACATCAGGTTAAAAATAAAACAGGAGCAAGAGGATTTTTCTTGTTTCCAGCGAGAACCCCCCCCCCCCCCCCTCTCTCTCTCTCTCTCTCTCTCTCTCTCTCTCTCTCTCGAACTGCTCTGTTTGGATCAGTTGTTGATTATTACTGGCAAGGCTTTGTGGGTAGCTAGTGAGGCAGATACCCACCCACCCACTCCTGCAGTTGTAGGTGGAAGAGAAGGAAGAGGAGGAGTTTTTGCTGAAGTGTTCGCTGCATGTTAAATCCCCAACTGTCCAAACCATTCAATTATAACATTTCGTCCTGTGCGCATCAGCTCAGTCTGGCATTCAGCTTTCATGGGGGTGGATACAGCTGGGGTGCAGGGCATCCTGAATATGGGCGGCTAGGACTGACTGAGATATCGGAAAGCCAAGTGCGGATGCCAGTGAAGACCCTGGCACGCAAAACACAGGCTGTCTCTTCTGCGTGGCTGTGTTATTTAGCACCCAGTGTGGAAAGCTCACACAGCAGCCATGGTGTGGGGGAGACACATGAAGAGGTGGTAAGGGGTGGTATGGGCTCCTTACTACCTTCCACAACCACTCTACAGAGAGGAAGTTTCCTGGGTTCCACAGGTCCCACCCTTTACCTTCCCTCTGAGGGAGCTCCAACACCTAGAAACCAGGAAGTGAGGGAAAGAATAAAATGTTATATTTGGGATATAAATTAACCCTATAATTTTCAGATTTGTTACTTACAAATCTGGAGAGATCGATTCCTTTAATTTGTAGGTATACTGTGATTTTTCTGGCTTCTAAATCACCCACTTCATGCTGAGGTTTACTCCAGGGTGGTGCAGGCCGCATTTGAACAACAAGCTCTCTGGATAATTGAATATCAGCTGAAGAGAATTAGCGGCCCTTCTGCCTTTCTGCTTTCACTATGTTGCTGCTCAAAACAGCTTCCTGTCTTCTCTGCTCCTCAGAGGGCTTGCAGCCTTCCATCTCATTCCTTCTACCTTCTCCAGAGATCCTGACATTCAAACATCTTGTCGCCTTTCCCTGGGCAGCATGTCCTGGGGAACACGAGCTACAGGGTCATTGCAGATACTCAACTACTGCCTGTTTCTCTTTCCCTGGTGACTAACTCCCTGAATAAACAGGAGCCAAACTAAGGTAGTCATGGGCCAGATACCAACATGATTATTTGAGTTTTTCATCATGAGCTGTTTGTTGCCACACCCACCAAATCATAGATGGACTGTCCGTCATAGTAACAAGTATTGATCATCCTAGAAGGAGTGACTGGCAACAATCTTGGGGATGCCGTGACAGTAGAACATGAACATGGGGTGAGTGGATTTGAGAGACACTTGGCATAGACTGAGATTTTAGTGGTTGTTTCTCCTCAGATTCCCTGGAGCCCCTATTGGTGTATCTTCCACTGTTTGGTTGATTCCCTCTTGGAAGACCGACCCTTGGCCCCTGGAGTCATTTGTATTATCCGTACACATTGCTCTGATTACCTAGTGACTTCTGTTCCCTTTACACAGGAGGAGAAGGTTGAGGATCCAGAAAGTTAGCTCTCTGCCTCTGGTCAGGACAGCCTTAGATAAAGCCTCTGTTCAGAATCCTCCCGAGGATTCAGGCTGCAGGTATGTGCTATGTGAGTTTGCCTGGAATCCTGGCTCTTCTTGACCTTTCCTCCCTTGTGTATGCATCCTGATCCCTGTCTCTCAGTTTCTCCGAATGGTTGTTCTTGAGGAACCATCACTTCAGGCCAGTGATTCTCAATCTGTGGGCCGTGATCTCTGTGGGAGCTGGATGACCCTTTCATGGGGTCACCTAAGACCATCAGAAAACACAGATGTTTATATTATGGTTCATAACAGTAGCACAGTTGTAATTATGAAGAAGCAACAAAAAAGAATTTTATATAAAAAAAAGAATTTTATGATTGGAGGTCACCACCACATGAGAAACTGCATTAGAGGGTTGCAACATTAGGAAGGTTGAGAACCACAACTTTGCAAAAAATTCAACTTCAAGTTTTGCTTCTGTAAAACTCACCTGTGACATTCTTTTTCTTACCCAGAATGTGGGGATCTTGAGGCTGAGATGGCTTCTCATAAAGCTGAGTTTCCTGTCATTGTGTGCAGCATGAGACATAGATGTGGTAGACAGCCATTAGCGCCTCGGCAAAATTCTTGAGTCATTTTAACAAACTTCAAATGATTATATATTTATATATAACTTACAGGAAATGAAATATTTGCTTACTAAAATTGAGATGTGATTTGCCTTTTTTGGGGAAAAATTATGGGAAGTGATTCTTTTTTGAGATCTTCATTTTATTTTGACATCTTCCAGCATGATTCAGAGACAACTCATTATAAAGGGTCCATCACAGCCCCATCAAGGTGAGAGATGACACAAAAGGAATGCTCATGGCAAGAAAGATTTATTTTTAAAGTAAAGGTTGATTTTTCAAAGCTCTCACAGCATACAAATGAAATTCCCCTTCCACTTGGCTATCATAATATTCACATAAAATTACAATAAGATGAATCATTCACATCAGTCAGAAATCTACAAATTTAGATCTCATACAATACCTCTGATAAGATAATGCATAGGGAAAGAATATAATTGAGGTAGCAGGCAGGACTCTGCCTTTGATCAAAATGACAAGACCCTCCCACTGCAAATACTGGGCCCATGGTTTCCTATTCTCATCTCAAACATATTTCAGAGACACTTTCTTGACTTACTTTTGTTATATGGAATATCCATGTGACAGAAAAGTGTGACCTTGTGAGGCATATTGGTTTTACAAGGCAATACGAGTATAGCAAACAAGGCAAAGAATGAAATAAAGTTGGGAGAAAACAGGTACTAAGCATAAGCCATGCCCAGTCTGAGCCCCATAGCGAAGCACCAGATTCTGAGGTCTACTCATTGAGAGTGTTCTGTAGTGATGGCCTGAAGCTTTAGGGTTCACTCAACTTATGTGCCATATGATGGAGGAAGGTCATTGGCTAATAAAGGCACTGCCCTGGCCCATTTTATTGGTTAGAGGATAGGTGGGAGGAGAAAACAGGACAGAACTCTGGGAGGAAGAGGAAGTGAGGTCAGAGACTCCACAGCTCTCTCGGGAGCAGACGCCTCAGAGAGAGACGCCATGCCCCGCTCCCGGGATGAAGCTCCGACCCAGGATGGACTAGGCTAGAATCTCCCTGGTAAGCGCACCTTGGGGTGCTACACACAGATGATTATAAATGGGCTAAATTAATATGTGAGAATTAGCCTAGAAGAGAATGGGCCAGGCATTGTTTAAATGAATACAGTTTGTGTGTTGTTATTTCGGGGCATAAGCTAGCTGAGCAGGCGGCCGGGTGTGGGGGACGCAGCCCTGCCGCCCCATATTACTACATATGGCGCCCAACGTGGGGCAACTGCTTCCACATAAAGCCTGAGACAGCTTGGGAAGTAATTCTAGAACAAAATGAAAGCATTGTGCCTGGTTTCTTGGTAGCAGCAATTTCTCGGTTCTACTCTGCTTGCTAGAGGCAAGCAAGCGCCTCATTTAAGAGAGGCTTCCTGACTCAGCTTTAGCTGCAAAGCCTGCAGCTCATTAAGAGGTCCTGCCACGAAACACTTAAACGGTGTTGACGAAAAGCTGAACACATGCTTTTCGGTTTTCAGCCATAACAGGAAAAAAGCTGCGCCATTTAAAAATGCCGGCTTTCTGGGCCGTCCTGCCAGGGCAAACTCTGACTATTTGAGGCAGGAGGGCCGGCTACTGAGAGAGGACTTGAGTGTTGTCTGTTGTAGCTCGCTTGCTGGCTACAGCCAGTACCTCAGCCATGAGGCTGGAAAGCTAAGGAATGGGCTGGATCCAGCCGGCAAAGCCACGCCTTTAATCCTACTGATATTGCTTGGTAAATTAAAGACTCATATGGTCAGAAAAAGAGAGATATACAGTAAAGAGAGATTCAAAGACAAAGAAAATTTTTAAATGGTTTACACTGTGTTAAAAATATATGCAGACTAAAAGTTGAAGTTCTTAAAGTAAAAAACATAAAA
The DNA here is from genome assembly GCF_018167655.1 of Microtus oregoni. Taxonomy (NCBI): domain Eukaryota; kingdom Metazoa; phylum Chordata; class Mammalia; order Rodentia; family Cricetidae; genus Microtus; species Microtus oregoni. The sequence goes on from NW_024543875.1 coordinate 4,776,316, forward strand.
AAAAAAGAAAGAGAGTTGTTGTGTGTGGCAACACACGCCTTTAATCTCAGTGCCTAGAAGGCAGAGACAAACAGATCTCTGTGAGTTCAAGGTGTAATAGTGTACACCTTTAATCCCGAATGCCTGGGAGGCAGAGACAGGCGGATCTCTGAGAGTTCAAAGACGGCCTTGTTTACAGAGTTACTTCAGGTCAAAGATACAGAGAACCTGTCTCAAAAAGCAAAGAGTTAAAAGTAAAAATAAACAAAATAGAAGTTAAAATAAAACGAACAAAGATGGAAAATACACAGAGAATTTTGATACTGTATGCTATTATGCTCTCTTTGAATTGTTTGAATGCTGAGGAAGAAGCAACAGCTGCTAAAAGATATTTATTGATAAATGCTGCTGAACTAATCCGACATAGATATTTTGATGCCTTAACTTTGAAATTTGGATCTAAGGACATGATGCTTTGGAAAGGAGTTTCTTCTTTTGTTTTCACAGAGGATGAGACGCTGTTCATTTCTTCTATTCCGATTTGGTATGATGGACCACGTCCTCCTGAATGGTTCCTGTGCACGCCTTCAAAAAATTGCTTCGCTCAACTGCCAACTGAGATGAAACTAGCACACAGGTTATACCATAAAAGACCTAATTAACGACGCCCCCATTCAGCAGGAAGCAGTTTGGAGAGAAAAAACTGCGCCCATGTTCCCAAATATGGTTTATAAACGTTCTTTTACATTTAAAGGGGGATATGATATAGATATGAATAATTTGCATTAGTATAGATTTTGCTTTATTGATAGAGATTTAAGGTCAATTTTGTTATATGTATAAGTGTTTTTGATTTTGATTAAGGTATTGTGATTGTGTAGTTCATTTAAATATGTACTGTATAATTAAGAAATATAGGTTGTTAATGGATAATCATCGATAATAGTAAAGCTTGTAGTCATGTTAGTTAGATTTTCTAGATATATAGAGATGTATTTCAGTTAGATAGACATTCTTCATGTCTTTCAAAGATTACAGAATAGGACATTTAATGTTTTAATAACTTAGGACTTTTCATGACAATGAGACACTCTGCTCCTGGCAGCACCAATCTACTTCAAGAGGAAGATGGGCATCGAAGAGGCTCGTTATGGAGTTTGATAGCCATTTGGGCAAGAAACTGCTCTTGCCTGGACTATTGCATAAACTGGACACAGAGAACCCGCAGAGAGAGGACTACTGAACTTGCCTAAGGTGAGATGATCATTCGGGGTTCCTGATTCATTTTGAAAGAGTCTGCGAGACATTCTGCAGGACACAACAGATAGTGACTGAACTGACTTTGAATTTTCCTGCTTTATGGAAATGTCTGCTGGATACCATGGGCCTGAAGGCTGAAGATGGATGCCCCAACGGTACAAAAGAACTTTGGGTGACTGTCCAGGCAGCGAGATGTCTTTGTCATTTCTAGAGTTTGAAGTTTCTTAGTTCTTGTTTACTTAGGTAATATTATATCTTTCTGGAGTCTTTGATGGAGTTAAGAATAGTTAGTTATAGTTACAGTTTTCTGTAGTTATGATAAAGATTATTGTAACTTTTACTTGATAACTGTTTTGTTATATGTAATTTTGCTATGTTAAAGCCTTTTTTTTTTTTTGTTTAAACCGAAAAAGGGGAAATGATGGAGGAAGGTCATTGGCTAATAAAGGCACTGCCCTGGCCCATTTTATTGGTTAGAGGATAGGTGGGAGGAGAAAACAGGACAGAACTCTGGGAGGAAGAGGAAGTGAGGTCAGAGACTCCACAGCTCTCTCGGGAGCAGACGCCTCAGAGAGAGACGCCATGCCCCGCTCCCGGGATGAAGCTCCGACCCAGGATGGACTAGGCTAGAATCTCCCTGGTAAGCGCACCTTGGGGTGCTACACACAGATGATTATAAATGGGCTAAATTAATATGTGAGAATTAGCCTAGAAGAGAATGGGCCAGGCAGTGTTTAAATGAATACAGTTTGTGTGTTGTTATTTCGGGGCATAAGCTAGCTGAGCAGACAGCCGGGGTGCTGGGGACGCAGCCCTGCCGCCCCTATTACCACAGCCATAGGCTTCCGCCTTCTTCTGTTGGGTGTCCCAAGGAAGGTTGTTATCACATAGTCATTCCCGGCCATGAGGAGTGAGCAGAAGGCAATGTGTCACCTAATAATCACAAGGATGATGTTAGGCTTATGACGGAGATGAGCACAAACGGCTGTTCAGTGGCTAAAGTTAGCCCAAGGTCTTTTGGCTCCTGACTGACGACATTCTGTGCTCCATAGTCATAGTTCTATTAATCAGACTGTCTTGTAGAATTTTGGCTCGGGTGTGGCTTTTTTCTCTGAGAAATTCGCTTATTACTTCTATTCTTCCCCTGTGCTTAGAAACCTCCAAAGCTGTGGTCATTCTGTCAGCCCAGCACCCCAGGTGGGGATGTGATGCCTATAGTCTACTTGATGACTATGACAAGCAATGAGAGCAAGCATAATAAAGCTTTATGGAAGTGAACAATATTTTAGTTCAACAGAAGGAATATCCATTAGTGGTCTATTGCAGAACATATTGGCTAATAATCATGATGATATATATATGTATGTATATATATCAAAATTCCTAAAAATATTTTAAGTATTCCTACCAGAAAAATAAAAGTCATTGAGAAGATGGATATTCAATTAGTTTAATTAAATACATCTGCAATACATAACTGTACAAAATATCACATTGTAGATATGATTGCCAATGACAATTTTTGAGCAATATTTACTGTGTTGGGCTCCTAAGAGAATGGTCCCCCTTGCCTAAAATAAAAGGTCATATTTGTTTACCATCTTCTAGCCATCCATATTTTTTATAATTGAATTTTTTCATAGAATATATTTGATCATAATTTCCCCTCCCTCAGCACCTTCTAGAGCCTCTCCTCCCCCACCTATTCAACTTCATGTTCTTTCTCTCTCTCAAACCAAAACCAAAGTAAAACCCCAAACAAAATGAAAATCAAAACACAAACAGAAAAAGCAATAAGATAAAAAAAAATACCAAAACAAAACATGGGGTTCATTTTGTGCTGGTCCCCTGCCATGTGGCTTGCCTTGGAGAGTAGTTGATATACCCTGAAACATTTCATTAGAAAAACCCAATTTTTTCTTTCTCAGCAGGTATCATTTGCAAACAGCTTCTCTGTCTTAGTTAGGGTATTTATTGCTGAAACAAAATACCATAATCAAAAAAGCAAGTTGGGGAGTAAAGGATTTATTTGGCTTACATTTCCATGTTGTTATTGAAGGAAGTCAGGACAGGAATTCAGAAAGGGCAGGGTCCTGGAGGCAGAAGCTGATGCCAAGGCCATGGAGTGGGGCTGCTTACTGGCTTGTTTCCCATGACTTGCTCAGCTCACCTTCTTTCAGAACCCAGGACCACCAGCCCAGGGATGTCATCGCCTACCATGAGAAAATGCCTTAGAGCTCTCACGGATCTCATTTCCTCAGCTGAGGCTCCTTCCTCTGATGACTCTAGCTTGTGTCAACTTGACACACAAACAAAACACTACTGAGCCACAACCTTCCTTTCTTATTCATCCCCAAGACCTCATATAATGATTATAAATAATTTTAAAAGTCCCATAGTCTTTACAAATTCAAACACATTAAAATTTCAGTCTCTTTAAAATATCCAATTTCTTTTAAAAGTTCAAATCTTTCATCTCTAGGATCCTTTAAAAATCAAAATTTAATTCAGTACCTTTTTCAGCGGGGAAGAACCAGGGCACTGCCACAATCTGAATCAAGCAAAACCAAACACCAACAGTATAAATAACTCCATGCTCAATTGTCTGGGATTCGCTCGCCATTTCCTGGGCTCCTCTGAAGGACTTGGGGGCACTTCTCCTCTGTCTTTGCAGCACACACAGCTGTCTTCTTGGCTCCGGCTGGCTCTGCTCCACTGTGGCTGCTGTTCTTGGGGACCATTCCCATGGTACTGGCATCTCCAAAACACTGGGTTCTTCTGCTGCAACTGTGCCTCTCAGGGGCATCTTCACCAATGGCCTCTTCATATCCTCAAAACCAAGACCACCCGGGTGGCTCTTAGGCATTACCAAGTCCAGCTGCTAGCACGATGTACAACCTTGGCCACCTCTGAAACAAGGTTCTCTGTGGTCTCAAGAAACACTTCTCAGAAAATTTCACCTCACCGATGCTGGTCTCTTCTTGTTTACTGCTAATTTCTTAGCTCCAGCTGACCAGCATCAAGTATTCCAGCAAAGCAAAATTTTGCTTTAGTAGTCCTGCAATCTTGTTAATCGCAGCTGATTCTTCAGCCCCAGTTACCAGAACCACAGAATCTTAACTCAAAATAACACATAGTCCTTATAGTGTCTTTAAAGTTCCCTCACAAGCCAGGCTTCCATCCTCTGCACTGCTCTCAACGTTCTTATCTTCCCAGTTCCCACAGGACATCCCACAGAGCTCTTAACACTCAATGGTTCTTCTAGCCCATAGCTCTAAGGTAGAGCTCTTAGCTACTTCTCTAGCGCCACGTCTGCCTGTGTGATAGCGTGCTTCCTGTCATGATGATAACAAATCTTTGAGCCAGTCCCAGTTAAATTCTTTCTTTTATAAGAGTTGCCACAGACATGGTGTCTCTTCACAGCCATAGAACAGTGACTAAAACAGAGAGAAGCTTTGCAGCTAGCAGACCCAAGCATGGTATGGCAAGCATGGTATAGGCCTACACTACTTTTTGTGGGGGAAGGGGGCCTTGAGATGCCACGGGACAGCAGGAGGAAGGCTGACTTACTGGTCATGGCTCTCACCAGGTCTGATGACAGACGGAAGAGAGCTTACAGACATGCAAAATGGGTTTGTGATACATTTGTAGCATTTTTGGACGAGGTTTCTCTGTTTCCCTCTCCTGCCAATCTAAACCTCCTTTAAACCTGTTTTTATTTTTGCTTTTGTAAAACGGCTTCTGGAAGGCTGGGCCGATGGGAGTTGACAGTCACACTCTTTTCCTGACTTTCTCTTATTATCATGTAAGTGGAGACGCCCAATCCCAACAAAAATAGAGCTCAGCTGTTGGGGGACTTGTCCACCGCCCACAAGAATCCCCCAGTGATGACCAACTGTGACAGCAGCCCAGCAGCAGCCTCCAGTCTCAAACAGAGGAGCAGACGTCTCAGGGCTATAACCCTGCGAAACTCTTTATTGTGGGAAAACTTGAGGTTTCAGTTACCCATAATGCATTGTGGAGGACTCCTACTTGGAAAGTCAGCCCTAACCCAGCAGAAAGCAAAAAATAACTTCTACCGTTCTCTCCAAGAAACTAGCATCTTTTGTTAAAAAACTGTACATCACCGGTCAGTTTAATCTCCCAAGACTGAAGGCGTGTGTGCCTGCCATTCTGAGTTATGATAATAATCATATTTCTCATGCACTGTGGTTTGGCCCGCATGGGTCTAGGGGAAGCCACCGAGTTACTGGCTCTGGAGATGCAAAATCACGCGCAATTCTCCCCAGATCATTTCCTCTGACTACCGAACTTCTACGTTTCTTCCTACGACTGTTTCTCCATTGTTCCAGAGGATTCTGAGGTAGGTTCTTCCTGGAGTTCGTTCTTCCCTACCAAGCCAGGCCTCTCGCCTAACTGTGTATCCCAGGGAGGGTGAGAGCTGAGTGTGCCGGAGGGCTAGGGTGTTTTTCTGTGCAAAGTCTGAACCCTGAGAATATGGAAGAGTGCAGAGGATGGGGCAGGATGGTAGATCGGAGAGGACACAAGCTAAGGGGCGCTCCAGAGTGGCTTGCTCAGGGAGCTTGGGCCCGGTTCTGGAAATAGCTCTTGGACCTCAGACCAGGGATGGATGCAGACCTTGTGACTGGGCAGCTCTAAATATAGGGCTTCCATCCAGCAATGGGATCCACTAGGTCCTTCACAGTTTCCTGTACTCAGGAGGATGAAACTCCCTGTACAGTGCTCGGTTCCAGGTAACGTGCATGAGGAAAAGAAAGGTACGTCTTTACTTTAGGAATCCTGCTTTACTTTCTGACATAAAATTAAAAATTAGTTTTTTTTTCTAATGGCGTCTAACTGGATATATTAACTACACTTCAGGATAGGTTCTGTGACCAGCTGCAGATGGCCAATACAAAGCAAAATCAATAGAACTTGTGTAGATCTTTTGTGTCATATTTATTTATTTGGCTTTTTCATTCTTTTCTTTTGTCTTATTTGGTTGTTTTTATGGTTTCCAATTTTGTGTTTCTTGTGGGTTTTTAAAGAGCGGTTGTTTGTTTTGTGTTGTAATTAAAGAGAGAAACAAAGGGCATGGGGTTGGGTGGGTGGACTGGGAGGACCTGGGAGAGGGGGAAACGTGATCAGAATATATTGCTTGAAACAAATTTCAATTAAAAATTAGCTGTTAAACTTTAAAAAATTTAAATGTTAGTGAATGATCAAAATTGCCCATAATTCTTTTCCCAGAGGCAGAGAGTCTTAATGTAAAGGTGTATTTCTTCTTATTCTATTTCTTCTAAGCCCAAGTATATGAAAATATATATTTCTTCAGAAGTGAGGTCATTGTTGGCACGTAATTCTGAATTCTTTTTTCACATAATATCAGAGGAGGAACTGTTTTCATTCATTAACTAGTAAGTACTACTAATGGATAAACGTTGTCCCATTACCTGGCTTTAATCACCTTGCTCTCTACCACGCCGTCTGGCTATTTCAGGTATGCAGAGTATCTCAGCAAGACCCTAGAGTCTCTGTGACACTGGGGGAGTCAGCCAGACAGCACTTCTGTGAGGGACTGAGCCCCTCCTGCACTGGAGGCCAGAGCAGTGTCTCTCTTTGTGCTGTTTGCCGCAGGTCTGGGCTCTGTGTTGTTGAGGAGGACTGTGGGAACTGTGACGGAGTTCAGGACTGCCTCCTGTGACATTGTAAGACATAGGCGATAAGTTAAGCCCCAAACAGTGAGAAGGGACGTCTTTGTCCTCTTGGGGCCCTGCTAACCTTTCAATGAGAAAGGAAACCCTTCACAGTGGCTGGGACCATCTGCCCAGTAACCATGCCTAGATGAATCAGAAGACTTGACCGGATGAAGAGGACTCTGAGAGGAACTTCATCAGCCTCCATGGAGCGACGTTGAAAGACCACTGGTCACACAAGTCAGGAATCACAGAGAGGTGAATGCTGGGGCTGAGTTCACCTTCACCTTTTGATTCAACCCAAGATCTCAGCCCAGGGCTGATGCCCACACTCAAGACAGGCCTTCCTTTCTCAGTTTACCCTTCTCAGAAACATCCTCTGAGGTGAACCCAGGGGTATTTCCAAGGCGATTATGAATCCAATGAAATCAATAGTGAGGATTAATTATCACAATGGGATCTGTTGCTCTCTGAAGGGAGATATAATTTTATCCTTTAAGATTATTTTGTGCATGTTTTTGTCCCTTATAGGATACAGTTGCATTGGTTTATTTTGGAGCAAAAGTTCTTTAAAGAAATACCTTCATATTTGTTTAGCCATTTTTATTGTATAGAGACAAGAACAGTCTCTCCATTAGAGGCTCCAGAGTCAATGAGACAGTCAGTATTTCTGTCACAAAAAGCATCTTTGTACGTTCTGTGTCCATCTTTGTGCCCAGGATAAAGGGTGTCTGTGTAGCTTACTCTCAGCCGCACTCAGCAGAACATTCAAAAACCTGGGCTTTTATTGTAAACCTTTAAGACAGTGATGAGAAAAACTAGTTCCATCAAAGCATGTAATTATTTCTCCCTCATTCAGCATCATGAGTCTCAGGCATGGTTCTCATGTTTCTGCCAATTTCAGCTTCCGGGGCTTTTGGCTTCCACTCTTGCTGAGCATCCCCCCCCCTTCCCTGCGCACCTGTCAGTGTGACACCCAAGCTCATAGTACTAAGCATCTCCTCTCATTCCCACAGAGGACTACTCCCTTCACAGATGACTGCCGTACACTTTTGGATGAGAGCTTGGGAGAGACTGGAAATTGGATTCTAAACTCCGAATCCAAAGTACATCCATAGGATCCCGGGGCATGATCAGAGACCACTGATCTCGCAGCCTGTGGGCATCCAGTGGCTTCACGTGTTTTTTCCCCTTTGTGCTTTGGACAGAGGTCCTGTGCCGAGCACAGCAAGGCAACCTGTTCCTCGCCATGGAGGGAGAAAACACACCAGCATTTCTCATTCTCAACAAACCCAAGTTTTCTCTGCATCTTATGCTTTGTGTGCTGGATTCCGCTAAAGGTGCATTTAGATAGTTGGCGCCTCTTCTTCACAAGTCTGCTTGAGTCCAGAGCTGCACCCTCATCCCTCTGCCTCCCATTTCCTCCCTCCTCCCGCAGGAGAGCACTTGCAAATATTCCTGTTGTGTTAACTGGAAGAGCAGAAGGACGGCTCACTGTGCTGAGCCTGAGATAATCTAACAGCTTGCTTATGCTTCTATTTGGCTTGTGTGGGAAATTAGAGGAGCTCTAATCTGCTCCTGGCATCAAGCAGGGAAGTACTCCCTGGAGTGAGGAGTTAGGCACATCTCAGCAGGGCCTGATGAGGGTGGCTGCCACCCTGTCAGGGCAGGCAGTAGCCTGGCAGCAAAGAAGGTGCATGCTTTCATAAAAAGGGCTGCTATGTTGTGTGTGTGTGTGTGTGTGTGTGTGTGTGTGTGTGTGTGTATTCAGGCTCAGCCATCCCAGAGCTAAGTAGCTTCAGAATGGAAAAGTACCAACAGGGATTTTTTATTTTATTTTTTTCAAAATCTGGGTGCCCACATCAGAGTGGGTAATTGAATTGAGGTCTTTAAATATGGACACATAAGCAGTTCGGTCAGATGAACACTTTGGATTTTGGTAATTAGTAGCTGGAGGTTTGATGAAGTGTGGGAGGGAGGAGGGAAGGAAGTCTATTTTAGGAGTCTGGAGTGAGAAGGCCTTTGCGTGTTTTTATCAGTTCATGTAGAATTTGACATATGGTAAACAGGAAAAGATAGTATTTAAAAACCCCACAAATACACAGGGTTGGGGGAAAAATCCTAGCAAAGCAGAGAATGGAATGGCTGCCAGCCCTGCTCCCCTCCTTCAGCACTAGGGTAGCACACACACACACAAAGGGGCTGCATGTCATTGCAGGAACTAGACCCAGCAGCACAGAAAGCTCCCGGATACCACGTTAATTAATTCAGCCCAGTTGTGCCCAGTCCTGCAGACCCCGCTGGACTCGCCTACTGCTCTCTATATTTAGAAGCCCTAGCCCCAGGAGCACTGCAGGCTCCAGGAGAAGCCAAGTTTTTGGTTGACTCAATTTGGCACTTCCCATTTTTTTATGGCTTTCTGTCAAAGCCCTCAAATGAATGCAATGTTCTGTTGACTGTTTTGTTTCTTAATGCAGTGAAGCTGTCTTGAAATTAGTCAGATAGAGCTTTTTAGAAACTCACATTGACATCCTAATCGTATCATAATGAAACTGTAATGGAGTCACATGGCTCTGCGCGGACGTGGCTACTGTCAAGGCAGGTATTAAAAGACTTTATGTAATGTTTTAACATAATTTTTTTACTGAAACTTTTTTAAATGTCAAGGCAAACATAGTCATCATAGATAAATGATATTTGCCTCCGTCACTAAAAATTTTAAGAAACAAACAAACTAAAATTTAGCTATTTGGGTAGCCTATCTCGGGTTGGACACTGGTAACCTGCTTCAGAGTTAGATGTTTGGGGCCTTTTCAGAGTCTTACTGAGAAATTATCAGGTATCTGATGGGAGGATACTGTAAGAAGCTGAAAGTATTAAGAAAATATTAAACCCAGGACAAAGTATTTTTGGTAAATGGGTAATAATGGCAGTGTAAAATAGTTCGCTCTGACTGGAGCTAATTTAACATTACCGGAAACTCTGCCTATAGATCTTCCAGGCAGAGGTTTCCATCTCTGCTCGAGACAGGAAATTATACACAATGAAATATGGAAAAGAGGATTTTATTTTTAGTGTTAGCCAAATTATGTTACAGGGCACACTGGAGCTCAAACAAGTCTTCGTGTGTTTACGTATGCATATACATGGGTATGAAAAAGGCCCGGCCAAGTCAGCTCTAAACATAGACTCATGCTCCAACATTTCTTCGTTTAACAGGATTCCAGCCTTCATTTTACACCAGTGCTATTTGATTTTTCATAATCGGGGAAAGAGTCACCCAGGTTTTCTGTCCCCTTATGAAGTCTTCGGAGTGTGTCTAATACTCAGAGCTGCAAGTGTACACTATCTAGGGGCAGATGGGTGGGAATTGCCGCAGGACAGCCTGGACCAGCGGATCCTGACCTAGGGGCCCAGTATTACTAGCGGTCAGGGTGTTTGCCGGGTGTCTGCAGGTCCTTAGCTTCTTGTTTGAGAATGAAATGGAAGCCCAGGCTAATCACAACACACTGAGAAGTCACTGTTGAGTATAAGGTCCAAAGCAAAGCCACAGAAGAGGTCAGAATAGACTTGTAGAGACTAGCCGGCCAGAAGAGCAAAGATGCTGCCTGCTTAGGGCTTCCTCTGCAGCGCTCAGAAGAGGAGCTTGTTCACTAATGGGCGTAGTGAAGGTAGTTCTCTGTTCCCGTTGACAGATTAGACCATACAAACAATTTTCTAGGGTGCACATCCTTCCCATAGTGCATCTGATTTTAATCATCTGCGTGCTCAATTATGAGTAGGCATCAAAGGGTAAGTAGGAGATTTTCTACCAAAGTTTACTTTAAGACACTTTCTCCATTTTGTGTATATACCCAAAACCAGTCTGGGCCAGACTGATCCCCTACCTTCACCCAGATTCATTCTGGAACAGAAACTCCACAAAAAAAGAGTTCTTGATGGTGTGAAGGGGAACAGAAGCTTGTCTTGTTGCCCAGAGTAGGGTTTAGGAATAGCCAAAGTCAAGCATTGGCTCAGTTTTTGTTAAACTCGTGACCATGCTTTCCTGCTATGCTGGGATCAGGCTTTGTGGACACTCTGTTGGGGTTGAACACTCTGTTGGGGTTGGACACTCTGTTGGGGTTGGACACTGTTGGGGTTGGACACTCTGTTGGGGTTGGACACTGTTGGGGTTGCACACTCTGTTGGGGTTGGACACTCTGTTGGGGTTGGACACTGTTGGGGTTGCACACTCTGTTGGGGTTGGACACTCTGTTGGGGTTGGACACTCTGTTGGGGTTGGACACTCTGTTGGGGTTGGACACTCTGTTGGGGTTGGACACTCTGTTGGGGTTGGACACTGTTGGGGTTGCACACTCTGTTGGGGTTGGACACTCTGTTGGGGTTGGACACTCTGTTGGGGTTGGACACTCTGTTGGGGTTGGACACTCTGTTGGGGTTGGACACTCTGTTGGGGTTGGACACTCTGTTGGGGTTGGACACTCTGTTGGGGTTGGACACTCTGTTAGGGTTGGACACTCTGTTGGGGTTGGACACTCTGTTGGGGTTGGACACTCTGTTGGGGTTGGACACTCTGTTGGGGTTGGACACTCTGTTGGGGTTGGACACTCTGTTGGGGATGGACACTCTGTTGGGGTTGGACACTGTTGGGGTTGCACACTCTGTTGGGGTTGGACACTCTGTTGGGGTTGGACACTCTGTTGGGGTTGGACACTCTGTTGGGGTTGGACACTCTGTTGGGGTTGGACACTGTTGGGGTTGCACACTCTGTTGGGTTTGGACACTCTGTTGGGGTTGGACACTCTGTTGGTGTTGCACACTCTGTTGGGGTTGGACACTCTGTTGGGGTTGGACACTCTGTTGGGGTTGGACACTCTGTTGGGGTTGGACACTCTGTTGGGGTTGGACACTCTGTTGGGGTTGCACACTCTGTTGGGGTTGGACACTCTGTTGGGGTTGGACACTGTTGGGGTTGCACACTCTGTTGGGGTTGGACACTCTGTTGGGGTTGGACACTCTGTTGGGGTTGGACACTCTGTTGGGGTTGGACACTCTGTTGGGGTTGGACACTCTGTTGGGGTTGGACACTCTGTTGGGGTTGGACACTCTGTTGGGGTTGGACATTCTGTTGGGGTTGGACACTCTGTTGGGGTTGGACACTCTGTTGGGGTTGGACACTCTGTTGGGGTTGCACACTCTGTTGGGGTTGGACACTCTGTTGGGGTTGGACACTCTGTTGGGGTTGGACACTCTGTTGGGGTTGGACACTCTGTTGCACTTCTCATACACTGCCCAACCCTTGATCGATGCCATTCTCAGCGAGTCATGTGTCTGGCCCACACTGTGTGGTTAGGGCATGTCACTCTCACTACTGCTCTCAGATGGTCTGTATGACTAACTAGGTTAGTCAAATATTTTATGTTCATTGCTCATCAACTCTTGGCAAGAATGGCAGTGTGCTCTTAACTGCTCTATGGCTTCCCTCTAAATAAAGGGTCCTTACTATTTTGCAATCAGTGTGGACTTTTGTGTCATTCTAAAATGAGAAGCCAAGCACATGGAGATACCCAGTCCAGACTCCAACTTCTGTGAACACTGGTTTCTCAGGTCTGGGTACTTCTGTGTGCAGGCTGTCCCAAGACACTGCCATCCACCTGACTGGGAAAGCTCAAAGTCCTCTGCAGTCCTAAACATCAGACACTGCCGAAAGATGAAGGATTTGGGTCCTGAGTAAGGAAAAGGGATCCCTAGCCATCCTCCAAGCTCCAGAATGGGACAAGGTTGCAAAGAACGAAGATGCTCCTGGCTCCATGGAGAAGCTTAGATGTACAGCCACCAGCACCTCTTAAGGAATGCTACAAAGCTGGCAGTGCCAGAGGCTGCCTGGGGGCTCGACGGAGGCTGGGTGGGAATGGGTTTTTCTCTGGTGTTGTGCACTGGCCGTCTCTGGCTTGTCTGTGCTCAGCTGCTGCTACTCTAGCCCGTGGTTCTGGTCTGAGATGGCCATTGGCTGGAGAAGGAAAGGTGGAAGGGCCAATCTCAGAGTGGTTTGCTGGGTAAATACAGAAATGCATATATTTAAATGAGAATGAGAATTTAAAACACACAGCACATTTTGCCCCCAACAGAGATAAATTGATCAGCACTGAAGTCATAAATTAGATTTTCAAGTTATATCGATATGATACGCTGCTTAAACAATTGTCAATCCTACACCTTCCAATAAATTTGCCATCTAAGTAAAATAGTTTATTTTGACTTTGAATTAGTTTGCCCTTAGTATTTTCAAAAGCACAATCTGTTGCTTTTAGAGATAAATTAATTGGTTTGAGACACGGGTGATATTATCTTCCTCATGAAGAAACATTTAATCCCCTCCTCCCCATCAGCAGCACCTAGGGATTCCCAGCAACATGCAAGATAAAGGACCACACACAGGCATAGGGCATGCAAACATCCAACGAGCAATGTTTATTGAGAATTTGCAGTCTAAGGCACAAAGAAAGGCATGAGGAATTTTAAGGCATTTGTACTTATTTCTTCTCTACTTTTAAAAACTAGTATTTATCTGCCACTTTGCGTTTCTAAACTGAATTTTGACCTATGGACCAATAACGCCGTGCGGCGTGTGAAAGTCATGTGTCATGATGCCTTGAGCGTAGTGCCTACAGCTGCCCTTCCAGATAGAGTCTGCCTTGCTGATTGGTTCCTGTCACAACTTTGAGTTTCTTCTATGTTTTGCTTTGACTATGGAGTCTTTTGAACTGAATCAAAGCCCAGTGTAAAGAATCCTGAAGTTTCACCCAACTTTACCAGTTACTGACTTGTGGCCATGACGTTTCCTCCACACTGTCTTCCCAGTCCCAGAGGAGTCAATGCTTGTGAGGAATTTGGACATTCACTGCCTGTTGTCCTCCACACCTTACTCTGTGCCGAGATACACACGATGCTCAGGGCCCTCAGGGCAGGAGGAGAGAACTGACTTGTGCTTGCTGTTCTGTGACCACTGCATGCATACATACATACGTGACCACACCCAAAAGTAAGCAAGTAAGTTAACAAACAAATAACTCATCTTCTGTCTGAGAATTTTCAAAGAAGAAATGCATGCTAATTTTCATTCCTCAGACTTTGAGCAATCTGGTTATGGTATGGAAGACCATAGTGCAGCTGGAAAAAGCATTAGCGTATAGAGTTTGGTGTTGTCATGGTTTCAGGCATCCATTGCAGCCTTGGAATTTATCCCCTACAGAAAGGGGGGGATACTCTGTGCCCAAGAGTGAAATTATTGAGTCACATGATATTACCATGGTGTACTGAGAGGCAGCTGAACGGCTTGCCAGAGTCGTGACAGCAGGCTCTATTCCTGTGAGCAGCATACAAAGGTTCTGGTTAGCCACATTCTCCCTGCTCTATCCATCCCGTGACTGTGAAGAGGGATTTACCTCATTGTGGCTTGGATTTACATGTCTTGCTGGTTAATGATAACAGGGTTTTGTTTGTTTGTTTTTGTCATTGTTGGTCCTGGGAATACCTTTGGAGCCTGTTTTGCTCCTTTGGTCATGTGAAACTTGGGCTGTTTTTTCATATGCTGCATGAACAAGCGACTTGCATACACTGAGTAGCTGGTTTTCAGATTAAGCTTTACAGATACTTTTCTCATTATACTGAGGACCCGTTCACTTTCTTGGTGCAAAGAAATTTTTGATCCAGTACACTTTGTTCATTTTCCCCAAGTGTTTAGGCTTCTGCTGTGAAACCTAAGATGATTGCCATGTATGAGGCCATCAGGGTTGTTCCAGTTTTCCTTCTGTTGTCATGATAAAAACTCCAAACAAGAGTAACTTCAGTAGGAAAAAAGGTTATTTTATCTTACACTTCTGGGTTATAGCCCATGGCTGAGGCTAGGCCATGCGAGGAAGGCAAGAACTCAGGCAAGACCCTGAGAAGTGGAACTTGGAGCCGAAACCACAGGTGAACTCTGCTTGTGGGATTCCCTTCTGGTTCATGTTTAGCTGGCTTTCTTTGACTGTTAAACACGACCTTTCCAGTAAAGGGCATGCCTCATAGCGGATGGGCATCCTTCACGAGCATGTCAGCAGGCTTACCTGATAAAGACAAGTCATTCGCCATTTGGGGCTGCCTTTCTGGACAATTCTAGACTGTGCCAAGTTGACAGTTAATGCTAAGAAAAGAGATTATGCCTGTTTGCTTCTGTGAACTATGTATTGTTAGTTCTTACAATTGAGTTTTTGATTCATTTTGTTTTAATTTTTTGCATGTGTTTTAAGTCATGGATCGAAACTCACACTTCTGCATGCAGATAACTAGGTGTCCTGTATTCTTTGAAATCGCTGTTCTTTTCCTTTGGTATGACCACCTCAATAGTTCAGAAAACCAATAGATGAGAGTCGTGTGGGTTATTTCTGAATTTTCAGATCTATTCCATTGGTCTGAGCCTTTCCTGAAGCAAAATATAACCTAAATTCTCCTTAATACTCCCAATTCAAATTCAGAACTTGAGGGTTATCATTCAACTTCATGGACAGTATCTATATCCTTTTACCTTCTGCTGACAAGTATGGATCTAGATACAGCAAAATAATTACTTGCTTTGTCTGACTGTAGAGATGGAAACACATTTGAATATCGGCGCTCAAAGTGCCAACATCAATAGAGTCACGAAGAATGGCCTTGGGATATGTTTTGACGATGTAAAAAGTTCTGGGCTGACATACAACTCTGAGTACTTTGAGGATGCTGTCCCTTGTTTCCCAGCCTGCACTGTTCCCAGTGGGAAGCTGACTGTCACCTATAGTTTTGATTCCACTGATGGCCAGCACCTCATGTCTTCCTTCTATACCTGTGGCTCTCAACCTTCCCGATGCTGTTCCCATGCTGTGGTGACACCCCCAACCATAAAGTTATTTCTGTTTAAAATCCCTTTTTCTAGCATGTTTCCTAGTGTGTCTCCTAGTATGTTTAGTAGAGTATTTTCTAGTGTGCTTCACTTTCGATACTTTATGTTGATAACCCTTTAGCTTTTCTTTCTTGCAACCAATAGCTTCATACAGTTTAATCTTTAAAGAAAGACGGTTTGTTTGCTTTCCTCTCTGTTCACTTAGGCCTTGTTACAGTATTTTCCATGTGTCACCTTTAGACGTTCATTTCTTTCCTTTAGCACTGTGATTGCAAACTCCTGTCACCTCCACGTCTCTAGTGCTACTGCCCTGTAGCTGTCTCTACCCTGTTTTCTATAAGCCCCAGACACCATAGTTTTAATGACAGGCAAAATGTGGCCAAATGCTCCCCTCTTAATCAAGTGTGTCCTCCCCATAAGTGGTCACTTCAATGGAAAAGAGACCTGGAAGAAGCAATTAAGGAAAGAACAAACTAAACTAGCTAAATAAAAACCTCCCAACCCAAATAATGGTGCGTGAATACCTGCGTAATTTCTCCATCATATCTGGGCCTTATGAACTGAAAATAAATATGAATAGATGAAGTTCCACTATACAAGAGGGTGAGATAATTAAGTCCAACTTAGAAACAAACACAAGATTTCATTTTTATGTTTATGTTTCAAAGCCTGTTTGTTTTGCCCCTAAATCCCTCTTGGTATTTCCTATGCTATTTTTTTCTCTTGCATTTGCTACTATTTTCTGATAAGATATATACCCGTCTGTCTTTTACACTTTATCTTCTCACTTGTTGAGAATGTACAAGGGGGACATCTTTAAGGTGTGGCTGGGACTGCATGTAAGTGGAGTAAAGGCCAAGCCATTTTTATTCATGAAGAAGGTTTGCATGTCCTCAGTGAAACACCAGGCAGCAGCAAGATACCTTCATTGCTACAGCTGATAAACTGCGGATTGGGTTGCTGTCCACTGGAAACTATGGGCATTTTATTTACGGAATAGGAAAAACATAGAGGTGTAGAACTGCCTTTGCAAACTTTGAGAAAAGGAATCTGGTCCTGTCTGCAAAGTCATCTGCTTGAGCACCTGTGAAGCTCCGCGCGGCCTGCACCACCTGTGGTTGCTTTGCTCTGCAGTCTGGTGTCCTCCTCCTCTGACAATGTCCTCCTCCTCTGATGCCATCCCTGTGGTCCACTGCCTGTGTCTAGGGCAGGATTCACCCTCCCGTGCTGTTTGAGAGTCATAGTCAGACCTTCGTGTTCTGAACAAAGCTTAGACACCCAGCTCTAAACTGACGCTGAGCTGTGTGATGCCAATTCCTCCCTGCCTGTGTTTTAATGTTCTCGGAAATTTGTTTGACAAATTATTCTGTGATATTTTCTGCCACCGAGCTAAATTTCATTAAGTTTTGTTAAACAGGAGACTTCTGTTACTTTTGCGGTGATATCTCTCTGAAATACTGCTAAGTGCTATTTTTAAACATGTACACAGAAACACACAGCCCTTTTCTGCTATTTGGGAAAGAACACAGGAAGAGAATGCTCGTTGTGCTTAAACAAATTTTACAGGATTTTTTTACATGACATTTTGTATTGTTCAAGAATGACTATTATCACCGTGTGTGGTAACTTCTTGTGCCCCTTCACTAACTTAAAAACACATAGCACTTTAGTTTTCTCCCCAGCACTGAAAATTTCCACAAGGTATTTACATGTTTTTTACTCATATTATTTTGATTATATACACAGATTTTAGTGTAATTTAAATATACATATTTTTAGCATTAGGTAGTATTATTATTCTTTTTTCTAAAAGGTTCTTTTAACTTATTTTATTTTTAGTTATTTGAGAATTTTGTGTATTGCATTCTGATAACCCCTCCCCCAACTCCTCCTAGATTAACCCCCCCTTTCCTACCCACCCAACTCTCTCTCTGTCTTTCTCTCTCTCTCTCCCCCTCTCTCTTTCTCGTTTTCAAGCCCACCAGATCAAGCTTGTGCTATCCATATATTCTTGGATGTGTGGGCTTCCTCTGAAGCATGGTTGGCTTACCTGGGGTCAGGTCTTTAAAGAAAACCAACTCTCAAAGTTATCCATCACCAATAGCTCCTCTGCTAGAGGTGAAACCTGCTGGGATTGGAGCCGGCTTGATCTCATGCAGGTTTTGTGTCTGACGTCACAACTTCTGTGAGCTTACACGTGCAGATACCCTATCATTCTGTAAAAGTTCTGTTTCCTGTAGTCACCTACTAAGTCTGGATCCTGTGCCCTCTTCACCTTGGCCTCTGTGCTGATTCCTGAGCCTCGGAAAGAGAGGGTTGTCCCAGGCAGGGCTGAGCTTTCTAGGTCTCTTATTCCACTTGTCAGGTGATTGGCACCTAGGATGTCTCTGTTTCCTGGTTATTGTGACCAGCGCAGCAATGAACATGGATGAGCAGGCCGCCATTGTTTTGAGGAACCTCCACATAGTTCCATAGTGGCTGGACCAGTTTGTGCTCTCGCCAGCAGCAACGAAGTTGCTTCCTTCCCCCACATCTGCGGCTCACTTGTTGTCATTTGCCTCTTCGGTTTTACCATTCTGCTTGGGTACGATGAGCTCTGAAAGTAGTTTTAACTTGCATTTCCCCAATGGCTAGGGATGATGAACATTTTAAAAAAATGTTTCTCAATCGTTATTCTTGTTAAATAAGAGTCTTTGGGAAATGTCTAAGCTCTCATGTGTGTGCAAGTGTGTATATACATGTGTGAAGACACGTGTACGTATGAGAGGCCAGAGAGAGATGCCAGGTGACCTGCTCAGTCACTCTCAGGTCTGGCACTCATCCATGAGCATGTGACGAAGAGTGTTTCAAAGTATGGCATAATTTTCTATATAGACTGTGACAGCATCTTCTTAGATCTCCGCTAGTTATGACTGAGAATGTCTGTAGCTGTAAGATTTCCGTGCCCTCTTCCTGTAGAGATTCAGTGACTAGCGATTATGTTTTCACTCCTTCCTGAATGCCTTTATGAAGAACGAGATGAGTAACACTGGTAAATAAATATACGAAAAACTGAAGCAAGTCAGAGCCAACCCCCGATGCTGACAACTCTGCAGGACATCTAGCGTGGACAAATCACTGCTGGTTTGTCTTTATAAATATCTTAGGACATTTTATGTTCACTGGCTTAAGGGGAGTAGTAGCCTTAAAACAAAATGGCAGAGGGGAACCAACAGGGTTGCATAGCAAATAACTTGCTAAAGGTTATGAATCAGTGTGAAGTCCCCAGGAGAACCCCTGCGGGGATGGTCTGAGATTTAGATGTGAGTCACACCATGCCCTTCTCTGGTCTCTTAACAGAACATGACCTTGAGCCACGCAGACAGTTCTGTTTTGAGCATCGATGGATTTTAGAGTGAGAATTTTATTTAGCAAGAAAGACGTAATTCCGTGGGTAGGATGATGCTCCCAACCCAGGCAGGGCATTTTCATTCCTCTGTGGATGCAGAATCAGGTGTGCCTGTATTCTGCTGATCATGAAGCTGGCCTCACGTCCACCTCAGTGATGCGCTGAGGTACAGAGGATGTGCTCATGTGCACCTACCCATTCTCCTCTCTCTCCCAACCATGACACGAATGAATGTTCACAAGAAGTGTGAGGGAAAGCTCTGGGTGCCGGTGGATTGTGATTTGAAATCCCATAGGAGAACAAGAGGAGTAGCGAGTGCTTGCGGGATGAAATGGGAGCTACTTTCCCCATATGTGCAACAGCACGCGTGTACATGGGTGTTCGTGCGCATGCATACATGTGGGCAAGCACATGCACAGGTGTGAATGTGCGTAAGTGCATTGGCACATGTGTGTATGTGTGTGTAGGTATGCGTGTTATCTTTCACTTTAAGATGTATATAAACTCTGGCTGAAGTTGAGTGAGGGTCTCAGTCACTGGGAGAAAACACATAAGGAGGCAAAGAACAGAATCTACTATCTCCTATAGAGTAGCTAAGACACATAGGTTGATCATGCAGTAAATTTGGGTGAGAATTTTGTAGTGCATTAACTCTGGTACTCCTTCTGAGAGCTAAACACAGCTGTCATTGCCATGACTGCCCCTCACAGACAGCTGCATCTTGTTCTGGGCTGAGAACACAGCTGATGAAGGACCTGGTTTGAAGGGTGTGCTTGAAACGGTCTACTATACTGTTGGAATTGTCTTAACACTACAGAAAAAGATAGATTAGATGTCTACATGCTTCTGAATTTAGGTCTTTGCCTTCCTTCTGTTTCCCTGAAAGGTGAAATTACAAGGCAAACAGACAAGGGATTCTTGCCCATTAGTGAAACGGAGGTTGAATGTAAAGACAGCTACAGCAGATGGAAGCAGAGCATTTTTGAGAGAAGTGGAAGTTCTGAGAAGTAAGGGACAGCAGAGGAAGCATTTAGAACATGGTCTAACTGTTGAGGGCAGAACACCAAGAACCTGGATGGGTCTCAGTGAGGTGATCTTGTCAATCATATTTCTTTCTTTCCTTCATTATTTCTTCTTCTTCTTCTTCTTCTTCTTCTTCTTCTTCTTCTTCTTCTTCTTCTTCTTCTTCTTCTTCTTCTTCTTCTCTCCTCCTCCTCCTCCTCCTCCTCCTCCTCCTCCTGCTCCTCCTCTTCTTCTCCTCCTCCTCCTCCTCCTCCTCCTCCTCCTCCTCCTCCTCCTCCTTCTTCTTCTTCTTCTTCTTCTTCTTCTTCTTCTTCTCCTGGCTGTCCTAGAACACTTTCTGTAGACCAGGCTGGGCTTGAACTTTGAACTCACAGAGATCTACCTGCCTCTGCTTCATGAGTGCTGGATTGAAGGCCTTTAACACCACCTCCTGGCTGTCAGTCACCTATCTTTAGAGTCATCTGGTGTGGAAATGAGCCTGCATAAAATCCACACATTCTCTGTTCGCGTGTGAGGGGTAGTTTTTCCAAGAAAGAAGATGCTTGCAAGGATGCGTGGGAGTGGGAAAGGAGAAGAGAAGCCACTGCATGGGAGTCTAATGATATACCAACCGCCTACTGCCACCCAGAGTGCTGGAGCAGGGTGTTGCTCTTTCTTGTTCAAATTGCCCTCTGCAGCACTACTGTGGACTGTCAGGGGACAGGGCTGGGGAAGAGCCGAGGGAAGAGCCAAGTGCTACACACACCAAGGGGGTCTCTGGAAGCAGTTCTGGGAGTTACTGTGCAGCTGAGGTTCACACACAGGTCAAAGGCAGTTGTATAGAGCGTGACTCTCACAGCTCACACCCTGTGGGGAAGTAATTGGGCCCAGAGGTGCCCAAAGAAAGCAAAGTTTTGCTGGTTTACAAGGATTGGGGTTTACAAGGCGTGAAATGTACTCATGAAGGCAAGCGTGCTGGAAGGTGGCCGTGTTACGAGGGAGCAGGGTGCTTGCCAGAATGACTTAGGCATTGCTCCTGACATGATGACATTTCTGGGGGACTGAGGAAGAGACACATCTCTTCAGGTCGGAAGCGTGTAATTTACACAATCTTTAAAAGGCTGTCATCTGTTGTCTGTTCTCCAAGTAAAATTCCCTTCCTCAGGGGTTTTCTTAGAAGGTTTCTAGCCTACTGCATCTTCCTGCTCATCTCTACCATGCCGCTCACAGGGCTGAGGTGGGAGGATGAAGTGCTGGTAAAACAGCAGCCTCCCAATCCACAGGAACGGGTGGGAGGAACTTGTTTTTACCTCTGCCCTCCCTCAGCTTTTCAAAGTCTCTCTCAAGATCCCAAAGTGCTTGAACAACTTAGTGATGTTCACATGCATTTTAGGGTTGACTTCCCAGGGTCAGTCAGCAAACAACTGGTACCACCATCCTGGCCAGAGAGTTTAGGAATCCTTTAACTCTATCCATTGTGAGGTGCTAGAACCTTCCTTGAATGAAAATTAAATTGTGATTATTTTAATTCTAAAAAGAGTCACATATATTTAAATAAATATCTACTAGGCAGAACTTCTTTGAGCCTGGCAAGTGTTAAACTCTGGAAAGAGAGAAATTAATTCAGAACATAAGGGATCAATTTCAGCAAAGATTGGATGCCTGGATGCTGGGAAAGCCTAGATGCTTTGGAAATATACTGTGTTGATGTCTGGGGGCATCTGCTTTCTAGACACTTGGGACACTAGTGTCTGATGTTGGGGAAGTCTGCCTTTAGTAACTCAAGAATTCTGCCCTGAAAAAAGAAGGCCTGCTTCTAGATTCTTCGAAAGCTTGCCTTTAGTTGACCTTCAAGTCTACCTCTAGATGTTCCGTGTGTCAAATTCTGGGTTTGTGGGAGTCCGTGGATAGAGACACAAAGCCATTCTCATCTCTACACAGGCAGTTGTGTTTGTCGGGGTGGAGGGAACACCTAACCTAAGCTCCAGCTTCATGTTGATTTGCACATCTATTCTTACATTGTATTGGACCACAGCAATGCATGTGACCACAGCAATGCATGCGTCTTTACATTGTATTGGACCGCAGAAATGCCATGCGTCTTTCCCTGTTGTGTGTGTTGCCATTTTGCACAGCTTAACCCTCTCTTATCTCTTATTTGTCTTCTTCACTGAACTCCACGCAAGCTTGCTACTTATTTATTTTGCATTGGTATGATTTTATTTTTTGAAAATTGTTTTCTCACAAAAACAGTGTGGATGTTTTCTATCTTGTAGACCAGAAAACAGACAGAACAAAGAACAGGGCAGAAGCAGATATTCCACACAACTTACCCCAGAGGAAGTTTCTGGCAACATATCAGGGTTCAATTATATTTTAACGAGTATTTCAACATGGTATTGTGGGGGTAAAATTGGACTTACTCCACACACTCTGGCTGATGACACCTGTGCTTTCTATTTTTGGCAGTGTGATAGGTGATGAGCCTTCTGCTTTACCCACAAGCGGATCCTGTCCTCTTGAACCCTTGACTCATTAGGAATCATCCCAAATCACTGCCATGATCCATTGTGACCCACAGGTGTGTGATTACCCAGCCACAGGGGGATCCAGACAGAGACCTCGACAGTGTAGCAGACACCTTGTGGGGTCTTGGGAGAGACCCAACACCAAAGTCAGTCCTTAGTGGTTTGTGGTGGGGTCCCTTTCTGTGCTAGGGTTTCTCAGGAGTTGTTGGCTGTGTTCCCTTGGGTCATGATATGGTTCTCTTGCTTCTCTCTGAGTGAATCATAATGAATGCACATATCTGTGCTGTAAGTGCAACAGGTGTGCATATGCACAGCTCAGGGGTATTAATGTGCACCATGTTGGATCATTTTAATCACTCAACATTGGACTTCTTGGTCCTGGAGGAAGGGACATGTTGTGGAGAAGGCTACTTGCCCCCAGGCAGGGAAACGGCACCCCCAGTAACTGGCATCCTTCATCTGAATCCCCCAACCTACAGCTTCTTCCTCCCCACCACCTGCCCCCATAGTCCATTCAATTGAGTCCATCAATAGTTAACCCAACAATAAGGTCAAAACTCTCCTGAGCCGATCCCATCCTCAAAATTCTAGTTCTGACCATTGCTACATTGGGAACCAAATCTTCAACATATGCATCTGGAGGGTATTTTCTGAGTCTACAGGATATCACCGAGCATCCTTTGATGTTTTCAAATGTAGGCTGATGCATCAGGTTCTTTGGATTTAGACAGCAGTTTGAATTTCTCTAACTTTAAAAAATATCACATAATTTCTCTCTTTCAACCTTCATTTTTTTCTTTGAGGCACTGTGACTCTTCTCTACCCTGAGCCCCATGCTCAGGAAGCTGGTGGCCATTGCTGTCTGTAGCACTCTATAAACAAAACACACAGTCTACAAGCAGGAGGTGCGTG